>NC_058416.1:2481896-2604546 GCF_002201575.2 Neomonachus schauinslandi
CCCTGAGCTCTAATCCATGGGGGGCCTGACTCTATCCCCAGGTGACCTTGAGCTCTAATCCACAAGGGACGTGAGTCTATCCCCGATGATGCCTCCCTCCTCCTCAGGGTGAGGTTGGCCATGGGAGCTCAGCCCTAGAACCTGGTCACAGGGTCCAAACTGCATCTGCCACTTACTGAATCTTATGTTCTAGAAAAGAACTCACTCCTTTTGAGACTAAAGGACTATGAGACTCTTAGTTTAAAAACACAGGCTTTGCAAAACTATGGAGACAAAAAGATTAAAGAGATGCCAAGAGGAGTGGTTATCAGAGTTTGTGGGCAGGGAGGGGAACAGGGGGAGCACAGAGGGCTTGGGGGCCGTGGGCCTACTGTGTGATACGGAGCTGGTGGATGCCTGACATCGCACATTTGTGCAAACCCACAGAACGTACACCATGAGCATGACCTTACCATGTGCTACGATTCCCTGAAAGAAGTGCGTCGGCCTTGGTTCCCAGCTCATAACACACGAGCCACGCGCATGCGAGGCCGTAATAAATGGGGAAACAGTGAGCAGGACAAGAGGGCGGACATGGCAACTCTCTAATTTCTATGCATTCTTTCTAGAAACTTAAGACTGCTCTCAAAAATAAAGATTGAAAAACAAAAGCAAAGCCACGAGCTTCTAATCCTAAACTTTTTGTGTAGCGGGCATTTTAAGAGGGTCTTCTGCATGTTGACAAGTGAGTGTTGGGAGCCCCAGGCCCGAGAACACTCCTCTCGAAGCTCTGAGTACAGGGGACGCTTCACCTCCACCCCGAGAAGCAAGGCCCTTAGCAAAGTGAGCTTCGCCCTTACAGCCCGCACACCCAGGAACCACAGCGGGACGAATCGTGCCCCCCTTCCCTGAGGGCTCTCTGAGTGTTCTGGAAACTCTGCCTGGCATTGGCGTCTCAGGCCCCGTAGTCTCCAAGAACCAGGACAGGAACCGGGAGGCAGAGAGGGGTGACTTCGGAGGCGCCAGGCTGCCAGCCCAACGGGGGCTGGTCAGGAGCAGGAAGGTGAGGGCAGGAGGCTCCCCCAGGGAGAGAGGCGCCCGCCCCCGCTCACAGGCCTCTGCGTGTCTTTGCAGGTGACACCACGCACACCTCCTCCGTCGCAAGGAAAGGTAAGACCTCTGAACGTTGTCCTTAATTCCCACACCGTCTGTAGATCTTCCCTGAAATCCCCAAATGGACCAAAGAGAGGGCGGGCCTCACGGCTACCTGATGTCACCCCAGATGTGTGCCCCGTGGATCCCAAGCAGCACAGGCTGAGGAAGGAACATGCCCAGCAGAGACTGCTGTCGGCTCCCAGCTCGCTCCCCCCCCCACCCTGTCCCAAATCCTTCCCAAATCCACCCTGAGCCGCCCCTGGGATCCCACAGGGGTCAACACCACTCACCAGCTCAGCACGGCCCCGATTTGTGTTTCTTGTTTATTAAAAGACTTTTTTTCCTGCCTGGATCACAATGTCATTGTTTCTCTCTCTCCCACACAGGGGCGAGGACTGTCCCTCAGCAGATTTAGCTGGGTAGGTGACACTCGCGTGTCCCCGCACCTCCCTCTCCCTTCTGCTCCTCACAGCTGCCCGCGCCTGCGCTCTGCTCCGCGATGCTGCCTCACGGGCCCCCTTCTTCCCTGGCAGGCCCGTTGCCCACGCCGTCGGGGGGCCGCCTTCCCCCCCCGGGGGGAACCCAGGGCCCCCACCGCCGACCCCGCAGGGCCCTGCTTCCTCGCCGGACCGGGCGCCTCCCGGGAAGGAGCTGCTCTGCACCTGAGAAAGTTCCTGACTTCCTTCCAGCCCGAGGGGTGGGACACCAGTCCCCGCAGGGCAGGCCCAGGGAGGCCGGGGCGGCAGGCCATCCAAATAGCCAGCCCTGCCGCCCGACTGACAGGAGGCTGAGGAAACGCGACGCCACCTCCGGCCACGCGGTCCAATGAAGCCACGAGACCTGGGGTCTGATCGCAGTGTAGCTTAGCCGTCAGCCATCCAGGGACGTCCTCTGAGGAAGGCCGAGAACAAGGTGCCCATCCCGATTGTAAATGGCCACCTTGCTCACTTTCTAGACACCGGTGAAATGTGGTGTCTGAGCCAGCCTAAAATGCCTATCGGTGTTTTCTAACCAAACCTATAGACTTCGGTTAGTAGTAGAGGCCAGAGTTCTTACTTTACCAAAGCTGCTATCTGCAGAATAAACGGAAAATTAACCACTCACCTATAGGCCAGGGACCCTGTCTGGCCTGGAAACACAGCCCGAGTCCCTAGTGCAGAGCGTGCGTATACTTGGTGCTCAGTTAATAAGCATCACACACGTGGATGACTAGAGTTTACAAAAAAGACAGAGAAGGAAGGAGGGAAGCGAGAACAGTGAGGGGGAGAGGCACGAGGAGGGGAGGCCCATGGAGAAGGTAGAGGGTTCCATAAGGTTCCTGGATTGCCCCAGCACATTCTTACGTGGAATTTGCTGGAACACTTTATACAAATATATCTGAGCCTTTTCCAAAGCTGATGACTTTGCATAAAGGGGCCAAGAGGGTAGGAAACACGTGGGCTGGGCCTCGTAGCCAGTTAATTTCTGACTTTCTGTGCCAGCAGGAGACCCAGATGACACTGCAGAAGGAAGTCTTGTTTTGGTAACCCCTTGGTCTGCCTCCTGACTTTCTAGGCATGGACTCTCAGGCATGACGCGGAGTCACCGGGGGACGTGCGGGGTCGGGGAGGAGGCCCTTCCTCCCTCCGGGCATTTAGAGCCCGCTTCACCCAGCAGCTAACCAGAAAGACCTTGCCTTCCCTCCACGCCTCCATTTTGGGGCTACTAATCTTTACTCAGTTTCTCTTTCTTTTCCAAAGCAAAATCCCCCTCCGTATTTCATTTGCCTGTGTGTCCATTTCCTCGAGCTACAGGACTGCCTTCCTGCTTGGAGTTTGTGAAAGTCGCCCATTCTTCTTCTAAACTCTGTTGAACACTTCTTGGTAAATTCCAGGTTGCCCAAAGATAGAAGTGACCAAGAATTTGAAAGGAGGAAAAGTCAAGCAGATTATTTAATCTGAAAACCTACCCTTGAGTTTTGTTCTCAGAAGCTCCTAGTTCTGGAGGAAAGCAAGAGACAGGAGGATTTAGCCCTGGTCTGTGAGGCTCCGTGGGGCACCTGCACACTGAGCCGGGACCTGTCCCTCCGTGGGATGTCCTGGAGCGAGCCCAGCCATGGAAACCTCTGGACCCCAGGGCTGCCCGCCCTCCACCTGCTGCACCCGCCCCCCAATCCCTCCCTGACACCGCTAGGATCGAGGGATTCCCTGCGTGGATTCCGGGCCCTCCAGCCCATGTGTGTGCACGCTGCAAGGCCTGTGGGCGGAGGCAGAGGGACCTGGGGCGCCACCAGAGGGCGGGTCGTTTCCTTGACTAGATTGTTAGGAGCAGACCAGAGAGAGTCTCCCCGTCCTGCTGGCAGAATCTGAAAGCTCAGACCCTGTCCGCTGAAGACAGACCCGCAGGCCAGACAGCGACCTTACCTGAGGCCCCCCGGCCTGCTTGGCACCCGCATGACGTGGTGCCCGAGGCTGGAGGGCCCCATACCGCAAACGCTAACCTCCCTGTGTCTGCCCGAGCCCCCCGACTCCTTCCTCGTGTCCACGGGGGATGTTGCCGTTTGAAAGTAAAGCATCTTCAAAAACAGACTAGTCCTGGGACGCGGATGTCCTCACCTGTCAGCAGTCAGCCGCCATTGCTCTGTGCCTCGCAGGGAAGGTCCTCCCTCCAGCGCGAGGGGGGCCCTGGCGCCGGGAGCCGGGCTTGGCCTCTCCTGGAACGACAGCGAGCACATGCCAGGAGCCCACAGGCCCTGTTCACAGAGCAGCGCATCTGTGAACTCCTGGAAGGAGGGGCCGCTTTATCTGCGTTTTATAGAAGAGGAAACTGAGGGTCCGAGTGGCCCTGACGCTTGCCTGAGGTCACACAGCTAGGGAGTGGGGAGCTAGGGCTCCGTGCAGGCCGCTGGGTGCCCGGGGCTGTGCCCTGGTGCGTGGTGGCAGGAACACGACTTGCTGGCCGGACCTGCCCCCTCCCTCCTTCATGACCAGCCCAGATCCCGGGACCCCCAGCAGGGGCCACACACCCACTGTCAGGGCACCCAAGCCGTGGCCAGGGGAGCTGGTTTCTGGTCATCCTGGCGAGAGCCTCATCCAGGCCAGAGAATTTGAGGCTTGTCTTTCTGCTTTAGAAAAGTATGGGCCTCAAAATTTTGCTAAGTGCCAAGCTCCATATCCTCCAGACGTCCAGCAGAAGGGGGCAGATGTGAGGAGTCTGCACAGAGAAGCAGACAGGGACCCCCCAGCCCAGGAGGGGAGTGCCTCCTGGGGCTGAGAGCGGGCCCTGCGCTCCCTTCCTGCACACAGGTGCGCAAAGGCGGGTCACCTGGTTTTGCTGGCCCTTGTCTTGAAAGCCACACGATGGAGTGGGTCAGGAGTCTGATCTTTCCGTGAGAGCATTTGGTCACACGTCTGCCCACGCACGGCAGCCTGGGCTGGGCCCCCACTGCGGCGTGGAGCATGGCCCTGGCGCCGCTGGCGGCCCCCCCCTCAGGGCCCCTCCCTGCCCCGCAGGCCCCCTGAGAGCTGTCTGGTCTCTTGCAGGGAGCCGAGGGGCAGAAGCCGGGACTTGGCTACGGAGGCAGAGCTCCAGCTCACAAGGGACTCAAGGGGGCCCATGACGCCCAGGGCACGCTTTCCAAAATCTTCAAACTGGTAAGGTGACCCTTCTCAATGCCGGGGATGTGCTGGGGGGGGTGGCGGGGGTGTTCCAGGCTTTCCACACTGTCCCTCTGGGGTTCACCTGCCAGGCTGGCTGGCTCAGGGGCCAGGACGTATCTGCAGGGGCCGGTCCAGGCTCCCTCAGGGACCTCGAGGACATGTGAGGGGTCCCTCGCAAGGCTCCCCCCTGCTCTGGGGAGGCGGGGGTGGCGTGGGCGCTGACCTCATCTGGAAGCTCCCAGTGCCGAGGCTGCGGACTCCTGAGAAAAGGAACAGGAGCTGAGTGACAAAAGGGGGAGATCGCTGGTCAGGCAGGCAGAGATCCCAGGGACCACACGGGGGTTGCCTGATACGCACACTGGAGTCACTGGTCCTGGGGCCTCTGTTAGGGCAGCTGGAAGGGGCGTGAGAAGATGCCGAGGGGCCTGGATGCTGCCAAGTCTCCGAGAGCCCCACCGCAGCCCATTCTTGGCTCTGCTCAATCCCAAGATCAGTTTCCCAGCATGGGGAGGGGCCTGTTTGGCCTCCGTTCATCCCCGGACCGTCTCGTGGGCCCCGGAGCTCACAGTAATTCCAGGGCTCACCCACAGCTCTGGGGTAGGCGCCGTCCACAGCCTATAACTGCCTGGACGCAGGACGCCCGAGGGCCTCGGGCACAGGGCCGACCCATAAGCAGCCGCTGTCCCCGTGGGCAGAGGTCTCCGAAGAACACAGTGACAGGTCTGCTCCCCCGTGGCTGTGAGCCCAGGCTGGCCGTGCCCACGGTCAGGGGCCAGAGGCTGCCCAGGAGCCCTGTCCATCTGCCATCATACTCGTTATCCTGGCAGGTGCTTGCTGAGCATCACTGCGTGCTCTTCGGGGAGGAGAGCGTGTCAAGAGCATGTTCTCGCGGTGGGGGACAGACATGGTTGAAATGAGTGCCACCGGCAAGAGAGGCTCCCCACACAGAGGGCCCCTGTGACCCTCCTGAGGGCTTTGTCACTCAGGTCCCATGACACCCAACAACTTAGGTGTTCACGCTGAAAGCCCAGCCGTGCGTCAAAACGGGGCTGGGCTTTCTCAGCCCCCCATCCAGGGCTTGGCAGCAGAGCCGAGGTCCCAGCAACAGCCCGCACTTCAGGGCTCACAGCCGGAAGGGGATCAGGGACAGGGATGCGCCCACCCCAGCGGGGACACGTGGCACCTTCTGCACAGCCCAGGACAGTCCCCAGGCTGACTTACGGCTCGAGGGATCACAGTTCATCGCTGGACAGGTGCTCACACAGGCACATGGCCAGGGAGCACCATTGTCTGGGTCCACGTCCCCATGTGCTTTCTCGTTAGAGTAACAGCCGAGCGAGCAGCTGTTCTTGTGACTCTGAATCCACCCGAGGCCATCCGCTTCTTGGCTTCTTGGTATGAGAGCCGATTCTAAGCCAGAGCCACGATGATTTGCAAGGTGCGCCAGTCAGCTCCCGTTCCAACCTAACGAACCGTAATCAGGAAGATGGATGCCAGCATGTAAAAGGCAGGGTTTGTGGGTTACAGCAGGAAAGGCATCAGAAAAGGCAAAAAGCCCCAGGATGCTCGCAGCACCCTGTCGAGAGAAAAATAACTCCTGAAGGATTTCATGTTTATCCTTCTCGGGTGAGAGATTGGCGTCGCCATAGACAAAGGAAGATGAGACGCCCAAGTAAGAGGGGACGTTAGTCTGGGCTTAGTTCCCAGACGGCACACCGTGCACCCTGCCCCGCCGTGTCCATCGGCAGGTGTCCGGGCGCCACAGACAAACACGTCGTGGATTCTTACTCCACGCGAAAGCTTCGTCATCTTGTGTCTTCAGGCCGGCGGGCACATTTGGGGGGAGGCATGCGTTTCCATGGAAACTGAATGTTCTAGGGGTTTCTGGTCATGGATGAGAACAGGAGCGTCCACTTCGCTCCACCTGCCCTCAGACCACCGGTTGGGGTCACAGTAGGCAACTTGATTTAACACTAAAAGGCTCTGCTGTGCGTGGCTTGGAGGTATCGCCCCAGAGATCGGGCAGCTGAAAGGCAGGACCCGGGCCTCCAGCAGGATCCAGCTCACCCCGGGCTCGGGCTCAGCCTCGGCCAGCCCCGCACAAGGCTCCACCCCAATCACCTTGATAGGAGGTCTTTAACCTGGGTGAGTGTGCTTTCTAACTGGCTTACTAACACATCAAGGTTTCACAGTTTATGGTGGAATAATTTGGTCTGTAACCCAAATAGTCATCATGGGGTCATGTGTATGGTGTGTCCCATGGTCGGGTTACTGGCAGGGTCGGCTCAGTGAGCACATGTGTGTGGAGGCCCCTGCCACGAGCCCAGATTCAGTGGTTGCTGGGCCCACATAGAGGTGAGGGGAGGCAGGACTGTGCTTTTGAGGAAGGTCAGCCCTATCCAGGAAAGGGCTTAAATCTGTGAAGTGAATGGTAATCAACAGGCGTGCTGACTCGTTTCATGTCTGGTCAAAAGCAGGCGTGATCCTCTCCTCAGTGGAAATTCTAAAGCAAATCTGAGTAAGGGGGAATCAAATTCTACCCGCACATTCAAGTAACCGAGGTCATCATGATGTGTCTGCCAATTCTGCACCGAGGCAACGAGACGGTGAGGATGAGGAACTTGTGGGAGCTCTGGGTCCAAACCCAGCAGTGCATTCAGAATAGTGATGTTTCCACGAGTGGCCCAGAACCTGGCCAGGCGGGCGCCCGCATCTGACCCACCTGCGATGTCCCAGACCGTTTCCAGGCTCCCCCCCAAGTCTCCATGCCCCCGGGCGTCCCAGGTGGGAACCCAGAGGTGTGCGGTGGTAAGGATTTCCCTGCTGACGGGGTGACTCTGGGGACCGTGTCTCTGTGCCTGGGTCGCACATGCAAGCCTGGCCCCAGCCAGGGTGAGATGCTTGCAGGTCGGGCTGGCCAGCCCCGTCCCTGTCCAGCACGTTCATCGTGTGGGACAAACACAAGCGTGTGAGCACCATTTGTTTGTAATGGGTTCAATGTTTTCCTGCATTTCTGTTTGTACAAAGTGGTTTAGAAATTTTAAAGCTTCTATAGAGTTCAAGGGAAGCTCCGATTTATCACATCCAATTAATATGGCTTTCATTAGATTTTACTACATGAAATGTTCACGAACTGGCCGACCACGGGCATAGGGCTGAATGAGTCCGCAGATGTGGTTACCATCATTGGGGAACAATCCCCACAGAGGCAAGAAGGGTTCCAAGGAGGTGGGTGGGGACGGTGGGTCTCCCGGGATTTAAGGGGGTGCCATTACCCCGGACTGTCCATCCCTGTGGGCTGGAAACTGGGTGAAGAGCCCTGCCTTTCTCCCAGTCATTAGGGAACTGCATCGAGCTCTTATCAGAGTTTCTCATTTCCAGATGCACAGCGGAGACAGTTTCCCAGCCAGGTGCGGAACTGGGGACGGAATGCAGGACTTCCCCGCAGGTCCCATTCCTCCCCTCCCCCAGACACGGCTTCAGGCCGACCTACTCCTAGTGGGGCCAGCTCGTCCGCTCAGCCAGAGAGGACTGTCCCCGGGGACAGCGTTGTGCAGCTCGGCTCTTACCCGGGGGACATGGCGGTGGCCGTGCTCCCCAGCACCACCATCTTCCCAAAGATGAAGCTGTCCCTGTCGTCGTGTGTAGACGGTTTCCCTCTGTGACCCTGGAATCTCTAGAAACAAAGTACCCGTTCGCGGCAGCTGAGCGTTCCGCCCCAGAAGGGCAGCAGGAGACGTGGGTCCTGGGAATGAGGGTCCGCGAGCCTCCCCAAGGGTCCCTGAAAACTGGATCAGCACTTGCTCGTGTTGTGAGAAGTGGAATCAGAGCCTCAGCAGACCCAAATGAGGTGGTTTGCACCAGCAGCCCCACAGGCGGGATCCTGGTGCGAGGTCGGATGCTGCGGATGCCAAGGCTGCCCGTGCACGTCTCCTAACTCTGTGTTTCCTTTCCTCAGGGAGGAAGAGATAGTCGTTCTGGATCACCCATGGCGAGACGCTGAAGCCCTACCTTGTGGTCCCAGAAACCTGTCCTCAGCTTCTTAATATAACTGCCTTAAGATTTTAATACCGTCCACATCCACTCCCTACTTGTAGCAAACACCCTCCCACCTAATGCCCGTTGAGTTGTGCACATGGTGGGGTCAGGCACGCCGCACCTGCTGCAGCTTCTGGCCATCAGCTAAATGGAGGGAACGCAGACAGAATATTAAGCAGTTACTTGGTGTCTGAAGAGAGCGCGTCCTCGGAGCTCCCTCCACCGCAGCGCGGCCCGAGTCAGCGGGCGCCGGTGCGCGGACACACCTCCGAGTTCACCCTCCTCCCTCCTTGGACTTGCTTTGCTGACCCGGCATCCCTCGGCTTCGCAGGCACTGCCGTGGGGACGCTGCCGTGGACACAGGGACATGTGCAGGGCGGTGAGGACTGTTGATCCGAGCTTCCTTTGGTTGCTTTCCCCGCCCCTTGCTCACTTCCTAACACACACTTACTCTCCCTCCAGGATGAGGCTGTCGGGAGCGGCATGGGGGGCTTTCGGTACGTGAAGTGCGGGCGGGCAGCGGTGAAGAGTCCCGTGGGGTGGGCGCGGAGGGGGCGCCTGCAGGCGGCGGCCCACCCCACCGGTTAGCGGAATTTGGGCGCGGCGGAGAGGGGACCTGGAGGCAAGGCTGGGCTGGGCCACGGCCCCAAAAGGAAACAGGATCTTCTTGGAAATGAGGTGAGGCACAGCGGGAGCCAGAGTGGCTTCTGCCAACAGCCTGTTCCCCCAGAGCCCAGCAGAGGTCCGGGGAGACGCTCGTCTCAGAGCGGGACTGGAGGAGTGTTCTGGGTGGCCTCACGGCGTCACCCTGGTCGCTGCGGGAGGTGACCAGCGGTGCGCTTCCCACGGCAGTGCACACTGCAATACTAACCCTCGGTGGACAGATAACCTTCCGTCCGCTTGCATCCTAGACGCGGACGCGCGTAGCGAATAGGCTTCGGAGGGCCCGCTTCCCGAATCGCTGAGCTGGACGTCATGGGGGCCGGGCCTGGCCGGCCCTGTGAGCAGAGACGGGCTCCTCTGAATCGTGTCTTTTCTAACAAGCTGACCTTTCCTGTGCCCCCCTCGTAACATACTGATCCCGCCTTTTGGTTTTAGCGTATGTCTTAGAGGCCTTCCAAGGAGCCCCCACTGGCATCGTCCTCCCTTAGAAGGAACACGAGGAATAGTCAACGTGTCAACATAATCCCGTCCTAATTCCGATGTCCGGTGGGGGTTTAATATAATGTCTATTAATCTATAGCCTCAATGATGAGAGGGTTACAGGGGAACAAGGAACAAAATTTCAGAAACAAAACCTCCAAACTGCGTGACACACACACACTCTACATCTCTGAGCCGACCGCTGGCCAAGTGATCTCCACGCGGGGCTACGCCCAGACGGCGTGTGCTGAGATGGGCGCTCGTGGGAAGTACACACTGTTCTTGAATATTGAAATAAAATAATAAACTTTTAATGATACTTGCTTGGTGTCTTCTTTTATCTTTGCTCTGGGCTGCAGAATGTGAGCCCCAGCAGAGCAAAGGTAAAGGCCGTGTCTTGGGGGTGACGCGGGTGTGGGCTGTGCCTTCGCGGCCTGGGCCGCCGGCCCACGCTGGCCGAGCAGGTGCGTTACCCCCGGGGGCCTCCGCATCAGTAAGAGAGGATGGAACACAGGTCACGGTTAGGGCACGGATCCGCTAACTCAGGAGAATTTTCAACTTCTCTTTCAACAATCTATTACCTTAACCAAACACCTGTTAACGTGAGCTGAAGAAACTCTGGGAAACTACCTTTTGCCACACTAAGACATCGACAATAATGGGGGATTTGGGAAATTCTGTGTGTGTCGTTGTTCGCGGTTATAAGAATTCGGTTTCAAAAAGATAAGCCGAAATCTTTGTTTTGTCTTGCTTTTAACTAAAGTCCTGGTTCCCTTCTGTCTCGGCAGCAGCCGTGAGAGACTGTCTGCCCTTGTGAGCGTAAAGGAGGGCAGCCTCCGTGCTGGGACGGTCCTGGGATGACACGAGCCTATTGTCTGGGGCCCCCAGACCTGTGTTGTGTGCATCCACCCCAATGCCGACGCCAGGGGAGCCTGCCCTGCTCGCTGGGCACCAGCCCCTCCCCTCCTCTTTGCCCCCCAAACCCTTCAACCAATGAATCTGGAAAATCATGCACAGAGAGTCACATTTTTTTTTAAAGATTTTCTTTCTTCTTTCTTTCTTTTCTTTCTTTCTTCTTGTCAGAGAGAGCTAGCACAAGCAGGGGGAGAGGCAGAGGAAGAAGCAGGCTCCCTGCTGAGCATGGAGCCTGATGTGGGGCTCGATCCCGGGACCCTGAGATCACCACCTGAGCCGAAGGCAGACACTTCACTGACTGAGTCACCCAGGGGCCCAGAGAGTCACATTTTTAAAATAGTCTTTTAGTTGGCAGGTCTCTTTTAATGTTACATGTACAGGACGCACATGAAACGGTAAACCAAGGGTAAACCTAGAGTAACACAGCAACTCTCACGGTAACTCAACACTCGGATACATATTTCAAAGTAAAACAAGACAGAACAGGAGCTGAACCTCGGAACGCGTGTTCTTGCCGAACGCTTACCTAGGAGGTCGGGCACCACGCTCGAGAAGGGGCTTCGGGAACCCCAGCCCCAAGCAGAGCCCAGAGGTGTCACGAGGGGCAAGGGAGGCACAGGAGGGACTCCCCATCACAGCAGAGAGCCACGCGACCACAGTCTCCGGCCCCCATGCCATTCAGTGTAGACAGGGACCCGGGGATCGTGGGTCACCGCCGTCAGGGCTCTAGGCCCGTGTGGCTGGTGGCGGACCGTGAGCCCCCAGACAGGTGGACGCCGCGGGCAGAGCAGACAGGTCGGAGGACAGAGGGTCTGTTGGAGGGCGCAGACCCGGGGCCGGGTTAGCGGGGCGTGGAGAGGACGCCACGTCGGGAGACGAGGTGCCACAGGGCACGCCAGCTCTGTACGAGGTGCCACAGGGCACGCCAGCTCTGTAAGTTGGGGTGGGGCTCCCCCTGGACTTGGGGCTGTGGGGAAGGGCACGGGACCGTGGGGACAGTTCTCGGGTGGAATGAAGGACAGGAGCTCAGCTGCCGACTCATGGTGAGGTGGTGCTGCTGGGGGGCCCGGAAGGCCGTGCCGGGGCGAGGAGCTCCGATTCCGGGCACGCAGCTCCCCGCCGGGCCACCGGGTCCGAGGCCGGGGCGCAGCTCCTTGGCTCCTCGCGTGCCCTCATGCGCCCTTCCCTCCGTGTGCCACATGCCTGGCACCTCCTCTCCTGAGGACCTCACCCCACAGCCTCGTGTGCCGCGGGATTGCTCCCCGGCGTCCTGCCTCCAGATACAGTCCAGTGGGGAGTGAGGGCCGGGGCGCAGGGCCATGCAGGGCGGGCGCGCCTCCCAGGACAGAGCTGTGTATCCTTCTCACGCGGGAACGCTACTTCCTGCGCCCCCATCTGGCCCGCTGCTGGAACTAAGCCCAGGCCTGCGCAGGAAGCCACTCTTCTCCCCTCTCCCAGAGCGCTGATAGCCCATTTCCTCTCGTGATTTCTCTGCTGTAAGTAGTCACCGCGGTCCGCAACAAGGGGGCATGGAGGCAGTTGGCCACGCGCAGTCCGTGAAGTCCGTGTCGCAGGTGAGCCATCAGGCGCCAATGTAACCCACGGAACAGCCATCCTTGAAGTGGGAGTGGAACCACGGGAGGTCGTCCATGGCCTACTTTCCGAGAAACATGTGGGTTCCGTGAGCAGGCTCCGAGTCCACTCTTATGTTGGTAGCAGAGTGAGGGCTTCGCACCTCCGCTTCCCACCCTGTGGGACGACGTGAGGTTAGTGCCTGATTCCAGTGGCACCTGGAATGCATTAACGGGTCAAGACCCAAGCATGCCAGTAAGATGGTGGACCACGTCCAGTGCTGGCCAGGGGGCTCCCAGCCCAGTCCAGTGCCAGCCTCCGACTTAAGTCAATGAGGGCAGATCCAGACCCAAGTGTAGACACAGGGACAGGCAACGGGCTCCCGTGGCTGCCGAGGGCAGACAGACACCAGGGGTCTGGTGGGACAGGGATGCGTCCCCACGCCAGCTGGGCCTGGGTCTGTGCACCCCTGGGAACGGTTAGCCAGCTGTCCTGGGCCCCCGCCCACACCTCCTGGATCAGAATCTGCTTTCTGGGGGCGCCTGGGTGGCTCAGTTGGTTGGGCGACTGCCTTCGGCTCAGGTCATGATCCTGGAGTCCCGGGATCGAGTCCCGCATCGGGCTCCCTGCTTGGCTTCTCCCTCTGCCCCTCCCCACTCTCATGTGCTCTCTCTCATTCTCTCTCTCTCAAATAAATAAATAAAATCTTAAAAAACAAACAAACAAACAGAATCTGCTTTCTGAAAAGGCACCCGGAGGTGTTTGCCCCTTGAGGACTCGCCCCAGCCTCCAGAGGTGAGCCACCTGCCTGCCTGCCTGACCATGAACGCGGCAGAAGCAACTCAGATAAT
Source organism: Neomonachus schauinslandi (assembly GCF_002201575.2). Taxonomy (NCBI): domain Eukaryota; kingdom Metazoa; phylum Chordata; class Mammalia; order Carnivora; family Phocidae; genus Neomonachus; species Neomonachus schauinslandi. The sequence goes on from NC_058416.1 coordinate 2,495,188, forward strand.
GAAAGCCACGGCTGCAGAGTTGGGCCCGGAGCATCCTCGTCTCCTCAGGCACATAACTTGGCAAGCAGACGGCAGAGAGAGCAGCAAGTCCAGGCTATGGCGAGGGCAGTGGACAAAGCAGGGGCCCCGCAATGCTCCGTGGTGACCGTGGCTATTCTAACAGGCAGCTCTGTCCTTTCCTGCGCCAGGAGGGCAGGTGCGGCTGGGGCCGGTCTTCGACGAGGGCAGACCCTGGCTGGGGCCGGAGCAGCGGGGACGCGGGAGGGCCGGAGCGTGGGTGACGGGCCCCGGCCAGCAGGCGTGAGCGCGCCCTCCCCCCGCACGTCCCCGCTCTGACTCCCGCGTGGGTCTTGGCTTCTGGGCGCTGCTCTCCACGAAGGGGAACCAGGGCTCCTCGGGAAAACGGCTGGCTCTGGGCCGGAGACACAGAAAGAGCACGATCTGCTGCACCAGCAGCGGGAACGGGCTCCAAGAACAACGTGGCCGCGTCACAAGGGCTCGCAGCTGCCTCAAGGGGCCTGCACTGGTCAGATCTGGGGCTCTCTGGGCATCGGGGTGGAGCCCAACAGCCTGCAGCCCATGCAACAGGACAGGAACCCACAAGTCCGCACCAACACGAACACAGGGATGAGCCAAGCAGGGAGTTCCTCACAGAGGAAGGCCGGCAGTAAATGTGGAAGAAACAGCGACCAGAACCCCAGGGCCAGGCCGGGGCTGCACGTGGCCGGGCCACATGGCCGCACGCTTCCTGGTCCCGCACAAACGCCCACTGCCTCGAGGAGAAGTGACTACACTGAGGAAAGCCCGCATCGGCGCCGCCGCCAACGGAACAATCGCACACGACGCGTCCCCTTGCTTAAGACGCACCCGGAACATAGCGTCACGTCTGCGAGATTCTGACCGAAGACGCATCACGAAGAAACCCTGGAGGAAAAACTGCGGGACCTTCTGCTGCACGACTGGCCCGTGGTTTTCCGGAACGTCACAGGAACGGGGACACGGGCCACGAGGGCGTCCGTTAGAGCGAAGCGGTGACTGTGCCCGCCCCGGGCAGTGCCTGAACGGGGTCCAGTGGAGCGTACACAAAGCCTTCTGCGCCCTCTTCCTGCGACTTTATGTGAACCTGAAGCTGCCCCCAAAAACACAGGGTTACATGGAAAGGGGAAGGACGCTGGGTTATTAAACTCGAGGAAGACAATTCAGAAAGAATCAGGAATGTTCCGAGCAGAGGGTCTTGGTGCAGACGGCCAGCTGTCGTCCCTCTTTATCCGCAACGATGACGAAGTTGGCTGACATCACATCCAGATGAGCTGCGTTGCGCTAACTGTCCGCATTCCTTCCCACACAGCTTGGTTACCAGGGTAACCAAGGATCACTTTGCTCTGATACCGAAGTGCTGTGGGACCACCTCCCCCGACTGATCCAGAATCGTGGGATCGGGGAGACACATTTTTCATTTTTCACTGTTTCCTTAGGGACTGGAAAGCTTTGAGGCTTTATAACAATAAGAGCTCCTCTGTGATGGGAACAGCAGTGTGGATGGTGTGGAGTAAATTAGCCACTGACATTCGTGATAAAGTTCCCACCCACAGAGTAAGCTGAGCCAGGGCATTTCGAGGCCTCCAAAGGGAATTGACAGCGTATTGCTGGCAGCCCGAGGCCTCTGAGCTTCCCGCCGACCCGCCAGCTCCCAAGAAGCCTGCTTCCTGGGCCCTGGCAGAGGGTCCTGACAAAGGGGATTATTAGTCACCGCACTGGGATATTCCCAATCCTGAGTCCCACAGGGCGAGCCAGAGTGGGCCAGGCGATGCCCACGGCACAGGGTTGGGTTGCAGGAGACGAACCAGAGCTTAGGAGACACACCTGCGGCTTTTATAAAAGGCAGCAAGCTGACCTGGCCTCAGAGGGAGACGTACTGTGATTATGGCTGGTCAGTGAACAAGCCTCGCTTTGCTCTGGAGCAAGATGCTGTCTCCCGAGGCCGGGTCCTGTACACACAGCCTTGAAGAGATCCCGGATCAAAGGCAGACAGCACTCTGCTCGCAAGCCATGCAGACACGGGACGCTGATGGAGGGCCGCGTCCCAGCATCCCAGCTCAGTGGCTGAGAATACGAGCGGAAGGGAGGGATTTAATCGACTCATTTCATAGACAAGGGGACAGGCCCAGAGAAGTTAACTGAGTGGCCCACCGACAGCCAGCCAGCAGTGCCAGGGCTGGTCTGACCTGAGGTCCCAAGTCACCCTACCCCTCGGCTTTGCTGGTGCACAGGATGCTTTGCAAACTCATGCCTTTGCGTTTATATATGAATACTCTTCCATCATCAGAGAGCCAAGCAGGCCAGAAAAGCCCATCTGGAGAAGCACTGTAAATAGTTGAGGCAATCCTCTGTAAAGAAAGTGTTTCCATAATCTGATCATTGTGTTTGAAAACCCACCCACCATATTTTAAAAGTTATTAGAGCAATGTTCCTCCTATAAACAAGCAACAGACATAGTGAAACAATTTCTTACCATTCCCTCTGAGCAAAGTGCAGGGGAAAAAGAAAAAAAAAAAAAACCCAAATCATTTTAACTAGTTCAGTCCAAAATTGTATGGCGTCCCTTCTTCTGTGCTAGGAATATGGTGGACAAAGGACAAAAGATACCCTTCACTTGTTATTTCAACAGGATAACATTCCATATATTTTGAACTTCTAAAAGTTTGGAAATATGTCTCTAAAGAGGATTAGATGCTATAATATAAACGAACGCCAATGGTAATTCTGGGGAAGTCCAATGTCCCACATGTCTCATAAACAGACACACTGATACTGGGATCGATTTTCATTTCATTGCAAGTCACTCTCAAATAACTTGTAAGTAAGAGGAAATGGACAATTATCCCCAAGAATAGAAAATAAGACATTCTCACACTCTTCAAACCCAATGGTATCTCAATTTATTGCAAATTCAGCATCGTTGCTTTGGGTTAAGCTTTGCTGAAAATGTTACCTACAGAAAACATCCATCTTTAAACAGTTATAACTCACCCCAAGCCCAAATAAGTAAATATACAGGAGTTTTAAAATAATACAAGAACTATTTTTATTATTCTTAAAGCCAGCTCGGTGGCTTTTGGCATAACTATCCATTTCTAATACAAAATTGGACTAAAGAAATATCATCCAATGTATAAATAGACCATGAAACGATTTTGAAGATAAAAAAAGAATTCTTTTGTAAATTAAAAAAAAATGATTTTAAAAGTTCTCTTTAGTGGTGAATCGAGAATGAATCACTATGTCACTGTAGAATCTGTCAAATAGATTACAAATCTTGATTTAATGCAAAAGTCTTCATGCCGTAAAGCATTACGCATAAAAAAGATTAAATAGCAAAATCATTTATGATTATTGCCTATTGCTCCTGCCACTTAATCTTTATTTTCAGTACTTTAAATACTTTACTCATCATCTGTATGAGAAACTACCGTGGCGCCGGTCTGTGAAGGGCGGGTGGCCGAGACCGCGAGCCTGCGCTCATCTGTGGGTGTGCGTGCCCCAGGGAGGAGGCCGGTTCACACCGGGTCAACGGCGACAAGGAGGACAGTTGGCTTACAAACCTTATCCAGGCAAAGAGAACGTCTTAACTGGAGATATGCAGGGCTTCTAACCTTACAAAAGTGCTGCCTGCCCCCACTTTTTAATCAGTAAAGATGCAACTAGGTTTTAAAAATGCTAATTTTGGGGGCGCCTGGGTGGCTCAGCCGTTAAGCGTCTGCCTTCGGCTCAGGTCATGATCCCAGGGTCCTGGGATCGAGCCCCGCATCAGGCTCCCTGCTCAGCGGGAAGCCTGCTTCTCCCTCTCCCACTCCCCCTGCTTGTGTTCCCTCTCTCGCTGTGTCTCTGTCAAATAAATAAATAGAATCTTTTTTAAAAAATGCTAATTTTTATCAGAATAAGGTAAAGATACAGAGGCCCCAAATGTGAATGTAAGCACTTTTGAAATTCTATTCTAAAAAACCAAAACACCGATGTTGCGTGAATAGAGATTAAGTGGCAAAAAGAGAAGAAATCTAGATGACTACAAAGTGCCAATTACATACTTTCATCTCTGCCTCACTTTATATGATAGATTTGAGAAAAAGAATATATTAGCAATGATCGACCCTTAGATTAATTTTGTTGGTGGGGGGGACACAATATTGACTTTGAAATAAACTTCTGGGGAAAAAAAAACAGGCAAAAAGCAGGCAGCAGAGGTCTCTAAAAATAATACCCAGAAAGCAGTCCTATATACCTTACATATTTTCCTAAAAAGATGTTACTTACATAGATCTGAGTGATCACTTAATGTTAAAAATGTGTATCTTCACGAGTTACACATATTTCTCGGCAGAGAGGAAGCTCCGTTGGGAAGAACAGAGATCTACTTACACTTAAAAAAAAATCCGGTACCTGTACTGACGAATGCATTTCTTGCACGTAAATGTGACCGGAGCGTTCAGAAGAGACCAGAGAAGCCCGGGCATGCTCATGAGGCTCAGACTCACACTCCCTCCCGAGCAGCAGCGCGCAGCGGAGCGCGGCACATGGGGCTCCGGACGGGACACCACGCTGCACTTGGACGAAAGAGACAGCCGACAGAACAGCAGGACTCACTCACGGGGCCTGAGCCTCCCGGCCGCCGGCACCACCTCGTCAGAGGCTAACGAGCAGCCTGACGGGCCTCGCGCCTCCGCTCCTCGAGGGGTCTCCCGCGTCCACCCCCGTCCACGCGCCAAAGGATCAGTGGGGGCACCGGGGAGCTCAGGGTGGGCGCGTCTGCCGTTACATTTCTGAAGAAAGTTTTTACGGTCATCGATCGCCGTTCTGGGAAAACAGGACGGCTTGCGCGTTCTCCAGTGGCCCAGACCCCCGCTACCTCAGCATCACGAGAACTCTACCCGGGTTTTAGGTTGGGTGTGTGTGCAAAGGCAGCTCATCCCCTCAGCTCCCGGGAATGCTTCCCGGGCAGCTCACCACAAAAGTGGGTTAAAGACAGTCGGGAACGTTCGAGGGGCATCGCTCACGAGGGCCAATCACGTGGGCGACTGAGAACAGGAATGAGGCTTGTAGCTCAGAGGGACAGCGTGCCTGTCGGTGACCCGTATCCTGACTTTTCAAGTTTGAAGCTCTTCAGATAGACCTTGCAAGGGCTAGTTTTCATTGTCTGGACTTCACGGAGGCAAAGGAAAATACCATTAAAGTTCTGCTCTGTTAAAAAATTCTCTGAACTTGAAATTAATTCATATGCCAAACTATTATATAGTAAATATTTTAAAAGAAAAAATTAATCACACTTCCTAACTTCATTTTTTATTTATTGTTATTCCAAAGCAGATACGCTAAGATGAGATATTTCTAAAAATACAGTTATCTATTCTCAAAACCCTGGTTATGCAGGAGGCTAGAAATCTCGTCAGAAGACATTTATCAACCAGTAAAATATAAAGATCAACCTGTACTCCACCAAAGGTTCAAGTGAAATTATGTCTTTACAAAACCTTATATTTTCAAGGAATGTTTTGCAAAGAAGCAGCTTTTATAATTAGGAAGTAAATAAAAATAATATATTAATGTCTTGTGTTTGCCTGCTAATAGTTAATAAATTGAGAAAACTCAAAAAATGAATCACTGATAGATCTTTTTTTCTTTTCCTTTGACGAAAATAAAAGTAGGCTTTAGATTCATTCACCTGGTAAACCCTTACATAAACAGGCGGTTCACCAATACAGTTCACTGAACTATGCTTTCTGTACAATTAGGAATTAAATAAACCCCTTTTAGAGACTTGTCCTGAGAGATGACATTTAATGCTACAACCAAAATAAATAACCTAGCAAGAACAAATTTTTTTAAATTCCAATAATTTCAACTTTGGAGATATCTGTTCACCAAAATTAATCAACATTTCTAAAATATTTTAATACAAAATTATAAAAGAAAAGTGCATTAAAAGCAGAATCTTTAAAACTCTGGCACAATTACAATTATTCAGAATATATGGACTACAGCCACACACTGACATTCAGGGAAAACCTCAGGATATGTAATAGGTCCAGTATCACAAGAGTAAGTCAAATAAGGCTTTTTTTTTTTCCTTAAAAAAATATACAATACACAAAGCAGTTTGAAAAAAAAAGTAATATTATTTAACAGTTTTCTGACTTAAATATTTTCACATAACAAAAGTTTTTATATCATCAATATTACTTATGTACATATGCCAAAAAGTGAACAACAACAAAAATCAAAAGATGCCCTTTGAAAAAATAACAGTGAAAATGTCTCTTTCTTCACGAATCTGAAATGAGCTCCTCTCTTAATATACAAAGTCCATACAATATTTATAATAAAGCTGCTCTCTTCTGAAACCAGGGAGGCCATGAGACAAAATAAAGGCAATTATTTTTCAGGAAAAAAACAAAAGCAAAACAACCCCACCTTTATGTTACAATGAAAAAGATACCCATTTATTACTATAATGAATACAATACTGATCTGAAGTGCTCGTGGGGAGGTCAGAACTCTGATGCGCTCTCTCTGTAATCGGGACGAGTGCTTCTATTTACAAAATATACTGTTCAGCCACACAGAGGCCCATATATCTGTCTATGTACATACGTATTTATATATAGAACATATAAATAATTCTGAAGGAGAAACTCACATGAAGTAAAGAACTTTCCGTCTTTGGAATGCTGTAGGAGCAACGCACACTCTGCCCCGGCTCGGGGTGGGATTTGGTTTGGGACGTGTTCAATGTGGCACCATTGATGATAGTAAAGAGTTCCCTGAAATAAACAACACACCTGCCTATGCATGAAGAGAGGAACACGGGGCTTGTTCGGGATGTTACCTCTAACCTACGAACACGCCGCTTCGTGGCTGGGGCGGGACGGGGCCACGGTTCCTTTACTCCGAGGACACAGTTCTGCTCTCACCTGCTTGCGACGTATGGCTTGTGCTTTCTGCAATCATCTAACCCACGGACCTGAAGGTGGACTTAGGAAGCAAGTGTGGCCCCGCGCCCCATCCTGTGAGGACGCCTTCATCCTCATTTGTGCCCCCCTCCCCCATTTATGCCCCGATGCTGCAGTCTTGTAGCTAATGGTTCGAGAATCGTAATGCAGAGAGAATGGTCCAGCCATCTCTCCAGGTATTCTAGTAACTTATGGTAGACTAAAAAGAGTCAATTTCTAATTTCAAAATGCACAGAGAAAGAAAATGGAAAACACTTCCCTGTGTGTTCTAACATTTTTCTGAACTTCATGCACCGATTTTATGTTTGTTTTATGAGCTATGCTTCTTACAACAGAAAGCATGAAGGAAAATCTATCTTACTTTCTCCACGTTACCTTCTGTCTTTGCTAATACAAAGAGGTCACACTACAATGATAGTAAGATCCAGTTAACGTCTTTGTAACTAGATGCACTGGCCGCCGAGGGGAAGGTAGAACTGCCCCAGTGTAGTACCTGAGTTCAGTGATTTGTAGACAAATGACAACGACGTGTTCACACTGCTCCCGGTTGTTTCCTATCAGTCTCTGAAGACAATGATTCTTGAGATAATTTTATAGCTAAAAAACTAGCGTGGTAACATTTTTAACACCTGAAGCCTCAAAACAGAAATTCCAAGTGCTCCGTTCTTCGCAACATTTAACTTCGGAAACGGCCTCTAAGGTGGGGACGGGCCGCATCAGAACACATTGGCCAGGGCCTGCCACTCGCTCGCAGACTCCTGCACCACCTCCTCCAGGTGGAGGGTCCGGCTCAGCTCCTCGGCGCCGTGCTCCTGCTGGACCACGGGCTCCGGCAGACTTCCTGCGGACGGACGGACAAAGAGCAGGCAGAGTCTTAGACACTCAGCGGCACACAGGGATTCACGGGGAGATAAAGACAATTTACATCGAGACAAGAAACTGCTAAATTGATTTGCTTTCCGCCCCCAAAGGAAAAAGACTAACTTGAGGGGCAGTTTAACTACGTCGTGGCAATTCCTGTTTTTGAATGTGAATAAACACAGCCCTTGTTTCGGATGCTCACGGCCTAACGGTTACGTCAACAAGAGGTCAGTGATAAGCGATCAATCATGAATAAGAGCAACACGACACGCATGAAATCCTAACAGAAAGAAAAGCAAGAAGCACTAGAAGGGAGATGTGAGGGCCAAGGGCCGCGGGGTACGCAGCGCCCCGGTCCGTCCCCGGCCGCTCAGCCGCGGCCTGTGAAGGCCCGTCTCCCTCGCAGACCACACTGCCCCGAACAACTCGCGGCTCCAGGCCCCGGCACCACACGGCCGGCGCCCCCCCACCAGCCCTTCCTCGCGAAGACTGCGCAGCCCCAGGGGACGGAAGGGAGCCGCGTCATGGCCAGCCGCCTGCTCGCCCCTCGGCCGGCAGCCGCATTAGAGTCCGCACGGAGTGGACACGCTCGCCCCGCACCCGGCAGCGCCGGGAGGGTCCGGATGCACCGGGATCCGGCTCGGACCCCGGCGAGGGGCCGCCGTCTTACCCGCGTAGCTGTGCGCCCGCTTCATGTGGAGCTTCATGTTGCTCTTCTGGGTGAAGCCCATGATGCAGTAGTCACACTTATAGGGCCTCTCGCCCGTGTGCTTCTTCATGTGCACCTGCAGGGCGCTCTTCTGGTTGAAGGCTTTCTCACACAGAGTGCAGCGAAACGGCCGCTCTCCTGAGGGGAGACAGCGTCGTGTCAGCGTCCCGTCAGCGTCTCTCACGGGCCCGCATTTGACCAAGCGCTCGGAAGAACGTACCCGAGTTTCCCAGCCCTCCCAGCCCTCAGACTGCTAACTCACAGCTGTCTAGCAGCTCTGCCCCATGGTGAGGCACGGAACAAAACTTTTATCAAAAGCTACTCAAACTCCTAGAAGCATCCAGAAATAGAAGCAGAGCACATATGGTTTAAACAAAGTGTTCCGAATACATTTGGGGCAGTAAAGCAAAATGACACTAAGTACATGAGAATGCCAAATCCACTTAATTAAAAGTATAATTTACCCAATATTTTTTAAAATGTCATTTTAATTGCTTTGACGTTAATACAGAAACTGAAAGATGGGAGGGAAGTTGGCACGTTGACTCCTGCTGGAAGCCTGCCTCGGCCTGAGCCCACAGTCCTGCCTCCTCGCTGTCCCTGACTCTGCCCCACACACTCGTCCACTGCCAGGTCCCCAGGGGCACAAGCCCTTCCCCTGGGCCTAGAAGGTTCTTTCCCATCGGCACGGCTGCCTCGTCAGGCGTCCGCCCCCTCTCCCTGCGTGGCCTCCCTGGACCACGTGTCGGCATGAAGCCCCACGTGCTTGCTCCAGTAACACCTGCTCGGCATCCTCCCCAGGTGTCACCTTCCATCACTCCAAGTCTGTCCCTCCCACCCAGTGGCCAAGACACAGGAGGGCTTACCACTGCTCCCCATGCCAGCCAGAGCCCTAGGGCAGCCCGAAGCTTTCCGGCTCTAATCCCCGGGACTGGCAATGGGAGGATGTCACACACCCGAAGGACAAGGATGTCACAGAGGTGGCTCCGACACGAGTCAGGTGACTCGGGCTGAGTCACAAGGATATTTACCCTGGCGGGCCCACACACACCCCTTCAAAGCAGAGGCAGAAGGGGCGCTGCAGGGACCAGAGGCTGCACAGGGGCCGTGGCTGGTCTGAAGGCGCCGTGCACACTGCGGGGGGAGCACCCAGCCAGCAGAAGCAGGGCCCACAGCAATATGCCCTCAGCGGGTTTCTCCAAACCTTCGGGAGCACCTAGCTCGTGCTAACAGGCAAACGGTAGTCTATCCCTTAAAACCATGGTTTTGAGTAAATATGTTATAAGTACAGCATCGTCGTCTGTCTTTCCCTCAAAAGCTGTTTGCTGAACACCTGGTCGGTGCCAGGTCTGTGTCGACAAGCAGGGACATCACTGAGAACACCAGAGCCCGAGGGCCGGGGAAGGACGCTGATGGGGAGCACCTGCTGATAATACAAGGAGGTCCCCACGTGGGCCAGCCAGGGGCACTGGGGGGCATAGAGGCCTCCCGGGGAGGGGTGTCCAACCTGACATCTGCAGGCAAATCAGAGACGGCCAGGCAAAGAATGACGGGCTGGGCAGAGGGGACCAGCAGAGAGGACGCTCAGGGAGCAGAGTCGGGACTCCAGGTGGCAAGGTGTGTGGGTCCCCGAGGCTTCCCACGGCTGGGTGCCGCAGGACGAGGGTGTGCAGCAGTGGGTGAGATGGCTTACAGGACACCAGGGTCCCACCTGCAGGTGCTCAGAGGGGAACGAGAGGGTCCCGTCTGCCACGCTCCCAGGGCTTCCGTCGGGCTCTGTGCGAACACAGGGCTGCCCGCCAGAGCGGGAAGCAGGTCCCGCAGTCGGTCCTGAAAGGACAGGCCTCAGCAGACGGGGCCCTGGGACGGTGGTGTTTCCGCCTGAGCCACGGCGGGGTGGCAGGCACGGAGGGTGCAAGTGAGTCGTCAGGGAGATGGGCCAAGAGGCAGGGAGATGGGGGTTTGTCTCGGTGTTGTTGGTTTTTCCTGAGACATCAGGCCTGAGCAGGTTTAGGAGGTGACAGGAAGTCAGCAAAGAGCAGTCTGAAGACATAAGAGGAGGAGAGAGAATGGTGTCCCCGCACAGTAGGAGGACAGGGAGCCCGGAGGTGGGGGCGGGGGGACCCCAGTGCAGGCAAGGTCCCCGGAGGCCACGGCAGCCCTTAACAGTTCCACATCCCACGGTTGCCAAGGAAACCGCAAAATCTCTTACTTGAAAAGTCAGCATGATAAACTGATGAAAAACGAAGGAAAGAACAGAATATGCGGACCTGGCTTTATAAATAACGGCTTACGTTGTACATGAATATTTGCACGTTGAGCCTCGCTTTCTTGCCGGCCTCCGGAACCCGACCGGGAAGCGTGCGGCTCGCAGTTACCTGTGTGGATGCGGCTGTGCCGCTCCAGCTGGCTGGGCTTGGCGAACGCCTTTTCACAGGTGTCACATTTAAACACTCTTGGCTTCTGGGAGCTTAGCGAAGGGCCCGCCTGATGAGTCTGCATGTGCTCCTGTTACAGACCACACACAGAAAGGAAGAGATACTTGAGATCCCGGCGGGGCTCTCCAGACCTGCAACACGACCGCGGGGCCCATGTGAGCAGCAAGGACAAGCGGAGGCCAATCTGGGACGAGCGCCCTCGGGGACTCAGTGGGGGTGGGGGTGGCCCCCCGGACACCCGCAGGGACCAGCTGTGCGGCCTGTGCCCTCCCTCTGCCGATGACCTGGGCGGTTTTTAGGAACCCTGGTCACTATCTGGTAGGCTGTTCCTCGACTGAGAACTGCCTGAAGCATTTCTCATGACTAGACTGGGACTGCGGGATGGGTGAAGGAGGTCACGTGCAGCTGCCAGAAAACACGGCAGAGGAAGAGCCGAGGCACACAAACGAGCTGGGGGTCTGAAGGGCAGACATCAGGGTTCGCCGTGCGGCAGAAGGCTGGATCCACGGCGGGCTAACTAGTGGTCAGATGAGGCCGCGTCTGCTAACGAGGAGCGCTGGCCGGCAGTCGCGGGGCCAGGTCCCCGCCCCCCACTGTGGCATGTCACCTGACCGCGGCCCTGGAAATCACTTCCCAGAGCCCTTCCTCCTCCTACCCCCTACTGTGTGCATGTCCCAGCGTTTGCCCAGCCCCTCTCCCGGCATGCGAACCCCATTCTCAAGGTGGGTGCAGAGCCAGGTGCCGAGGGGTGCCTGTTCCCCTGCAGAAAGCCGTGCCAAGTGCGGGCCCCCAGGGAGAGGGGCGCCCCTGCTTCCCCACAGCCTGGCCACTAGGTGCTGGCAGATTTTTTACTATTTGCTGCTCTGCTCGGTGGGAAATGGTATCTCACTGTCATCTGAAGTCCCACTAGACATGAATTCAGAACTGCACTCGAACATACAACCCAGCGGATCTGATAAAACCACAATCCCACTGACCTTCACTCCAGAAAATGGGGAACTTTGCTACTCTTTCTGTGAGCGAGATCTGTGGCTGCTACTGAGTCACAGACTCCACCGGGTGTCTCTCACCCCCGGGCACTGGCGGCCAGGGCGCGGCGGAGCGTACCTTGAGGTGCGTGGCGCGCTTGAAGGCCTTCCTGCACACGGGGCACACGTGGATGCGCTCCCGGCCGTGCACCTCCTTGCTGTGCTGAAGCAGCATGGCGGCCGACGCGAAGGCGCAGCCACACTCCAGGCACGGGTGCACCCGGCCCTCCTTCGCGGGCGGCCCGCCCGGCACGTCAGCGACCTGCAGTGGGTCGGAAACCCCAGAGCTCGCTCAGTGGCTGCAGCTTGTAAACGCACAGGCAGACAAGATGACAGGCACACAGGGACGCAGGTGCCGCGGCCCCCAGCGCCGCGGATCAGACCAGCCCGCTCCTGCACTCCGAGCAGAGCGCAGCGAACAGAACGCTGTTCCGCGCACACAACCGTCCGGGGGCAAACTGTCCGGGCTGCCCCCTCCCAGCAACTCATCTGGCAATATCGGGGCGCAGTACCCAGGGTGCTGAGAACGATGCCCAGCACTCAGCACGCACTCGGTATGTGCTGTTGGTGGTAGTAGGTTCCGTGCAGACGAGTATAAGGATACTGCACCCAAAATGCTACTGCTGTGGCTAAAGAGCTCCCTCAGCAAACTGCAGGATAAACAACACTTCGCAGAAGGTGTGTTAGCTCTTGAGCGGATTAAAGCATTTCCCGAAACTCCGAATCACAACCAATGAGGTTTTCAGATCATTTTAATGGGATGCCATTAACACCCCGAAAACAAATAAAGCAGGAGTTTATTACTCAGCTTTTATAAATAAGAGTTTAGTTTTACAGATAAAAACTTGTATATGACAACTTAGTGAAAGAAAATTTTAACTAATTATAATGAAAATTGATGGGATTTGTCAACATTTTTATTCTAGTTTATCACGTACTTTTTCATAATTTTCTAATATATAGAAATGGATAAAATTTAAAGAAAAAGACTCGACAACAAAAGGTTTCTATAAGGTGCTCTCAGATCACTCATCTGCGCTGTAATAAAAAAGGAGCGGAATGGAAAAAGGATAAAACAAGGGATCAGAAGCGCCCAGATGGTGCAGTCCTGTCTCCCTGTGACACTTCTGTGAGGGGTCTGTGCGTGTGAAGCAAAGAAACAAAGGAAAGACCCTACGTGCTCGGGTCAGTGCATAAACCCGTTTCCTGGGAGTCAAAGGAAGCCTGGAAGCCCCTGGAATCGGGGAGACCCAGGCTGCACTGCACCTGCAGCCACGTTTTAAGGAAGCACAGGATGAGAGCCGGCCACGCACAGCCGCGCGCACTGACTCGACAGGAGCCGCGGGTTTTCCGCGGGCGCACGTGGGCCGCCCGGCAGCCACGCTATCGCGGGCCGCGCGCGCTGCGCCCACGCGTCCGCCCGCGCTCTGAGTCCTGCGGGCCCTCCCAGTGCGTCACTGAGCTGCCGCGGGCCGCGGCCTCCGAGACACAGACTCACCTCCAGCTGGATGAGCTCCGGTTGGGAAACTCCCCGTGCTGACCGTGTCTAATTTCTTTATAAAAAAGGAGTCTTGTCCCACTGAAAGACCAGTAAGTAATTGTCCTGAAACTCATTTGCTCAAACTGCTTAAAATGTAATGCTGCTCAGAGCCAGTGGTTATTTATTGTCTGTACTCTACCTCTAACTCTGAAAAGTTTTAAGGAAAGAGATTTTATTAGAGTCTTCTATATTTAAAACTATCACTTACTGAATGTCTTAGACCCTCAAAACATACGTTTTAAGGAAAAAACTACCAAATGACAAATAGTCCACGCGCACACACGTGTGTATACGAAAAAAGTACAACCAGACCTAAAAGAATCGGCAAAGGTATTACAAGAAAACCCTTGAAAAGAACTAAGTGTCCATGTGAAATCTGATCAGCAGGCAAGTAGGAGATTCAATAAATTTAAAACTAGCCTCACACGTGACTAGTTTCTACATCTTATTTTGTGGCACAAAAACCTGGCCCCAGCAAACCACCAATCACGTAGTGAGGGAATCAGTACTCGCTGCTCAACCCAGGCTGTCCCCCAGGCCCTGCGCGGCTCAGCCCAGGCTCTTCACTCCCATTCGGCTAGAGACGGCCCCCCAGGAGCGGCCCCCCAGCCCCCCCCAAGCCCTCTGGGTCCAGCCCCTCTCAATCCACATTCCTTACAACCCGCGACCGAGCGTGAGCGCAGGCGCGCGGCGTACCTGGTAGGCGACTTCCTCACACGCAGCGGCGGACGGCTGTGGGGTATGGCTCACTAGGATGACCTGCGGCGAACCTGCTCCCCCTTGGCCCGACAGCGAGGGGTCCGTGAGTAAGGCTGGGAACTGCTGACCCTAGTAAGGACGGACTAGTTTAGAAGCTGTGACGATATCAGATCCAGCAGTAACGTACAAGATCTCTTACGGTGCAGCTACTGGGGACCACATGTGGGCAGGTCCTCAGAAAAGTTCACCACAGAAGCAGCACGTGACCCAGAGCTCCGCTCCCACACGTGTGCTCGAGAGAACTGAAACCCTCACCCCCTCGAGCGCTCACGCACAAATGTTCACAGCAGCCAAAAAGGCAGAGACAACCCCAATATCAGGTAGCCGGTGAGTGGATGCGCAAAATGAGGTGTATCTGAGTAGCGGAATATGATTCAGCCAAAAGAAGGACTGGAGTGCGTGGGGCACGGGCCAGGCCACGGATGAGCCTCGAACACAGGATGCTGAGTGAGGGAGGCCAGCCACACAGGACCACGTGTTGTGGGATGCCACTGATGTGAAATGCTCAGAACAGGTGCGTCTACAGAGACAGACAGTAGACTGGTGGTTGTCGGGGGCCTGGGGCTTGGAGGGGGGCACGGGGAGTGACTGCTAACCGCTAATGGTGCCACATTTCTTTCTGGGGTGATGAAACGTTCCAAAAGTAGATGTGGTCATGGGGGCTCAACTCTGTAGATATACTAAAGACCTTTAAATTCTACTTCAAATAAATGGGTGAACACTACAGTATGTATGGTATATCTCAACAACGCTCTAAATATAAAGAATGCTTATTTGTTTACAAATGCACACAAACCGCTCTGAGTCTCACCACCACTCCAGCACCTCTCATACTGACCGTGGATCTGGGACGGGGCACGCAGCGGGGCGTCTGGCTGGGCTGGCCCGACCACAGGCTCCAAATGGGAAGCCACACAAACTTGTACACCTGCCGAACCAACGCTGATTCTCACACACATTATGTGTGATCAGAACACACAAGGATTTGAAGAGCCGCTATCAACGGAGGGGCACGGAGTCACAGGGCACTTTGGTCACGGCGCCCCCGGCCGAAGATGAGGGGTGATCTCTGGGGCAAGCCCAGCTCCCACGGGGCAGAGAAAGACTGGAGCAGGCACAGGACGGTAAGAAATGGACTGAGAAGGCACTGAAAGAATTTCAGGTCCACTTCTCCTGGGAAAGACATTTCCTCAGGCAGACAGGGACACAGAGACAATGGGGTAGAACATGAGGCAGAATATAAATTTACAGGGAGAGCATCATGGATTCTAGAGAAAAGGAGCTTCTTAAATTGATTTGGATTCTCTGCTTTTCATACGCACCTTTAAGAAAAGTGAAATGATATTTTAGGTGTCTCCATTTATCAAAGTTTTGTACACAAACGTGGCATATTTTGGCAAGGTCCTATGCGTACCAATGAAGCTTCATGTTTGCCACCCCACTTACGCCAGAACTTAGTTGAATATCGCTTTCAAGTACCAGTCACTTCTGACTCCTGTCACTCGTCTGCCGCCAGCTCTGCCACCCCTCTTACCAGACCACCCAATTTGGGAAAATGGTGTCAGTCAAAATTAATAAATTCACATTTCCTAATTTTACGAATCAAAGACAAATACCACTGCTAGCCAGAAATTCCAATATATGTAAGAACCAGCGTTGTCTCAATAAACTCATATATTCTCAAAGGAAAGCTAAGGCCTTTGAGATTCTGCACTGACGCAGGTTTATCAAGGGGAAATAACAAAATTATAGACCTGAGGACTAGATTAGCAACTGCCAGGGGGAAGGGGCAGTGGGTGGCAACATGAGGGACCCTTGTGGGATGGAAGGTTCTGGGTCTTGACTATAACAACAACCATACCTGGCCGTGATATCGTACCTAGAGTTTTGCATGATGCTACCACCTGCGGAAGCTGGGTAAACAGTACACAAGATCTGTCTGTATCATTTCTTAAAATGGACTATGAATCAACAATTAACTCAAAATAAAAAGTTTTAATTTTAAAAAACTCCCAGTACAATGTAATTTAGTAGCTTATTAGTGTTTCAGTCGCTAATATTAAGTACTCTTAATGCATACACCTGTTTTAAAAATCAAGTGTCTAGTAAAATAAATGCTCAACAATGAGCCACACCCAAGGAAGTGGTGACCTGAATCTGCTAAGGTGGTACCATCTGAAAGTCCTTTATCTTCGGTTCGATGATTACTTGTAGTGTATTTATTTCTTGGCTACGTTTTGGCTTACACCGAGGTGGAAGTTATAGGAATTCTCACTCCCAAGTGCACGTGGGGAGGGGAGCTGGGCCCCGGGCGCTCACTAGCAGAGTCCAGCCCCACCCACAGCTGCTGACTCAACCTTGCAAGGTGAGCCTGGAGATTCTGATGTGCAGCCAAGTTTGGGAAATGCTGCTCAAACACCACTAAGGCTTGCCACCCTGACGGACGAGACTCGGTGTGACAGCCGACCTAACGCCCTACCACGCCCCTGAAAGTCAGCCTCATCCAGTGTTTCCCTGTTCCATCATCTCGCCAGGGATCTGCTCTCAGCAGTCATCATTGCCATGCCCTACACAGCTCAACATGCCCGCCTGAACATCATACACACCGTGCCGCAGCGAGAACAACCAGGCACATCCACGGCACCCCCAGGGAGGAAGCAGGGAGGCTTCGGCAGCCCGGGCCCAGGCTAGGACACATCCAGGCACTACAGCGCACGGCTGTTAGAGCAGAAACCCGGCTCCATCGCACCCGCCACTTCCGGTGAAGCCCCCAGTCACACTCTGACTTCTCATCAAGACCCAAAACCACACTTCCACATCTAACGACCGAGGTTTGAGTGTTTTGTACCGGGTCAATTATCTGTATTCTCATAAAGTAAAAAACAAACAAAAAACCCACCAAACCGGGAAAGCAAGCTGGTGCAACCACTCTGGAAAACAGTATGGAGGTTCCTCAAAAAGTTGAAAATAAAGCTACCATACGATCTAGCAATTGCACTACTGGGTATTTACCCCAAAGATACAAATGTAGGGATCCGAAGGGGTACATGCACCCCAATGTTTATAGCAGCAATGTCCACAATAGCCAAACTGTGGAAAGAGCCAAGATGTCCATCGACAGATGAATGGATAAAGAAGATGTGGTATATATACACGATGGAATATTATGCAGCCATCAAAAGGAATGAGATCTTGCCATTTGCAACGACGTGGATGGAACTGGAGGGTATTATGTTGAGTGAAATAAGTCAAACAGAGAAAGACATGTATCATATGACCTCACTGATATGAGGAATTCTTAATCACAGGAAACAAACTGAGGGTTGCTGGAGTGGGGGGGGGGGGGGGGGGGAGGGGGTGACTGGGTGATAGACATTGGGGGGGGGTTGCTACGGTGAGCGCTGTGAACAGTGCAAGACTGTTGAATCACAGATCTGTACCTCTGAAACAAATAATACATTATGTGTTTAAAAAAAAGAAGAAGAAGACAGCAGGAGGGGAAGAATGAAGGGGGGAAAATTGGAGGGGGAGACGAACCATGAGAGACTATGGACTCTGAGAAACAAACTGAGGGTTCTAGAGGGGAGGGGGGTGGGGGGATGGGTTAGCCTGGTGATGGGTATTAAAGAGGGCACGTATTGCATGGAGCACTGGGTGTTATACGCAAACAATGAATCATGGAACACTACACCAAAAACTAATGATGTAATGTATGGTGATTAACATAACAATAAAAAATTAAAAAATAAAAAACCACCAAACCTACAAGAATTCATATAAAATAGAATTCATTTCAGGAACGAATCAGTTACTTATTTTTGTTTTCAGAACAAGAACTGAAAAATCACTTTGCTTTCTTGAATATCTTTTTTCAGATTTTATTTATTTGACAGAGAGAGCACACGCACACATACAAGCAGAGGGAGCGGCGGAAGGAGGGGGAGAAGCAGACTCCTCACTAAGCGGGGGGAGCCTGATGCGGGACTTGATCCCAGGACCCCGAGATCATGACCTGAGCCAAAGGCAGACGTTTAACTGACTGAGCCTCCCAGGTGCCCCCTTGAATAGATTTTTAAGTGAATGCTTGCATTTCCTTACAAAATTGTCAGATTTAGTGGCCTGATCCCCACCTCTGCCACCAATAGTCCAAAATTTGGAAAGAAAAACTCATCTCAAGTTTGTAGTTGAAGAAGAAATCTTTATGACCCACCAATTTTTCTTTCAATAACTTCCCTAGTAAAGAAACTGCAAAGTTACTTTTTAATGCAGGTACATCACTGTAATTTAACTTTTACTTCAACAGGTTGTAATTTTAAATAAACTAATTTTTCTGTGGTGCATCAAAATGATCATTTACCCCACATAATATTCTTCTCTAGTTGGGCTACTTGCAAGTTTAAAATTACGATTACTTGTGGACATACATAAATGTCTTCTTTCCAAACATTCCGCTGTTACAGACTCAACTGTGACCCTTGGGTTCAAGCCACATAACACCACTATGTGAGTAAACTACTGAAGACCACACCCCTTTGTGCTTTTACCACCATTTTCTCTTGTGGAATTTATAAAGAAAGAAAAACACAGAGAAATGGTACACAATGTATACTATTTTCATGTCTTTTTAACACTTAAAATTCACGGGTTTGCACTCTTGGGCTCCTTCAGTGACTCTCGGGAGGCCCCGGTTTTCCACATGCGGAGTGAGTTTTAGAGCAGACACGCGGGATCAGCTGCCGCCTTTGCCCGTGGCCCCCTCTCGTTGCTCTCACTTCACTTCCTCACTGAATTCAAGGAGCACACGTTGTGAACTGTGGTAAGGGATTGATTATTAAACCCTTCGGTATTTGTGCCTCTTAGTGATTAACTCTCATCTGTATTGAACAATTATTTCTAGAATGTTTAATTTCTCACAAGCACCTTTGATTTCCAGCTCAAATTTTTATGGTCATAAACAATCCTAATAATTTACATATTTATAAGCATTTCCATATATGTTCATTAACCTTTTGACAATAGAATGATGGTTTTATTTTTGCAATAATTCATTATATTTAGAAAAATATCACTCATAAAGCTAAGACAGGTTTGATCTGTTTTTTTCAAATTTTCAGAGTATTAGATCATTGTGAGCCTAATTAAAGTCTGGCAGCTAACAGAAAAGATTCCAATAAAACTACAGAATTTCTAATGGAGATTTTTAATACCACTGTTTTATACAATGTATGCTAATTAATCAATTTGGCATTAAATTTTTGATTGGGTAATTTTGGGAAAGCAAGCCAGAGATTATAGATAAGCAAGGTAACCCACAGACATGCAGGAGGGAGCTGCCATCTGTCCGGACCAACTTTAGTGCCAGCCCCCCACCCCCCCTCCCCCCGCTACTCTCAAAGCCGGCCAGCCTGGACATCAGCGCTGGGGCAGGAGAGAGAGAGGGCGGCTGACGAGGAGAACTCCCCTGTGGCCTGCCGTGGCCTGCCGTGGCCCTGGGACACAGAGCCGGGGCGGGGGGGCAGAGGGATCGGCAATCTGTGCTGGGTGTGACCCAGGAGGAAGGGTCAGGGGCCAGTGAGCAGACAGCAGAGACTCCTCCAGGCCACGTCTGTAAAGAAACGTGGCCTTGGTGCCGCAAGCAGCAGGGACCACGGAAGGGTGTTAGCCACAGGAGCAGCGCATACGTGTGCATACGTGTGCCAAGCAGTATCACTGGGCGGGGGGGGGGGGGCCTGCTGATGGAGCCACGGTGGGGCCAGAACCCATGCCCGCCACTGCACTCACCCTGCACGTGGACCTTACGTCATCACGGCGCTGCCACCGTCATGATCAACCCTTCACTCCCACGCCCTCTGAGATCCTTCTCGGGCAGAACGCCCTCCTCGGCCCCGACCCCCGCGCCCTGCCTGGGGGCACGTCAGGGGCCCAGCAACCACCCGGTGCACCGAGGAAACACATCCCCAGCAAATATTTACAGACTTTAAAAATGGACCCTAGCAAATACTGAGAACTCTCCGTTGAACTTTCATCGCAATTATAACGATCATTAATTCTCAAAGTGATAGAATTTAACAAACAGAAAACAAACCCATAATCATAGAAATAAATGCCTCTGGCTTTTTCTGATCAAACCTCACCCCACCCTGCAAGGCATTAAATTTCATTAAAATTGGTATCTTAAAGAATTGTTACATCATGACTACTTCTTTACTACAGTTACAAGTCCACAGGGAGGAGCCACCCCCGACCCTGAGTGTGGACGACCTACGCCACAGGACCGGGGCCGCGTCCCGCACACGACTGCACCCCGCCAGCACCCGTCAGCGGCGAGCTCGCGCCAGGGCCGCAACACAAGGCTTACAGTCGTCACCACCAGAGTCCCGGCTGGGAAATAAGGACACAACAACCCCCCAAACACCAACCAAGCTCCGTGCATCCTGTGTCTAGAAAGAAAACACACCGCTGACCTCTTAGGATGGCCCCTCCTGTTCCAACTATAATTTTAAAATGTAATACTAATTTTCAATATCTAGAAGGTGATAATGCCCTGACAAACAGGTGATGAGTAACACAGGAGAAGAAGTAAATGTGACACTCTGTGAAGAACTCAGTGAGATACTTCTTCCTTTGCGGCAGGAGGACGCAGGGGAGGACGGCACAGCGGGCCCTGGCCTCCGGCACCGACGCAGCCACCACGGGCTGTTCCGCGGAGGGCTACTTGGCGCAGACCCTGGTCCGCCGACCGGAAGCCAGCCCTCGCCCCCGCTCCCCTGCAGCTGGCCGTGTGTTCCCGTGGGAGCCGACTCCCGCCAGGGGCCCTGGGAGGGCTTCTGCCAACAGCGTGGGAGCGGTTCAGAAGCACAAGGACCTGCAGGAAGAACGGCCCGAGACTGGCTCCGCACTGGCCGGGCTGGGCGGACAAATGTCCCTCTCTTACAAACGGCCAGGACTAGAATCCAGGGTCCAAACAGCCGCCCTGTGGCTGGCTGTGATGGGGCCAGACCACTCCTGCCCTGGAGGCCACAGTCTTAACTCCTCGTCCTGTGCGGCGAGCCTGAGTACAGACGAACGAGCCTCAAGAACATATCCTGCTTCTGATCCCTCGGCACATCCTACCGTGCTTACGGCAGGGACAGGGATACAGAAAGGGGAACAACCAGATAGGGTTAGTACAGTAACTCTCCATTATAATTCATCACGGTTTTTCTAATTAAAAACTCTGAAAGGTGTTCCGGTGTCTCAGCTCAATGCATTATTCAAAATGCACACCCTTCAATCTGGCGCACTGCAGCCATTCACCTAAGACCGTAAGTCTACACTACTTACCGAAACCCTGAATGCTCATGATGCCCCTCAACAGACTCATAAAACTAAATGCTGCACAGCCATTAAAAAACCTTTGGATTCCTAAAATCACGGATGGGGGAGCACCTGGGTGGCTCAGTTAGCGAAGCATCCAGCTCCTGATTTCGGCTCAGGTCATGATCTCGAGGTCTTGGGGTCGGGCCCCACGTGTCCCTCTCCCTCTGCTTCTCCCCCGACCCCATTCATGTGCTTGCGCTCTCTCTAAAAAAATTAATAAATACAAATCTTAAAAAATAAAAAAAATTAAAATCACTGATGGGGAAGGTATTCACGGTGCAGTAAGAGGGAAGTTCACACTACATGACGTATATACGAGCTCACTTCTGTGGAAATGTTAACACATATGTCTATACGTCTCCACATAAAGCTTTGGAAGGATCGATACACTACAAGGTCAATCACAGTTCCGTCTGGCCAGTGGATTTTTAAAAACAGTCTTCTGTTTTATCTGAATTTCCCTGTCTCCTTATTGCATCTAACACATTACTTGTATTTTAATCAGAAAAAAACCACTTCAGTTTTGAAAACGATGCCCAGCAGATGCGCTTAGGAAAAAAGAAACTGAAGGGTGCCACGACCCCCCCGAAGGGCGGGGCGGCGCCCTACCTGAGAAGCAATGTTGAGCGTGACCGTGTCCAGTCCTCCGGAGAGCAGGCCCTGAGTATCGGCCAGAGTGAGCGTGACGCTAGCATCTCCTCCGACTGCTGATGAAGCCATGACCAGGTTCTGAGCAGACATGGCCGATGGAGACATGGGTGTCGTCGAAGGGAGGCTTCCAGGGGTAGCATTCAGCTCTACGAAAAAGGAAGATGCATTTCAGCGGCAAAGCTGGGCAAGTCCAGTCATAACAGGACAGGAGGGTGGTTTTAGGAAGGAACTAATCTGTCAGAATCGGCGTTTACATTACCTAAGCTTCTGAAATTACACCGAGATAATCACAGAATCTCTCATTCCAATTTTAAGGCCAGGCTTCTACAGTTTCTGAATCTCTTTATGCATCAATACACTTTGCTTAAGTATAATATCAAGAAAAACACAGTAAAAGAGTAAAAATGTGACGCTACAGTCCTAGTCACTACTGCTAAGGCAGGAGGAACTGCCAAGAATTTCCAGGACACTGTCCCCGTCCAGGACCAGAGAGGAGCCTGCAGAGAGGAACCAAACGGGACCCACCGAGCATCGATCGGCAACACGGCTTTACAGTGTGACCTTAACTGCTTAGCCCCCGCCACCCTCCTCTATGTCTGCTAAGGCTGAAATAAACCTCATGCAACCCTTTAAATATTAATTTATCCTGCATGGCATCTTACTTTTCTTTGGAAAAGACAACAAGACTTTTTAATATTTTCCCCTTACAGCCAATGATAAGAGAAAGGAAGATATCTGGGACAGAATCGGGCAAAGAAAGGCCTTTTCTTTTACAAAACAGAAACTCGGCTGGCAAATGAGATGGGCTGAGCACGGGATTATCAAAGTCCTGTGGTGGACAGCAACAGAAAACAGTTTTTTGAGTTTTTACTTGTAAGCATAACACACACGCACATGCGTGCACACACACACACACACACACTGCTCACCATCTATCCTTCCATTCATCTGACAAACGTGACTTATCATCCCCAGTGTCAGCCACTGGGCTAGGTGCTACAGATACCAAGATGGTAACTAGAGCAAAAGGTGAAAACACGATTTCCTAATTAGGTTCAAAAACAAAAAGAGAGTCCTGTGGATACTTTGCTGTGACTCGGGTCCCATTAGTCCAGAGCCTCTGCTCTGCCTCAGGGGCCAACAGGGAAACTAGGTTACTTACTTGTAACTGGAGTCCTCCAAATACAATGCCTCCATAGATCCACACTCTTGGAGTCCCACACTGTGTTGCACAGACCTGGAACCTTCAAAAGCAGTATAACCATTAGGAGGCTAGGAGTCTCTGCTCTGCAGCAGCCACCGGGGCTCCAAAGACAACCTCGTCCGACCCTCCCACCTTGCTGAGCATCGGAGGAGTGTGGATTTGTGGAGGGTGTATGTTCTAAGCACTCCAGTTACCAGTACCTGGGTCAACCTCGTGTTCTCACGTCACCTCCACGCACCCTTCCTCTTGCAGACTAGCATGCACGTATGATTTTAACATGAGCAGACGAAGGCTAAAAAGGAGAATCCTGAGAACATGGCACCGACCAGCTACGTGCCCTGCTGTTCAATCAAAATCACTAGGGTGAAGCCTGGGGTTGGGCCGTCAAAGCGCCCGGTCAAGAGAAGCACGTGGTGAAAGGCTCACCGGAATTGTATCTACAAAGAGTGAAACCAGATGCTAACGGGGTTCACTGCGACTCACAAGGCCAAGACTTCAAGCCTCACCCGAACTCCTGAAATAAAGGAATGTCTCTTCCCCGCTCCCCACCAGCAGAATCGGACTCCCTGATGATCATTAATGCAGTGAGGGGGTCCAGGACTGTCAGGCACAGGAAATCCAAAGAGAAAACAGAAGCCTGTCACTGAGCTGAAGTGAATCCCGACACAGAGGTCAGTGGGGACACTAACCTCAGCCAGTGCTAGACTTCACATCTCTACGCCAACGGTGTGTGAATGAATGTTCAGCTATGTTCCACATTCAAGACATTTTCCACCAAGAGGATGGTATCAGTTCAAGTAGAACTTCTATCCTCGGGCGCCTGGGTGGCTCAGTCGTTAAGCGTCTGCCTTCGGCTCAGGTCATGATCCCAGGGTCCTGGGATCGAGCCCCGCATCGGGCTCCCTGCTCGGCGGGAAGCCTGCTTCTCCCTCTCCCACTCCCCCTGCTTGTGTTCCTGCTCTCGCTATCTCTCTCTCTGTCAAATAAATAAATAAAATCTTTAAAAAAAAAAAAAAAAAGAACTTCTATCCTCAAAATGGTCCAAAAACAGGTAATGTGAGTAGGAAAAAATGAAGTTTTCTTAAACACGCAATAGCATAACTAATTAAATGCTATAATTACATTTGTTCAATATATAGTTCTTAATTATATAGAAAAAGATTTATTTAAAGCTCTAGAAACCACAGTTTCATTCAAACTAAATACTCTCAACCTGGAAATTAAGGTTGAATACTTGAGCACAGACTGCGAACTCTCACCTTCAGTCCTCATCTACCGGCTCTGAAACCACAAGTCCTCCAGGCCACATTGCAGAAATCTAAGTCTTACTCAGTTTACGGCTCTGACTCAGAAAAAGTCATCTCTAAGGGGTGAGTAAATCCCTCATGGTCATCAAACCCATCACTGTCCTAAATCCTTGTTGGGATAATCTTTATAGCTTCTGAGAAAACTTAATGATAATTTTGGAAAGTTTCATAAGCAGTTTAAAGGATGTGAGATCAGTTTTCTTCTTGAGATAAAAACGTGGCAAGAAAGGTGTGTGTGTGCTGGGGGGGATGCGGGAACAGGGAGACACATCGTCTGGCCATTCATCCCCAAGAGAAAGTGGGGAGAGTGTCCTCCGTAATTATAAAACGTACCCACAGATGGGAAACGTTAAGACTTCTGAGCTGCTAGGAAGGAAGTAACTGACCGTACTTAAATCTGGAAGAAACAAAATAACCTTACAAAGGAAGGAAAAACAGAATTGTGGCTTTTTTTTCCCACTGAAAACATGACTCAATTTATTTATCAAAATTATGTTAATAGTGGACAAAGGTAAGAACCAAAAGATAACAGCCATTTGAGATAAATTCCTTAAAAAGCTGTGCTAAACTTCCAGCCCGTTAGTAACACCTTCTGCCTCTGCGAGGGCGCTCACAACACGTGGGACCACATCCTAAGAAAACCACGTGTGTCCGGTGTTGTCGTGGATGCGTCAGGGTCAGACCGTGAAGCGGCCTCCGACCCCATGTCAGGTATCTGAACAGAAGCCCATGCTTCTGTCTTGAACGGGGAACGCTGCGGTCCTTGTTTATTTACATGCCCCTGAAAGGGAACGCCCTCGTTCTTTTCAGTGCTGCAGTTAAGATGCCAAGGGCCAGATCTGTCCCAGAGGCTGGAAGCCTCAAGGGCATCTCGTGCCCAGCGGGAACTCCAGGGGACAACAGCCCCGGGCACCTGCGCTGTGCTCTGATCTAAAGGGCCACATAAAGTGGCACTTGCAAACACTGAGAGTTTTTGTTTTACTGTTTTTCTTAGAGGAGGCATGTCTAATCACAAAGGCATTTTAGTTTCAATTCCTGGTGTGGCTTGAAGCTGGGCCTGGGAGTGACTCTGACCCTCAGGAAAACGTTGCCCTTTCAAGGCGCAATGTCTTAACCAATGTTATACCCACGGGGTCAGTTCCACTATTATAACTCGTTGCAGCGGAACATGCAAACCTCCAAAAATACCTGCCTACCATCAAGGATTGAGTAGTTCAACGCAGGAAGAATCTCTTCCCATATCCAGGTTTATTCAAAGATGCCAAAGGTACCGGAGGACATAATACAAGTGCTCACAGAAAACTAACCCTCTATGTATAATAGCAGATATTACATCATTAAACATTCTAAATTAGGAGCTCAACTTTTATTTCACTAAATTCCTTGGAAGAAAATTTTAAATAAGGCACCAAATTACGCTAAAGGAAAGAAATGTTCTCAGCTGGCTCTAAGACAGTAAAGTGTAAAGAAGAGACAAAGTCAGGAAAAGGGGAATGTGTGTGGTTTTTAAAGGACCACGAGTGCATGATTCACAGTGGCCTTATGCACAACAGCTGTTGCAAACACCCCCCCCACCCCCCCCACCCCCCCTGCACGGAGAGACCGCTCCCCTACAACATGACATCTGTCACTAAGTGCGCAGGCGACGCAGGAGGTAAAAGACCCCACGTCTCACCAACCAGATGCCGGCAGAGCCCCCGGAGCGCATGTGTTCTCCACCCTGAGCAGAACACGTCCCACTTTCAACGAAGTCGTCTGCTGTACCAGCAAACACCCAGGATCACCAAAGGAGCATAAAAAACCACTCCATGTAAATTAAAACACCGAGAACTCTCCCGGTCTTTCCATCCACTTGCCAAGGGCTCATTAAAGAGGTCAAGCAGAGCTTCCAGAGAGACGCACGATCCCACCCCTGCCGGCCGGTTCGCGCCCCAGGGAAGCGGGCCGGGGAGAGCTGGGACTGCTAACATTCCAGAACGGAGCCCACAAAATACAGAGAGCACAGATGCAATGGAAACATCACGGCCAGAAATGCAGCTGGGATGCTGACAAAGTCCTTAACCACACAGGTGCCCGCGCACACGTGAGCAGACGAGAGGGGTGGACAGAAAGTTCCTCCGCTGTGCCGAGTGGCCCGTGCCCCGCTTGGATGTGCCCGCCCGCCTCAGCTCACAGGCCTCCGTTCAGCACCGCGCCGCCACTCAGGATAGACGCCCCGCTCTCACAAAAGCTGACCCCAGCAGGTCAATGCCCTGTGGCCTCAGACCTGCTCTCCTCTATCTGTCGTTACCGCCGCAATTTTACAATGCTTTACAGATTCTTCAATGAAGTCTGTGCTCCATCAGTTTCTAGGGTCCAAAATGCAAAGGGGCTACGTCTGTCCTGCTCAGTGTCACGTTCCCAGATTCACTACAATTCTTACCACACGATACACTTACAGTCTTTTGTTGAAGAAATGAACTACTGCGTAAGAAAGCATTTCAAATAGGCATGAACAAAAAGCCTTCCTGCAGCTACTAATATATCTAAAAATTAATTTTTTTCTCAAAAAATGATAAAGCTGGAAAATTAGAAGGCTAAGAAATGAAATAAAATCTCTACAAGATAAAAAAAAAAAGAAGACAGGTATGTCATCGTAATGTGATGACGAGTCCTTGTGAATCTGAAACTTATTTTACTGGAGCTCATTTGCTTTTATTTGTCAAAGTCTACACTTCAAAACCTTAGAAAGATGCCTTTTTAAAACCGTGTTCTCGTCGTGTGGCCTGGCGCCGGGGGAGTCTGGCTGCGGGGCACAAGGCCATGAGCTAGGCAGGTCCCCGCAGAGGTGGCAGGGGGCAGCTTCGGGACGGAGTCCTGAAAATGCCCACGCGCATCAACACATGGCACCCTGTCTATCTGAATGAGACGATTCACTTTTACTCCTCAGTCAGCAGAACGACTAACTGGTGGGTAACTCTAGAGCGGATCTGTATCCTGGACGGAGAGACGAGCACGCGTCCCGGGTGGCAGAACACGCCGCTGACACACCAGTCAGGAAAAAAGACGGGCGCCTTCTCTCCTGCGACCGGGACACAGCCCTGCGACTGGCTCCCGGATCACGTCCCTGGTGCTGACAGGCTGGCTGCGTACCTGAGGAGTTCAGGGTCGCGCTCTGGGCGAGCAGCTGGTCACTGCTTATGGTTAGGGTGGCGCCGGCGGACTGACCACTGGCAGCAGGAGCTGATAGCCTTATGCTTCCGTTCACTTCACTACTTCCATTAGCATTGTGCTGAATAAGATCTTGACCTAAATGGAAATTAATATTGTGATATCTGCAAGTAACACGTTAAGTCACATCCTGGCAAGCGGGTTAAACATAAAATAACATGCTATTAAAATGAAAGCTGTTTCATTTATAATAATATTTACAGAAAAGAATGAAAAGACCATGAAACACACTTCCCCTAAATGCCACTATTTGTTCACACTCTCCAAGCTGTAAAGCATTTTGAAGTGCTTCTCAAGAGTTCTACTTTGACTCAGTATTTAGGCACTTAAAATTACAAACTTTGTTGAATAGAACTTACGGCAAACGTGTGTTTAAGTGGATCGCAGGGACACGATAAAGTGGCGCCCGACCCTCCCCTGACCTCCCACCGCCGGCGCTCGAGGAAGCAGCGACGCTGCGGCTCCTGGCTGAGGCTCCCCGCACCACGGCACTCGGGGCTCACACGTGCTTGGGGTGCACGCCCTCTGGGGGGCACTGGCCTTCGGTTCTAAACCTGCACACGCCAGCTCCGGTAGCTACAGCGATCACATGCTGTAGGGAAACATGCACGGGAGAACTGGACAGTCTGCTGACGTGTCCACGAAACCCACACTGAATGCTTCGGGAAGACTGGACACAAACAAGTTACCCTAAAAAAAAAATCTACTGTCAAGTTAGGCTTAAGCAAGACAACTCTGCAAACTGGAGCAAAAAGCATCAAAAGACAGAAGGACGCTGCCCTTGGCTGTTTCATCAGCGGCATCCTCACACCGCTCTACAGAAACAGAAAGGGGAAAGCAGCTGTGCGTGCCGGGCACGGGCAAAATGGAAAAGGCAGAACTCTGATCAGCACAGCAGACCCGTCTTCAAAAGGCCTGTGGATGAAGGGTCAGAGAACGTGGGGGACCACTTTTTTGATTCTCTGCTGAAAACTGCCTGAGACATCAGATAAGAGGGCTTTGGTATAGAGGAACTAGATCATTTGGGAGCCTGAGCACTATTTTTGCCTTTTACCCAAAGTTCAGTTTCTTTCTCAAATGACCTCTGAACTGCTAAAAGTCCACAAAACTTCACTGACGTAATAATTGTTTCCTAACATGGACAAGCGTGTATAATTATACACACTAATGGAAAAAAGAACTTCCTACAAAATAACTGAAAATCCTACCTAGACGCTTTCAACAAGTGACCATAAATAGAAAGTTTCCTACAGCCTTTTCAGCACGGAGTAAGGAAACGCTGCCGTGTGAGTTGCCAATTCCCATGAGCACAATAATGACGACTGAGAACAAGAAGTCTCAAGCCCAAGGTCTGGGCAAACCCCGTGTCATCAACTGGTTTAAAGATTTCTCCGAGGATAAACCTTTACAGCTAATTTTTTTTTAAAAATTGGTTAAAGTCGTCTCCTTACTGTTTTGAAAATACTGGTAAGTAATAAAATCACTTCATGATCAAGAACAGGAAAACAGAGAAGAAAGAGTAGCACGATCCAGACGCTAAGTAACACACGGTCTGAGCCGTCACCAGGGCCCCTGCAGGCCGGGCCTGTTGTGCAGGACTAGCACAGTGCCTCACATACTGAGGGCACTCAGGAAAAGTGAACTCGCTCAACAAGCAAGTTCCTTAAAATAAAAAAAGTATTAAAATTCAGATATATACAAAGAACCCAGGAAGGCAATTGGATTATGTAAAATTGAAAGTTAATGTTTGCTGCCTAACAGCATCTAAAATCACTCCATGTCACTCAAAACCAAAACTCCATCCAAGAACAGGTTCAAGTTTGTCACATACAGTAAAAGAAATAAAGACACTCCCTAAAAAAGAAAGCTTTTCGTTTCCTTCTGAATAACTTTTCCACTGCACTCACATATTTTGCAGAAATCTCCCTGAAACACGAGTCTATTCGCCTGGCCTGCTCCCCTGGCCAGGTCGGTCCAGGAGTCCCCACCACTACTCCCTGTGTTTTAAGGGAAAATGCTCCCACGTCCACCATGAAGCTCCCTCTTCCCCAGCGACAGTGTCCTGCCTCCTAGCAAAATATCTTTCCTGTCTTTAACAACCACCTCATAAGGCTGCTGTGAGGCCTAAATAAATTAGTATTAAATGCGTCAATATTTGTAAAAATACTAGAATAGTGCCTGGCACATAAGGGCCACAAAAATTATTGCCACATTTACCGAACAGCTAGGAGTCACGTGGGCAAAGCACACCAGTAAAATATGCTGCAGGCTGAGGTAGAGGAGAACGTGCTGAGAGAATTAATGACACCGGAGGACAGCCTGACCGCGAGCGCGGCCGTCTCGACACGTAGGACTGGTTTGCCGAGTTCAAGGCACCTGCACGCCCAGAGGGTACTTCCTACCTGTTCACAGACTCCCAGTGCCTTAGAGCACAGCTTGTGCAGGACCCCGGGGAGGAGCGGAGGCATCTAGAATGTGCCTGCGCACACGTCATCCCAGCCACACACCTCCAGTTTAGCGGAGCAGGAACACGGACGAAGAAGCTATGTAGCCCGCTCTCCGTGGACCAGATCAGTGTGTCAGGACAACAGACTCAAGCTGGAGGACAGGAGTAACTCTCCCTGTTAATTTCTGGTATTTGAACTGTGACAGTATTTCACTAAACCTGAATTTCCGACATTTATTACAAATGCATATTGAGCACTGGCTGTATGCAAAACTCTGTTTTGCAAAAACAAACAAACAAACAAACATACATACACATATGAAGAAGATATACTCAAATCGCAGGAAAAAGCAGGTTTAAAATGTGAAGTGACTAACCAGAGATGGTCAGGGTGATTTCCTGGGGAGACCCTGAGGACGACGCAGCGGTGGGCCCGGCAGCCTGCGCCAAGACCTGGCTCAGACTTGAGTTGTTAATGGTCAGGGTGATCTCGTGGGGGCCGCTGGAGGTGGACACCAGGCCTTGCGACGTCATCACCTGAGAGAGGTCTTGAGTCCCTGGTCATCATTACAAAACAAAATAAAGCTGAGCTTAAAAAAATAGTAATTTTCTCCTTTTTTATATTAAAAATGCTTAGTGAGACAGTTATTTCAAAAGAAGATTCAAAAGAAGACATCAGTCATCTCTGATTCCCTCCTGCAGAGAGATAAGAGAGGCTTACGCTGAAACCGGAAGCCAACAGGACCACGGGAACAGGTGCAGGTAGCGATCTACGAGCGTACGGTGACTAGACATCACTTGTCGCCGGGGAAGCTTGGGTACGCTTGGGACATTTGACGTGTTTGCTGAGCTTCCCAAAGACAGAAGGGGCAGCCCAGGGTCCTCAGTGCACATGGCGCTCACTCACCACTGCTGCTGGTGGTCATCACAGGGTCCTGCTCAGACAGCGGGCCGATGGTCAGACTGGCAGACGTCACGGTGGGCTGTAAGGACAGGCCAGGGATGGGCTGGATGACGACACTGGCTGGGACCGTGCTGTCCTGGGTCTGAAGAGAGCTGCTCTGTGAGGCCAGGCCGGGCTCCCCCGGCAGCTGCTGAGTAAGCAAGTTGCCCTGCTGTAAGGTTTGCTGCAAAATAGTCGGGTCAATCTGCAAAGCAACAGAGATACTCGTCATGGGAAGTTCTTGCTTACGTGCGATTCTGACCACATCGAAGCCCGGGATGCCATGGCACGCGTCGTACCTGCAGCGTGATGTTATTAATGCTGGAGGCATCGATTCCAGAGATCTGAACGTTGGGGCCGACTAGGTTAGCGGCCAACTGTAACTGTATGCCCTCCAGGGTGGTCAGGCTCCCGTCCGTCAGGGACACTGTCCAGTCACCGCCGGCTGCAGGGAGAGACAATGCAGATGACTGCCTTCGGAAAAGCTCCTTCGACAGGAAAGAAGCTCATTCTCACGTAGGGCTTTTTATATACCCAAGTCCTACACCTCGCCAACATGATCTAGTCACAGGTACTAATAATTACTCCACGCCATACACACACCTTAGCTGATTCAGTGCAAAACAAATTCTCTGAAATAGATATTATCCATCTTAAACACACCCAGAAACTGGGCTCAAAGAGATTACGTTGATTAGCCCAAGATTTAAAACAGCAATGAATAATCGTGTTTTTTCAGGCTTTAATCACTCCACGGGTCACATACACAGAAAGAAAGCCACAGGACATGTCTGATAGCTAGAATCAGTCACTCTGTCAATCCATGAAACACATAAATGGCCAAAATGTATACTTTTCAAGCACAAGGTGACCCAAGAGCAGTTAGCGAACTCTCCCATGTTATCTACACTGTTCATGAGGAGTTATCAAACACATCTCACTGTGAAGTCCGTGAGGATGCTGAGAAAAACACACATTTAAACTCAGTAAGAAAAAGCAGATGTCGTGAAAGGAGAAGGAATGGAAGGGGAACTCATCTGCACAATGAGATTTTAGTCTTCCCAGCTGCCCTCTATGGGGAACTTCCAAGGAAGACACAAGTCGCCCAGCTCCCGGCAGCGTGCCCCCATTAGACAGGCAGGCGGTGTCCGCGCCCTCAGGGCCCCCTCTCCAGTGCCCCGGGCTCACCTGACACGGAGGCAGGAAGAATAGCCTGGCCCACCAGGCCTTGCTGAAGCACGTTTTGATCGAACTGTCCCGTGAGAACAGAGTTGTTCATGATGAACACGTTGGGGTCGGTGGACGTCGGACTGAGCAGGTTCATGGGCTGCAGTCCCTCCGAGGAGCTTCGAGTCACTGGCTTCCGCGCCTTCTTCGGGTCGGGCTTATAATGGAACTGCATATGAGTCTTCCTCCGCCCCGACGTGCGGAAGCGCAGTTCGCAGTGGGGACACTTGAAAGGCTTCGCTCCTGTGTGCAGACGCATGTGCACCTTCAGGCTTCCCTTCGTCGAGAAGGCATTGCTGCAGACGTGACAGCTGAAGAGCTTCTGACCTGTGGGGAGTCCAGCCATGGGTCAGCGGGGGCCGGTGGGGTGCTGACCCCGGGGGCCCGAGTGCTTGAAGGGAGCCCCGTGCTCCCACAGGACGCCCTGCAAGGGACAGAGTGCTGCTACACAGACTCCGAAGTGAGTAGGCGGTCTACAGTGTGAGCCCGGCGCTGTCCCCGTGCTCAGATTCTGCGGCGCGTGGGCACGGCTGCCCACCCTGAACCTCGGCAGAAGCTGAGGCCAGCGTCCCCATGCCTCGGTGCAGAAAGGGCACATGCGTGTATCGGCAGCTGTCTCTCACACCCGCACAGGGGGACAGCGCCCTGGGGCCACAGGTGTGCATCACACGCTCAGCCCCTGGGACTCTGCGCTCTTCCTGTGTCCAGGGCATGATGAGGGCCGTGGAGCTGGACCTGAGTGCCCTGTCACCCACCTACTCTGCCCCAGAGAGGCTCTGGGAGGACAAAAGCATCCTGGTTTTCTGTTTCCCTCTACTGCTCCCAGAAAGCAAAACTGACTCTTATTTACCAGGGTGGGCACACGGGGACTCACCCAGGCGAGGGAGGCCTGCTGTCCTAACCCTGCTCGGGGGCCTCAAAGGTCACCCAAGGAGCCCAGCGTGGAGGAGGAGGCCTGAAAGGTATTCCTCACAGAGACTCTTCCTTCTGTTCCTTATGCGTGGGAGCCAGCCCTGAATCCCGCGTGTGCGAGTCGTCCTGAACACCACCGGCACCGGCCGTGCGAGCGACCACCCCCCACCGGACCTGGGATGCCGAGCGGACCCCTCCTGGTCCTCGGCAGCTCACGGCGTCACACAAGAGAGACAGACACATGGCACCTAACAAAGTGACAGAAACACTTCCCACAGAAGAGACACACTACATTTACCTATCTGTTTAATTCCAAATATTGACCTATCAGAAAAGAATCATACGGCTTTACATAAATGTGTAAAATTTCTTTTGTATATTTTTGGTCAGTTCTGCCGGTAACCAAAAATTAAGAATAGAAATTAGTTTGATAACCATAATCCTCTACCATTTCCTAAGAGTTCACCACGTGCCACTTTCTAAGCAATAACTGGAGGCTCAGAGAAGTGGCTCGGAAGTGGACACAGACCTCCAAACTGGCAGAGGTGTGAAGCCTGCCCCCCTAACCACTGGGATGCCCTGTGCACATCAAGAAGCAAAGCCTCAATATATTTTCACTAGGACAGCTCACCTTCAGTTCCCTCAAATGAGATGAAGGGGAAAAAGTGGCCGTTGAAAACTGGACATTAATATTTTTCCTTTATAACATTTCCCCCCCAACATAAAAAGAATTATTACCTGTGAACTGTAATGAGATTTGCTAAATCCCCAGATCTTGTAAAACTTCAACAAGCCAAATCTCTTTGGCCTAAATGAGACTAAGGAGTAATTTTCTTAACAAAGGTGTTCAAATCTGAATAAAAATACAAGACAACCTATAGCCTGGCATCCGAGATCAAGCTCCTTCTCCTCAGTGTTATCTGGGTCATATTCCCCAAGTCGGGAATCAAAAATCCTTATATACCCATTTCTCCGTGGCTCAGGATTTTTAATCTTTCTATGGTTTTGAAAGTATTTCTGTGGGCAAGATACACAGGAACAAATCTCAAACGCCCTTGTAAGGCCCCTACGTATGACACAGCCACTGTCCTTACCTGTGTGGGTCTTCACGTGGCAGTCCAGAGTCGACTTAACGGTAAAGCTCTTCCCGCATTCGTCACATTTGTATGGCTTTTCTCCAGTGTGGATCCGAACATGCCTAGCCAGAAAGCATTTGCAATGAAGTGATTTTCAGTTTAATTTTACATACATTTACAAACAACCTCATAACTATCCACATAAATGAAAATTACGTGTTAGTACAGGCTGAATACATTTGGCCAAATAAAACCTTTAATCTTCGCTCTACACAAAACTCCACAAACAAATCCAGAAGAAAACAAACCAGCAAAGAAGTCTGCAAGACCAGTGAAAACAGGGGCTTTCTTTAAAACCAAAGAGCGCTTATGAATTGGTAAGAAGATGAGAAGTATCACAGTGGAAGAACGGGCAGTGCACAGCTTAGAGAAGAAACACACACGGCCAAAGCCCCGTGAAAGGGTCCGGCCCATACTCAGCACCTGAAAGAGCAAATTAAAAGGATAAGATAGCATTTCCCTCATCCGTGTGCTGAGGGCGCGGTCGGGGTGGTTGGGGAGCATTGAGAGGCCAGCGGGCATAAGTGGTACAGCCCGTCGGGGGGCCAGCAAGCGGCATCTGCAAACACTGGCCCCACGCTCCCGCGGGTGCACACAGAAGCACTCAGCGTGGTGCCCACGCGGTGCCCGTGCGGGACTCTGCGGCGGTCGGGCGGTGCTCGTATGACACTCCGCAGGGCTTGCGCGGTGCTCGTGCGGGACTCGTGTAGTACTCTTTAGTCCCCGTGCGGCGCTCGAATAGTACTCTTCTGTGCACACGTGCGGCTCATATAATACTCTGCAGTACTTGTAGAGTGCTCGTGCAGTGCTCGTGCATTGCTCACGCAGTACTCATACAGTACTCGTCCAGTGCTCTTGCAGTACTCGTGCAGTACTCGTGCAGTACTTGCAGAATGACCGTGCAGGGCTCGCACCGTCCTCGCGTGGTACTTGTATTGTGCTTGCACAGCACTTGTGCAGTCCTCACGCGTTGTTCGTGTAGTACTTGGGTAGTGCTCATGCGGAACTCACCCGGTGCAAGGGCCGTGCTCGTGCAGTACTCATGTAACGCTCACACAGTACTCGTGTAGTAACTGAACACAGAAAGCTAAGTGCTCATAGCGGGGTATTATGGGATAAATTTTAGTATCCCCCGACAACAGAACACGATGTCACCATTAACAGGAAAGAAATGGGTGTGCGGGCACTGACAAAGATGTCTAAGACCCAATGATGTGTAAAAATTATGCAACAAATAAAATTACAGAACTTAACGTTGACACATATGTGCACATTTCTCAAAACCGTACCTAAGAAACTGCTGACTGGCTGTCTGTGGGGAGCAGGAAGGACTCTTTTTCACCTGACGGCCTCCCGTGCTATGCTTCTGTTTTGTTTTGCTTCCCTATGATCTCTGCCCAGTACCAGCAGGACAGGCTGAGCTGCCCACGACTTTTAAATGCAGGACGGAAGAGAGGATCAATCAGCTGTGAGGCTGCCCAGCACTCCTTGCTGTTAGGCATCACTCTCCATGCCGTGATGCAGAGGCATTCATACGTGCCGACAACCAAGCGGCTCCTCGCCTCTGCCCTGTGTCCTGGCGGGCTACCCCTCGGCACTGTCCATAGGCCCAGAGCCTCGCAGGGGTCTGACGTGGTGTGTGGATCCCCGCAGCGCTGCCTCCATCACCTCCAACTGGCAGCCCTGGCCCTCAGGGCATTCTCGTCGGGGATTCCCACCAGCCCCTCACGCTGACCTGGCTCCCCCCACCAGCTGCCCTGTACGCTCCCCTCCTGGCGCCCCTCCTGCCAGGTTGCTCTCCTACCTACAAAGCTCCCCAATTCCTTCATCAAAGTGCCTAGCGCTCTCCTTGCCATATGCTTTGCTGTCTTACTCCCCGGCCTCGACTGCACCCCTCACCTCAGGGGGTGCCCGGGAGGGACACTGCCGGCTCCCTGTGGACTCTAATCCCCGCTCACCCACTTCACCATCACCCTCACCAGCACACTTCCCTTCCCATGTGGGAAGAAGAGTGCAGGCTAGCTGTCACCTTCTACAGACTTGCTGGACATGCACTTCCAACCCGGGAGCCACTCTGCCACCAGCCTCGGTCCCACCCACGTGGAGGGTCCTGAGAGCAGCCTGCTCCATCAACCACCACGAAATCCCAACTGCTCTCCCCTGCGCTATGCCGCCCTACACCTTCACCCATCAGCTCCCTCCTAGAGCAAACACTAAATACCCTGTTTTGTACTGCAGGACAACGCTTTACCTCCCACTTCTTTCTCCCAGGCTCAGCCTCAGGGTCCGGGGTTCTAGTTCTTCACCGTCCTGCTGGACTTGACCTCACGCCAGTCGCTACTGTCAGGCGGACTGGCCTTAATCACAGGCTGCCTCATGACACTGTCACCATCCACCCTGGCGTGTGCTTGTGCCCTTGCTCCCTACACAGACCAGCCCTCCTGGGGGTGGCAGGTCCCTGATGCGGTCCGCAAACCTATACAGCTTAGCATCATGTCGTCCTCAATAAATAATTCATTTTCTTTCTTTTTTTTTTTTTTTTTTTAACCTGCAGCAGTCCCCCTTATCCACAGGAATATGTTGAGACCCCCAGGGGATGCCTGAAAGCACGGATGTACCAAACCCTATGTATACTGTTTCTCCTGTACATACACGATAGTTCTCATGAGGCCGAATTTCTAAATTAGGCCCAGGTAAGAGACTAACTACAACGACTGACGATTAGGTAGAACGACCATAACACCACGCTGTGATACACGTCAGGTGAATGCGCTCTCTCCCCGTCACAGCAACGCACCGGACTCCCCCCCACCGTCTTCCGGGGGGAAGAGATGACGAAACACCCGCGTGAGGCAGAGGTAGGCCACCACGACCTTGTCACAAAGGTCAGGAAGAGGACGGCCCACTCAGGGGACGGACAGACACCGCGGATAAAGGGGCCTGCTCCCAGCACAGCCGTTCAGACTTGCGCACAAGTCATCTACGGAGCGCACTGCTTTCTCATCAACATTCCGAATGAGCCTGAATGGAAGCCCCAGAATCTACACCGGCTTCAAACCGCCGCTGCAGAAACTGGCCAGCCTCTCGGGAGGCACCAGCCTCCAAAGCGGGCCTCCCTAGCCATGGCAAAATGGTCGAGATGCACACAGACGCTCCCGCAAACGCCGAGAAAGGCGCCGGCGGTCTCACCTCACTAGGTCGCTGGGCTTCTTAAAGCTCTTGGGGCAGTACGAGCAGCAGTTAGCGTACTTGGGCTCAGCCTCCAGCTCTGCCTGCCTGTCCTTCATCTCGCTGATGCGGTCCTTCTCGGCCGCCGACTGCACCAGGACCTGCTCAGAGACGGTCGCACTTTCCTGCGGCCGAATCTTTGCTAACTGCGCCGTCTCCTCCTCCGTGAAAGTGATGACCTCGGGACGAGCCTTTCGAGATGCGCTTCTTTCAGAATTCTCTTCCTCTTCCTCCATACACACATCTAAATAAAACACAGGAAATGGATCCAATCCTCATAAAAAATTAAGTTTTCACGAAACAAGTAAAATGAAACCAAACAAGTCTGTAGGGTTTGAAGTGAGTTATTCGGTGAAACTCTCTTTGAGACAAAGGCGTTTCCTTCGCACCGCTAGTCCATGGGGAAACCGAGATGGGTCCCCGGAAGGGAGAGGCACCATGGTCACCTCATCACAACAGCACCTCCCTGAGGCTCCCTGACCAGCCCGGCAGAGAGCTCCGAAATCAC
Organism: Neomonachus schauinslandi; assembly: GCF_002201575.2. Classification (NCBI taxonomy): domain Eukaryota; kingdom Metazoa; phylum Chordata; class Mammalia; order Carnivora; family Phocidae; genus Neomonachus; species Neomonachus schauinslandi. The sequence continues at coordinate 2,533,658 of NC_058416.1, forward strand.
CAGCATCCACACACGACACCAGCCTTCGTAAACACAGACACTCGCTGACTAATACGGGCAAAAGCGGAATTACCATCACATAAAGAAAATCAACAGCCCGACAGAAGACCAAGGTGATAAATTTGCAAAAAGGCCCTAATTAGTTACCAAAAAAACCCTTAAAATATATGCATTTAAGCGTTCTCTCAGTGAGACGTGAGGATATATTTACACTGATTGAAAACAAGAATAAGGTGCAATTAAAATCTAACAGAAGGAAAAAAAGTTGGCTGGAAGTGGGAGGTCAGAATGGCATAGATGAATAAAAACTAAAAGAATAAAACCTCGACAGAAACACCACCTAGCCAAATGGACAGGGGCTAGCACCACTTTCGTGACAAGAGCTACGGGGTGTTTCTGTTAGGATAAAGGGAGAACGATGGGAGGGAGGGAAAGAAGGAGAGAAGAAAAGAGAGGGGCCGAGGAGGGGAGAGGGAAGGTGGGCTGTGGAGGAGAGAACAACGTCCAGAAAGATTTGGGGCCGTGGGGTACAGACAGTGGCCCCACCAGCACAGATAATGAAAGGTGGAGAGAAAGTCCCAAGAACCCAATCGATATGGCGAAGCCACGGGAGGACAAAGGGCAGTGAAACGGGGCACAACAGACAAGACACAGAACCGGACGGTGTCGGGCCAGACTCACTATCCCAACACACGTGACTGAGGTAGAGCCTAGGACGGGAAGCCAGCGCATCAGCTGCTCTTCCTCAGGGACCCCAGGGAGGAAGACCTCAGGACAGACTGTGGGGAGCTAACACATAGGTAGCAGAGGGGCCAGGCCGCCATAGGAGCCCCCCAGCCGACGGGAAGGAACAGGGGCTCAGACCCGGAGGCTGCTGCATCAGCTCCACACCACGGGGTTCCAGAAACAGTACGCGGTGCCCTACGTTCTGTAACTCACTGCAAGGAGAAGAGTTCTTTTCTCTCCTTGTCCTTCACTCGCCACATGACCGAAGTGGAACAATGAGACTGAAAAGTTCGCGCCACGTCATGACAGAGTCCAAGAGGTCGGAAACATTGACGTTCAGAATGACCCACTGAGGAGCCCAGAGCAGCATCTGCTCTGCTGTGGAGACGTCAGTTTTTACGTCTGAGGTTAGGCACATTTTAAAGACATTTTCCCCAAATACAAGAACAAGCTACAGGGCCGCCCCGTCAGCCGAGCGCAGCGGAGACAACCGTGACCTTGAGGCCAGGTGAGTACAGAGCACACGGGGGTGAGCAACCGGGCACAGAAGCCAACGAGCCGCCAGCCTTCTGACGGCTGCGAGTACGCCAACCGACACTCACACCCCAGCTGCGTCACGCTCACTCCACGAACATCCCGCACCAACCGCGTGCACACAGGCCTCACACTGTGGATGGACCACCGTCGGGCGACAGGGCTCAAATGCTGTGTGGTCCAAACAGACAGCAGCACATTCCCACTCCCGGCATTGCACCCGTGGGATGTGCTAAAGAGAGGTCACCTCCGACACACACAGTGCTCTTCCCAGGAGGACGGCCCCTACTGGGAGCAAGGGGCGCTCATCAGCGCGTCTGACCCCAAGCTAGCCACACGGTGCTTCGTGTCGACGAGCTGAGGTACCGCAGCGCACCCACAGGCCAGTGGTGGGGTGCAGCCCTCCCTAACTGCTGGCTCCTGCTGGCTCAGGGAGAGACCCGGGCAGAAGGCACACGTCCATCCAGAGGGAATTACGGAACAGAATACGACGGGCTTCCACGGAGCCCTTGGAGCTGACATCCGCGACAGACCCCAGCGGAGGGAAAACTGAGGGGATCGCAGCCACCACGTACAGCCCGAATCCCTGCTTGTCGAGAAATTAATGTCTCGACCACCACACGTATGTGCACGGCTACACGCACGTTCTGGGGTGCAGTGACTGGTGAGATGGTTTCCTTCTCTGCCCTCTCTGAATCCTTTCCCAGAGAGCACACACTGCTGTCATAATCAGAAAATAAGCTAGTTTTAACGATGACGTGTGCACTAATCCATCCTTACACGAGCATCTGGTTACTGAGCCTCGAATCAACACGGGGCAGTACCTCCTCCTTCCGCGTCCCCCGTGGCGGACACAGCAGAGGGGACGGCCTGGTGCCTCTTCATGTGCTTCTTACAGTGCACTGTGGTCCGGAAGCCCTGCTCACAGAACGGACACTTGTAGGGCTTCATGCTCATGTGCGTGGCCATGTGCCGCGTGAGGCTGCCGTTGGTCGTGAACGAGGCATTGCAAACACTGCAGCTGAATGCCTTTACCCCTGTGGCAACAGAAACAAGAGCAAAATCCGCATTTCATTACATTAAAGTCATCGGCAGTCGAAAGCAAACAAAGATTTGTTCGAGAAGCCACAAAACTGAAGACCGTTTATTTGCCCTGGTCTTATTTTAGGAAATGGACGCAGCGTGTCTTACGACTAATTCCCTATTGGAATTAAAGGCACAAGAACATTGCTCTAAACAAATGCCAAGCTCTCTCTGTGAGAGCTCCCTCCTCCGTCTTTGACATTCCAGCTGGCAACATGCAGTGGATTCTGCCCTAGAAAGGTTTTCTCAGATCCATCTTCTTTCACCATTCCACAGCCAGTGACGCGGGAACTGCCTACGACACCTGAGTACAGCTTCACTTCCAAATCAGGCCCGCCAGGAAGGCCCTGTCCGCTCTGGACTGAAGACACAGAGGCACCTGACTGTCTAAGCACCTCGCTGACCAGCCACGGCTCCTTGTCCAAGTCACACGGGCTCCCCTCTGCTACAGGGAATGCTGACTCCTTAGCAGGGCCTTCCAACCAGCCTTCGCGGGACCTGCCCTCCGCCTGTCTTCCCAGGGCCTGTGACCACCAACTGTGACTAATCCTACAAAGCCTATCCTTGTTCTGTCAGTATGTTTGTTTTTTTTTTTTTTTTTTTAAGATTTTATTTATTTATTTGAGAGAGAGAATGAGAGAGAGCACATGAGAGGGGGGAGGGTCAGAGGGAGAAGCAGCCTCCCTGCCGAGCAGGGAGCCCGATGCGGGACTCGATCCAGGGACTCCAGGATCATGACCTGAGCCGAAGGCAGTCGCTTAACCAACTGAGCCACCCAGGCGCCCTGTCAGTATGTTTTTATGTTCAAATAAAGCCTTATACAGAAAACACTGATATTAAACAGATACATTAATATATGAAATAAACATACTGAATTTATTAAACAGACAAAAGTAACATATGTAAAATATATTTAGCTGCAAATCATGTATCTGATAAAGAATATATTAAAAACTCTTTAAAAAACTGAACAATAAGATTGCAAATAATCTAATTCAAAAATGACATAGGATTAGAAGAGCTGCTTCTCAACACGCACATGAAAAGGAGCTCCGCATCCTTAGCCACTAGAGAAACGCAAATGAAGCCCAGGAATGGATACCATGGCACACTCCTAGGGATGGTCATGGTACAAGGGACAAACAACACCAAGTGCTGACCAGAGTGTGAAAGGGGCACCCTAGCTCCTTGCTGGTGGACAAGCGAAACAGTGCAGCCACTTGGGAAAACAGTCTGATCAACTCAAAGGCTTAAACAGAGTTACCCCATGACCAAGTCATTCAGTCTTAAATGGAGAAATGGAAACACGTCCACGTAAGCTGCACATACATGTTCATAGCAGGATGATTCCCATGAGCCTAAAGATGGGAATTACTCCCACGTCCAACAGCAGATGATGGAGGAAGGAAAGGGGGTCCACCTCTACCGTGGAATACTATTCCGCTCCACAAGGGAGTGACGTGCTGCCTACATCTGGAAGAACCCCGGACACGTGCCCAGTAAAGGAAGCTGGAGCTGCGTGTTTGCATGTAGACGGAATGTACGGAACGGGCCGATCCAGAGATGGCAGCAGACCCCTGGCTGCCTAGGGCGGGGGCCAGGAGGGAAAACGGGGAGTGAGCACTCACAGATACAGAGCTGCTTCTGGCTATGATGAAAATGGTCTAGAAGGGGGTGGTGCTGATGGCCGCAGCCCGTCATCAACACCCTGGATCCCAAAAACTCCCCAGAGCAAGGCAGACAGTGACCTGTGTGTGTCTTCTCGTGCGACTTGAGGACCCCGGAAGAGACAAAGCCGCGTCCACAGAGCTTGCACTTGTAGGGCTTCTCCCCAGTGTGGGACCTCACGTGCTGCTTCAGGTGGCTGGACTTCTTAAAGCCTTTGTTGCAGTACTCACACCTATAAACACAGCGCGGAGAGCAAACGCCACGTCAGTTCACAGCACGAGCACGAGCGTGACCTCTGAGACCGGAGGAAGAACAGTCTCCCCCATGATCACTAAACAATCAGGCGTGACTGTTACACACACAGGCGTGTGCTCCAACGTTGAAGAAATGACGGAATAGCAGCAATAATAATTTGTCAGATCAAATTCTGCTCAGAGTATCTGTAGTCTTAAACAAATTTTGTTATTTCATTATCAGTAAACCCTACAGCAATCCCCCAGGAGGCATACTACCTGATTAATCAGAAACTAACAGGAAAAAAATTTACTACAGACTGTTTTCTTTACTAAGTCGTACAAGACACTGTGAAACCGTCCACTGCCTCAGGGTCAGAATCGCCTCCTGAGTCCAGACACTTGGCAATGCCAATTCATACACTCTTTAGGTTTATAAAATACATGACAAAGCAGATTTTCCTAGAGCTATTTTGAATAATGTGTAAATGTACAGCATCATTTTCCCCTAAGTTACAGAATACATTAAAATTACTTCAAGGATGAAATAATTATGAAATATTTCAAAATTCTTATTCACATATTATTAAAAACTAAAAAAAGGATTTGGAACCCTTTTCCATTTCCCTGTCTGAAGCTGCAGCAGGACGTTAGTCACATTCCAAACCACCGTCTCTGGGACGAGGTATCTGCACAGAGCAGCTAACAGTCCGCTAACGGCCATGCCGAACTGAAGACCCACAAACTGGAAACACATTTCGAAATCGCACTCCATGATACAAGCTGGGTTCAGTGAGGGTACCCATTAAAAAGAGAAAAGCAAGCCAACGGCACTCATCGACTGATCTGAGAAAGATAATGCTGCAAACGAAGCTGGAATTGGTTCTGGTCTACACAGCAGCAGGAGAAAATCATCTCTTTGCAGAACTGAGTGCATCAAACTGAACGTTGGAGGTTTGCTGAGAAAGGTCCTCTCGGGTCACATCTATGAACTGAAAGCAACCAGCACCACCAGGACGACACCACCAGAGCTGTGGAGTCACAGGCACCCTCAGAGGACAGTCTGAAGCAAGACTGTCCCCACCTGGCCCCGGCCGGGCTCCCACCCAGGACCAGCTCCGTCCACGGAGACGGGGCCCTTCTCTGCCTCCGACACGCTGCTTCCTTTCTCCCCATGGATGACCCCTGCCCGCTCTGCCGACCACGCAGCTGTTCTCCCAAAGTGTCCAAGGACAACCTGGATGACAGAAGCCAACCGTGAGGACGCGCTCGCCCTGGGAGAGCCGCCTCGCCGGGAGTGCGCACGGCCTGCGGGTGCTCCGTCGCAGTGCAGGGGCCACGCAGGGCGGCGAGGGGACAGCCCAGCTGCCAGGGGCAGGGTCCACAGAAAGAGCTCCTCTGGAGCCGTGTGCCCAGGAAGCACATCTCAGGGAGCTTTGCTATTCTCTGCTTTTGTCATAATAATGAGGCAAAGGTAAAAAATATAATGAAATTATAGGCTGCCGGTTCCATGTTTCTTAATGTCTTGGGGGAGGATCCCTGACCTCCTTGCGAGTCCTATGAAAGTGACACACCAGCTCCAATAATAAAACTATTAAAATATTATGAAGCCAAGACTATCTCAATAAAGACAATACGCATCTTGCTTCTTATATGACGCACAAAGTCGTATCCAGTTTTGTAAAACTACATGCATCTTACTCGCTGTGAACGTGCACGCCCTAGTGCGAGCGGGGCAAGAGTCTATCCTCGTCCACGCGTCCAGGGCACTGCAGGCACGCTGAGGGCGCACAGTAGTGCCACCGAATGGACAGGTGCACGGGGATGAACAGGTGGACTTGAAAACTGTCTCTGCAGTCATGGTGCACCTTGGTTGTTATGCATCAAGCCTACAAAGAACCTTCAGCAACAGGCACACAGGAAATTTCAGTTATTTCTGAAAACATGGTAACAGGACGCCACGACAAAGCAGGTTAAACCTACAGGCTGCGGCCTCCCACTTGGTCCTGTCACTAACTAGCTGCAGAAATCTTAGCAGGTGAACCTCTTTTGTCTCAGATCCTTTCATCATAACAAAATGCGGATAAGAGCAGACCCATTCACAGCGTTTCTGAGAGAGGCAGATCGCAGAGGCCCGGCAGGGGGAAGCACACACTGGGCACAGCGGTCCGGCCAGCAACGCCGCGGCGTCGAGCTGTGCGGACGGCTACCTGTAGGAGCGCCGGCTCTGGTCCTCCCTGTCCTCCAGGAATTGGGGACGCTGAGTCTGCAGCTCCAGTTCCTCTTGGGACGACTCTTGGATCAAACGCGTTGTCTAAAATTTAGAAGTATAAAGCAGACTACCTGAGTATCTATAAATAAATGCAAAACAACGAACAACTAAGGATAAGAAATTTATAAATGCAGATTCAAAGGAGAAACTCCACGTAGCTCATTGTAAGCATTTGGCTAGATTAATAATAAAAATCATTCATACCAATTTTATTAAATACTTATTTACTTTCTATTAATTTGCTTTAATACAAAATTTAGCCAACCATGAAACTGATCTGTCCATATTATTATGCATCTTAGTAAGAGATCACTGATCCACTCTCATCTTACTGAGAACGAACATACTCCTACTACCTCGCTTGCCACAGAACCACAGGGAGAGGAAGCATGTCCCCCGCCGGGAGCAACAGCATGCCCATGGGGAGCAGCCCGTCAGCACCATCCCTTCCTGACACAGGTGTAGCAAGCCTGCAACCCCAGGAACCGAGCACACCTGCTCGGGCATTTCCAACTCCTGCAGAAAACCATGACGCTCATTGGACAGAGGTAAGCTGACCTTCAGGACATGCAGAACGGGCCCAGGACTGAGCCGTGGACAGCCCACCCATGCACAGCAACTTGCTGACCTGACTTCCCTGAGCAAAGCAGAGGGCCCCCCATCCTGTCCAAGTGCATCGGGCGTGCGGCTGTACTCAGAGGGCTCTGGAGTAAGGGGCAAGCCACCACGGAATGGCGTGCTTCCCACTGCCCAGACTCTACCCAGACTCAGCATCGGAATTATGTGGTTTCTACACTGTGAAAAAGTGCTCTGAAATTTTCACTGGAGGGCCCAGGCCTACCACCTGGAGAAGCTACCGACAGTGGCCCTGTCCTTTCTCAACAGTGGCTTGTAAAGAAAGAAAACAACTGATGGGCCAATCACTTCCATCACTAGTGAAAACTCTCCCCAAACGGGAAAATCAAAACCAAAACCAAAACCTAAATGTCTCCAACTAGACTGAGTAGAAATTTTAAATGATGTGTTTAAATATTTATTTTTAGTATGTCAGCATTCCTTCTATTTTCCTTCTAAGGTGCAAGATTCCACCAATAAAAACAGTTAGGTCACTAAAGCCACATAATACCCTTCACATGTGATTACAAAGCACTTTACTGACTTTTAACCCAAAGGTAAACTCCCTATCACGAGACTGAAGTCTCTTAAGTAAAATATAAACGTTTGACGGGAAAAGCCGTGTACGTGGGCATCTCAGCCTCACAGGTGATGTAGTCATGTGGTCACAAGAAGCGAGCATGCCCTCCTAGATAAGCTGAACGTGCATAAGTACAGCACAGAGGAAAACAGAATGTGCCCGCCACCCACACGCGCCCCTTCTGTGGACACTCACGACGTTCATCGCGTCAGAGCTGGGGACCTGCAGCAGGTTCTGCTGGTGGAAGCTGGTGGAGAGGGCCTGAGACTCCAGCGTGCTGGAGTCTTGTAGCTGCTGGACAGGGGCAAACGTGGGCTGTTGGCTGTACGTATCCGTCACGGTAAAGCCTGAAACAAATCAGAAAATACGAGCTCGACAAAAAATACTACAGTCACACCAAAAAAAGGCCAAAAACGTTGGCTTCACAAATAAAGATTTCTACCTTCTGAATTAGACTCAGGGTTAGCTTTTGCCAGCAGGCTCTGAGAACGCCCGCACACGGGCAGGAGGCTGCACCCAGCACCGCCCCTGCCAGGCAGGCTCACAGACAAGCCGCCCACGCACGGCTGCCCCACCGTCCAACTTCGACTCAGTCACCGTTTCTGGGCACAAACTACGTGCAGAATGGTCATCAAAGGTGCGTTCCAGACAACCTGAGCAGACCACCCGCATGCACGCATGCGCGCACACACACGCAATCCATGCGGAACGTTACCGGGTTGGAAATCATAAATTTCAGAAGGGCCTTAAAACAAACACCTCAGGCCGCTGTAGAATCCTCCTGACCCGGGTAGAGCCCCTGAAACGCACGCGCAGGACCCACCACTGACCTTGTGACAAGCCACCCGGTTCGAAGGACGGCTGCGGAGGCGCCTGCTCTTCAAACTGGTCCATGTGCCCCTGGAGAGCGGGTGGTGGAGCCACGAACCTGTCTGAGATAAAAACACAGACAGGCGGGGAATTCACACATTTCGAAGATGCGCACATGCACCGATCTGTCCAAAAGGATACGCACATGAGGTTTCAAAAATTAGCCTCCTTACTTTGAAAAGACAGTAGGACGGCAAATTTTATATATACATATAATTGTATTTACATATTAACTTATTTACTAAATATTATATATAAATTATATATTCATAAATATATACCCACTTATATGTTTGTATGTGTGATACATTATTTGTATATATTTATATAAATATAGTTTTATATGTATATTATATATATACTTCACATATGGGGTATAGTTGGGGCATTATCTTTGAACTTCCAGAATATCACTTCACAGTTTACCCTAAAACTCAGCCAGTCTTCTAATAGGGAAGTACCCGGAGGACAATGACACTCAAGGACTATTTAACACCTTTTTGGATGTGCATTGTTCCAGGCAACACAGAGGATAAAAAGCACAAAATCCTGCTCATCGACTAAATACACCTGGGGCTTCTGTACTGTCAGACCCTAAGCTGGCCGGCAAACAGTCTGTTAGCAGGCCTGCCCGGGACAAGCAGCCCGTTCCAGACACGCATCAACCACGTCCCCAAGCTCACTGTCTACAGCTGAGCTGACACCTGGTAGCAAGACTCCATCGATGAGGACAGCAATGGCTGGATCGCTGCAGAGGCCAAGGACAACGGCTCACAGACTTGCGCTGGTGTGTGTGTCAGACTCTCGCTGCGCAGTAACAGGATACTAGTGATCAGACAGATGGGAGTCTTACTGAAAACGAAAGCTACTCTCAACTCAGGATGTGTTGAAGGTCCTATGTCTGTAATTCTCTATCACAGCAAACTCTCTCTCAGGTGTACACACACAGCACAAATTGGGACTGAAAAAGTCAGAGATGAGAGACACCCATACAGACCGGAGTGAGCATACACGGCTGCAAAAGTATGCGGATTGTTCTAAGAGTTAGAACTTGGGAAATATTTGCCTTCATCTGCTTCCAGAGGCTGATGCGTCAACTGCTGACCCAGTCCCGCGTCCTCCGTGCGCACGACCTGCTGAGGCTCCAGGTCCAGCATGGCCTCGGGGTTCGCAGTGCCCGCTGCTGCCGCCTGCAGCTGCTCGCTCTCAATCTCCACCTGCATGTGCGTCGAGACGTGCATGCTCTGCTGGTCCACGGCGCTGTCGTCCAGCGAGGCAGCTTGCTGATGCTGCTGGAGCTGCTGGGCAAGCTCGTATCTTCAAAACATCAACGACAATCCGCACAGTTAGGTGCTGTCAAAACCTACCCCCATGAAGAACTGCTGTGCGAGCCGCCAATCATTAGATAACATTTAAGAAAATTATTTCATTTTGAAGCCATGGTGGCAATCCAGTTGAAATGAAATGCTATTAATAATTCTAAAGGAAAATCACGTTCCCTTGACTTTAAGTGATTTCACAGATGATAGGGACATGAAAGCAGCAAAGAGAGGATGAAGGACAACACACGCCAGAATACTTAAAATGTAAAAAGAAAATTAAAAAGATAACATATGTTCCAAGGTAAAACTGTCCCAGTTCAAAATTAAAATTAAAACTCATTCTGCAATAAGTTAAAAAGAACTGAACAAAACAAGATAGGGCCTTTACGGACCGATCTCAGTACTATAAACAAATGTGGTGCAGAGCCCGGGGGCAGAGTCCCATGACCTGCTGTCCCTCGCAGTCCGGGGCACAGACACCTTATTTGAGCAACGATCTATTGTGTGACAGAACACAGACTAGGAGGCATACACGTGGCTGCTCCTATTTTCTGCAAAACCATGCTCATGTTAATATTGCTGTTACATATAGTAAATACATGAAGTACATTTCCATCCAGGTCAACAATTTATCTTTCAAAGAGAAAACTGAACAGTGAATTCAGTGAATGAATCACAGAACTTAAAAAAAGCAGCTCAATCCCGATGAATTGGCTGCACCGTACTGGAGACATGGCCGGTCTGTCCTCCTCTCCAAGACACCAGGGTCAAACACAAACACACTCCACCATTTGCCTGATTCCAGAATCTTACGAATCTGCCTACCTAGAACTCCATTCTAGTTCCAAACAAAACCTTTCTTCTTCATTTTCTAATATCAAAAATAGTCACCTCTCAACGACTTTCACTGAGGAAGGGGGAAGATGTCATAGAAATAGGCAAGTATGAAAACGTACACGGTGACACCTTCACTCTGACTCAGCAGTGCCAGGACGTTCACCCCGGGCCCCTCCACAACCCCCCACAGGGGAGCAAGTGTGCCTTGCGTGGTAACTTTTTTTCTGTACTTTTACTACTTTCTATACTATTCTATACTTTTACCTTTTATACTTATTTTTAATGTAAGTGTATATGGTATTTTAGGGATTCCCAGCACTTCAAACGAAGGGATGAAACACGGGAGCTCCTCGCTGCCTGCAGGTGGGATCAAGAGTCCATACAATCCGTGGAAGGAGATCATCAGCTCTGCAGCATGACAGACCCACCAGTTTACACTGTCACCTCATGCCACACATCTCCTACAGTAACCATGCCAGGTGTCCCCCAGCAAAAGGCATGACAATCAGCAGCCAGGCAACACTCCACCTAATAGAGGAGACCCAGCCAAAACCAGCTGACCCACTTCCCAGAAACTCTACCCCTGGCTGTCACATCCACCAACGAGGCCCACAGCGTGGACTCTCACACCACCACAGCGAGTGCACGGACTTAAAAAGGCCTGAATCCCTGACAGAAAAAGTCTTCTTCGCGTGCCACCGGGCCAGGTCCTGTCCAAGCTCTACCCTCCTAGCACGTACTGCTCTCAGGCACGTGGGATAGTGACCAGGGGGCACAGGACCCTGAACATCTAGGAACCATGAATTCCCCAGTTCAAATGCATGTGAAGCCCATCATTTCCTCCATAAAATGAAGGAAAGTATAAACTGGATATAAAATTGGCAAGAGTCCCCCACACTGACACCACCACCATCATATTCCAGCAGTTAAACTTCTCAGCTAAGTAATCAACTGTGCCAAAATCAAAGAAGACAATTCTTCTTTGCCCTAAGTGCTTAGGCATCCGTGTGCTTGGGCATCGGAGGGATAAAACCAAACACCTATTTCTCACAGTTAGCTTATTCCACCATTTGGGGTTTGGTTTTGTTGGTAGCATCAGGCAGAGATATCTGGGTTAAAGTATTGCCTGAAAATAAATGTTCCGGGGCAGAAGGTTTAATATTCTTTGGTGGTGGACCTAGTGACGCTTACTTTCAAAGTCTCCCGGGATGTGGTCGCCTTATCCAGGCTTTTCATTACAACAGACTACTGTGGCTTCCCAGAAACACAGGTGAATGAGCTCCAGATACAGCCAGAAATGCATTCCTGCAAGGGCTTCCTGGCTCACCTCCATTTAGAGATGAGACAGCCCTCTAATCAAATAAAAACGTAAGTCAGTTTTAATGATGGATTTATGTGATAACTAAAACATACATTCTGTTTAAGTCAACAACACAGAATCATGACTGTTCAGATACACTGATGATATGCCTAGACATCACAGGGTTGGTTGACTAAGATTTTCCTTCTTGCAATCTTCACAACCTGATTTTGCAATCTTCAGTCCCTATCAGCCATAGTTTATTTAGCATTTCAGCTACCACTGCCTGTTTTAAGAGAGCTTACAAAGCATTTAGCCCAATGTAGACTACTTCAATATTATGTTAAAAATAAAAGCATTAACATTTTAGTCTGTGGCTCTTAACAACGACATAAAAGTTTCTTCAGCCCATACACCTCAAGCTAGACACAATACTATAGGAATCAAAGACAATAATTTCTTAAAAACACTCTCCACCACTATCTGAGAATTACAGATTACTAAAAAGTGACCATCAGAATTGTACCTACCTATGGGTTTTCATGTGCTTTTTGCAATTTAGTGAGGTCTTAAATGTTTTCTGGCAATAGGGACACATATAGGGACGAAGGTCATTATGGATACCCATATGTCGCCGTAAGCTCCCACCAGTAGTGAAAGCTCCGTTACATATCAGACACTTGAAAGATTTTAGTCCAGTGTGCGTTCGGACGTGTGCTTTGAGCACTCCTGCAGAAACAAAGCCTCTTCCACACTGAGAACATTTAAAAGGCTTTTCACCTGTATGTGATCTAAAAAGAATAAAAATTTTCATGAATAAGCTTCTTACAACTTTATAATGCTTTATCTCTAGAGTGCACTTGTACATTCTTTCACTTGAGCACCACTTTTTAAAGCTAAGCAGTGAGAAACCCGAGACGCAGAGAGCTCGAGTGACTTGCCTGAAGCCACACAGCTGGTGCCCCGCGGAGACAACGCTGCGTCAGCAGGCTGCCCCTACGTTCTAAATGCTTTCATGACATGTCACCGTCTCTTGGGACCGAGTTTCTGCTTTCTTTTCACTGCTGCTAGCAGAAGCATTAATCTAAACGCTGATGAACACACCTGAAAAACTGCTCAAGTACGTAACTGTAATGCGACAGACCAAGTACTTGTTTGACACGTCCTAGAAATTGCAAATGCTGAAATGTAAGAGGAATGCAAATAAAGCTCAGTGACAATTTCTGGGCAAAATATTTTAGTTGAGACACTAAAGAATGAAGGTATCAGTCACCAATAAATATTTTGGGGTCAAGTGCGACATTTTAAATACCCAAAGCTAACACTACCCTCCTCACTACTCCTCCACGTCACCAGCTCACTACACCACTGCATTTCCTCTACGTTTTCCATTTCCGAATCTGTTACCTTACCTGATGTGTTGTTTAAGGTGGCAAGATTTTTTATACGCACGATGACAGTAAAAACACTTGTACGGTCTATCTGCTTCGTTTACAAAATTATTATTAAAGTAACTTTGAAAAAACTGGTTTCTTGGAATGGGCTGGATAAGACCTACAAACCAAAAGAAAATCAGGAATAATTCACTGTTAATGCTACTAAAAAAGTTAAATGTTAAAAAGCAACTGCTTTTCCCAGAAGATGAAAATTTCGAGGAGTTAAAGTATAGATTCCAGTGCTGCCGCTAAATGCTATCTTAATCGTGTTAGAAAAAGGCCCGTTGGGGACACTTACAAAGTTCCTCTAAGACAGATACTTTCCAACACAGGGACTATCTGTACATCGCAGCTACTTCCTTTGGGTCTAGAGCCAATTTTTAATGGATTTCTACATTTGTTGGCATGGAATCTAAATAAACTATATCCAAAATGTAGGTTAATCAGGACACTAAATCCCTTATTTATTCAGTATAAAGACTGCACCCTAAGTACTTTAATAAACTCAAAACACAAATGATTCTAACACGATCTTCCGTTCTAAAAGCAAGTCAGCATTTTCAGAGAAATTTTATTGAAGGGTTATCTGTCAATAGCACAACTGCTAACTTAAGTATTTCAGGTTTGACATACTTTCAATAAAGGAGGAATCCCCTTAGGTTGACTATGTAATAATATGTCTTGATCAAGCTCCTGAGTTAAATATGCAGTTCAGGACAAACATACACCTGAGCCTTGTGAATCACTTCGCATTCACCTGGAACCTGAAGAGAGAGACCCCCACTGTCCAGGCCCCTGGCTATTCCTCCTTCTCCCAGGACAGCACAGCTGTCCGCCAGGATCCGGGCCCAGCCCCCAACCTCCCTGCTCACTTCACTGCACCAGGATTCTCGGCAGGCCCCTCTCAGGACGCTGCAGTCCCAGCTTCCCCTGACATCCAGACTCCAGCTCGATTCTCTGCCCCAAGGCCTACCTCCCTCTCCCACCTCTCCTTGTACATGACAAACACCCCTCTTCCCAGTCAGACGGGGCCAGGTATTTCAGGATTTCTGACAAGTCCCTTCCCTGTCTCGTTGAGTCATTGGCCAGTCCTGGGGATCTGACTTCTCCAATGCCTCGTAAACCTGTTTCCCCATTTCTATTCCGCTGCCATGAATCTCAAATAATGGAGAAAGAATAACAAAGCCGGAGAGAACTCAGTAGCTCAGCTAAGCCACATCACTCACTCCTCCATCAGACTTAAGTCCTGACGCTTGCATCAGACCATTTAGTTTTCAAAGAGAACTCAGAACCCTCCCTTGTGATCTGTGTTCAATCCACCCAGCACAAACCCTAAAGCTGCCAAGACTTTTCCCATTTCACAAGTGTTTTGGACCAGTGAGCCGTATCAGGGCCATGAAGAGACATTCTCTCTCTAGCAGCTCCAACGCCGTTCTGTGCTCCCCGGCTTTTTCCTAGCGACTCTGCTCCCGCTCAAAACAAACAGCTTGAGTCGCCTTTCCCAGGACCCACATACTGAATCTGATGGAGACACCACGATGAAGCGAGCCTCCAAATCACTGTTCTGCTCAACTTTCTCCCGTCTCGACAGAGCGAACACATGCCTTCAATGGCTTCCTGTCAAGTTCTCAATTACCACGACTGCTCAGCGTGGCATTCCAACACCAGCTCGCTCACCATCTCCACCCACCCGCCCACCCTTCATCCCGCCCCTCTAGACCCCTATGCTCTCGCTCTTTTCTGAGCAAACCCAGCACTTGTCACTGTTCCTTCTCCCAACTCTTTTCCACACTCCACCGGCTGTAGCTTGAGCAGGGGACCTGTCCCAGGGACACAGCTTTGGGCCCATGACACCTGCCAAGGAGGACAGAATACGACCCAATAAATTAGGTGAAGAGAACGGAACGCTCATGTGAATATTCTCCAAAAGGGCAACCAAGAAGAGGGACGTTGCAGGTCACGACTCAGCTTAGGAAGCTGTGACGCTCAAATGCTCACACAGAAGTCTCTGGGGGAAAACGCAACAGCAACTCTCAGGCACAATTATTTGGGATTTTATGCAAATAGGCTCAATAACTATTAGCATAAAAGTACCACTTAATTCAAATGATAAACTCCAAATAAATAGTATCTAATAATCCATTTTCTTGTTCCTTGTTGAACTTAATAGAATGGTTTCTTTTTCTTTTTTAAAGATGTATTTATTTATTTGAGAGAGAGAGAACGCTAGAGAGCGGGAGGGGCAGAGGGAGAGAGAGGATTTCAAGCAGACTCCACAGAGCGTGGAGCCTGACTCGGGGCTCGATCCCAGGACCCTGACATCGTGACCTGAGCTGAAACCAAGGGTCGGATGCTCAACCGAGTCACCCAGGTGCCCCTGGAATGAATGATTTCTAAGAAAAACATCAATAAAAAAATTTTAAAGTTCACCCCACAACTAAAATAAACTGCACAAATATACAAATTTGATAAATTAATTTTATGTACTTTATTAGATAATATATAAAGAAGCAATGAGAAAGAAAAATACAGAAAGTGAAATAATTTTAAGCAACTAGTTATACAAATTACATACATTTCTGGAGGTAAGTAAAATAAACGGAATTCACAGTCATTTTGAAAAAGTAAAAGTCCTCCAGTGGTTGTCTTCTCTCTCTTTTACTGGGGGAGGAAGCAAGACACTTCACAAACAAGAAAACAAACTATTGCTTTTGCCATTTTATCTACCAAAAAAGAATAAGCCTCACAAGGAGGGGTGCGGAGAAGCTGTCCGAAGCTCAGCACCGAGTCAGACCTGCAATCAGTTATGAAGGCAGAGCCGTAGGTGAGCGCCCTCCTAGAGCCCTGCACTGTGGACACAAGGCTCAGGAGCCTGCAGGCCTGCGCGGTTTCAGCACCAGCAGTCGCCTGCGCCCCACCTCACGCCGTTAGACGACCCCGCGCTGCCGGCCCACGACACCCGCCCGGCCTTCGCTGAGCGGCCGGTCGCCAGAATCTGGCCAACGGCCTTCACACGGGCCGTCTCCAGCGGGCCTCCCAGCTCCCAGCCCTTCGGAGGCCCACGCTGTGACACGCCGACTCTACACAGGGCCCCCCTCCAGCCACCTACCCAAGCACCCAACGCTTTCTCCTGTGGCTTCTGGAACCTACGTTCTCCATCACAAACCACTTCACAGAATGTCTAGTTCCTCCCTTCTTTTCCGTAACCGTGAGTCTACGGTCAACAGTGAGTCCCTTGAAGCTGGTACTCTCACTTCTAGTGACAGCTTCTGCTCTGAGTTGAGGAGCCCTGGCCTTGCGCCCGGGCCTGGCTCGGGCCTCCCAATCTGCCATCACTTCCTTCCCAATCCTGCCTGTAGCTCCATGAGCCGGGCCCCCGTTTCCAACTCTCGGGCAGCCTACAAGCGCTCTGGCCCCTTCTCAAATAATTAGGAAGCTCATAAAAAGAAAAACGAAAGAACCTGCACTCAGAGATAATCATAATTACCAGTTGTGTGTATTCTAACAAAAGAGTTTGTTATTATACAAACACAAGTGGGATCAAGCATACACACTGTTCTGGTTATACTTCATAAGTATATATTGACTGTCTTTCCAAGTCAGTACATGGGACATCATCCTCATCATCCTTCTGATGTCTGCAAGGAATTCCACTGGACCAACGTATCCAGTTCACGTCATAGAGTTTTGATGAATATTTCTAGTGCTTCTAACTGTACAGTGACACAATGTTGCAATTGTAAACAATCTAGTCTACACAACTGTTTACCTTAGTGATTTCCCCCTAGCCAAGGAATTACAAGCTCTAGGATGGTGTCCACGCCTATGTATTTAGAAACAGATCCCTAAATGATTCAGAGCCCTTTACAAGTGGGTGGGGGGGGCAGGGGTCCCCTACTTTGAGCTATTAAGGCAGTAAAATAACAGACCTCATTTTTCAGATGCTTTTTCACTTCTAGTAATTTAACAAAGTTCTGTTACACAGTTAGGCTAATTACAAGGTCTCAATCTTTGAAGGAAAAAAATGAAGGGTGAACTAAACATACATAAATGTCCTAAGGTCTTAGTGATAATATGTCATTTCTACTAGATCATCAGTCCATATATGTATACATACATTATTTTAAGGAAACTACTAATCTCAAAGAAAGGCATGAATAAATTCTACTTGATGAATTTTGTGTCTCAAAAACAAACTGGAAATGTCCTTAAAACTTCCTAAAATTCCAGGGCACCTGGGAGGCTCAGTAGGTTAATTCTAACTCCTGGTTTTGACTCAGGTCAATGATTTCAGGGTCCTAAGATCAAGCCCCGCATCGGGCTCTACACTCAGCATGGAATCTGCTTGAGATTCTCTCTGTCTCCCACTCTGCCCCTCCCCTCTTCCTCTCTAAATAAATAAATACATACATACATAAAATATTTTTAAAAACACTTTCTAAATTCCTTCCATGATAACAGAGGAGAAAGCTTTATCTTGTTAGTGTTTGGGGAAAATATATTTAAGTCTTAGAAGAGCTTTCTCATATTGTAAATAGTAAGAAAATGCAAATACAACAAAAAAACAAAATGATGACAAACATAACACACATTATGTATCAAACATAACATATAAAATAAATTTAATATATAAGATTAGACAGGTGTTAAAAAAAAAAAAAAAAAGCAAGATAGGGGCGCCTGAGTGGCTCAGTCATTAAGTGTCTGCCTTCGGCTCAGGTCATGATCCCGGGGTCCTGGGGTCGAGCCCCGCATCAGGCTCCCTGCTGGGCGGGAAGCTCTCTCCCTCTCCCACTCCCCCTGCTTGTGTTCCTTCACTTGCTGTGTCTCTCTCTCATCAAATAAATAAAAAATAAATAAATAAAATCTTTAAAAAAAAAAGCAAGATAAATGCTCTAATATCAATATAATTAAAACATGAATATAAACTTGGAAGATCAATCATTACAGCCCTGAGGTTTAAAATAATAGATAACCAAAGCCTGGCTCACTTTCAGATTAAAGTATTTCAAATATCTATGCTACACAAAATGAAAAAACAGTGATACACACACACACACACGCAGAGTTAGTGATATATAGGGAAAAACAGTAATTTCTAAAGATACATATATATTTCTAATGCTATATATATATATCAATCTGTGATTTGAAAATCGAGAAGCAACTACAGATCAGAATCTCTTCCTTATGTCTCGTTAACCCCAGTTTTACTGAGAAATAATTGGCGCACATCACTGTGGAAGTTTAAGGCGTACAGCAGGATGGTCTGATTTATGTCTACAGACATGGTTACCACAGTAGACTCAGCTAACACCCATCTTCTCGTAAAGATACAATTAAAGGAAAAGAAAGAAGAAAAATAGAAAACATTCTCCTTGTGATGGGAACGTCTCAGGATTTAGTCTCTTCAGAACTTTTCCTGTGCATCAATCACACAGCTGAGTCACCATGGCGCACATCCCATCCCTAGCGCTCATTTATCTTACAACTGGAAGTTTGTACCTCTTGACCCCCTCCCTCCAATTCCCCCTCCGCCTCCCCTATGGCAACCACAGATCTGACCTATTGTTCTATGAGTTTCTTTCTGTTTTTCTTCTTTCTAGATTGCACATAGAAGTGAGATCATACAGTATGTTATGATCTTCCTGCCTGACTTGTTGCACTTAGCAAAATGCCTTCCAGGTCCATCCATGTTGCTGCAAATGGTAGGACTGCCTCATTTTTTACGGACGAATAATATTCCAAAATTTCTTTAGCCGTTCATTCACCGATAGACAGGTTGTTTTCATCTCTTGGCTACTGTAAATAATTCTGCTGTGAACATAGGGGTGTGGTTATCTTTCTGAGTTAGCGTTTTCCTTTCCTTTGGATATATTCCCACAAGTGGAATTGCTGGATCACATGGTAGTTCTATTTTTAATTTTTTGAGGATCCTCTATACTGTTTTCCATTGCAGTTATGCCTATTAACAACCCCACCAACAGTGCACGTCAACATCCGTCATCTCTTGTCTTTTTGATAATGGCCATTCCAATGGCTAGGAGATGACGTTCTAATTTGCATTCCCTACTGGCCAGAGATGTTGAGCATCTTCTCATGTACCTGTCGGCCTACTGACGGTCTTCTTTGGAGAAAAGTCTATTCAGGTAGTTTACCCACTCTTTAATTTTTTTTTAATTTATTTATTGGTTTGGTTTTTTTTTTTCTTTTTTGCCATTGAGTTGTATGAGTTCTTTATATATTTTGGATATTAACACTTTATCAGATACATTGACTGCAAATTTTTTTTCCATTCCATAGGCTGTCTTTCCACATTATTGATGGTTTCTGTTGCTGTGCGCAAACTTTTTAGTTTTAGTCCCACTGATTTTTTTATTTTGTTGCCTGAGCTTTAGATGTCATATCCAAAACATCATTAACAAGACCCATGTCAAGGAGCTTTGTTCCTATGTTTTCTTCTAGAACTTTTATGGTTTTAAGTCTTACATTTAAGTCTTTAATCCATTTTGAGTTAATTTTTGTAAGTGGTGTAAGATAAGGGTCTAGTTTCATTCTTCTACGTGTGAATAATCAGTACCATTTGCTGAAGAGACTGTCTTTTCTCCATTGAGTGTTCCTGGCTCCCTTGTCAAATACTAGTTAACCATAATATGCTTGAGTTTATGTCCGGGCTCTCAATTTTATTCCATTGTTCTCTTTGATGCCAGTAATACACTGTATCTGTGATGACAGCTTTACAGTACAGCTCGAACTCAGGAAGCATGGTGTCTCCTGCTTTGTTCTTTCTCATGATTTCCATGGCTGTTCAGGTTCTTTATGGTTCCATAACAATTTTAGGAGTGCTTTTTCTACTTCTGTAAAAAACACCATTGGAATCTTGATAGGTTTGCACTGAATCCATACGTGGCTTTGACAGTATTGACATTTTAACATCGTTAATTCTTCCAGTCCATGAACATGGGATACTTTTCCATTGATTTGTGTCTTCTTCAACTTCTTTCATCAGTGTCTTTTAGTTTTCAGGTACAGATTTTTTACCTCCTTGGTTAAATTTATTCCTAAGTATTTTACTGTTTTTGATGCTAATGCTCTAGTTAGGACTTCCAGCACCATGTTGAACAGGAGTGGTGAGAATGGGTACCCTTGTCTTGTTTTGATCTTAGAGGAAAAGCCTTTACCTTTCCACCATCGAGTATATTGTTAGCGGTAGTCTTACCATATGCGGCATTTATTATGTTGAGATATGTTTCTTCTTTGCCTAATTTGTTCACATTTTTTATCATGAATGCATGTCGAATTTTGTCAGATGCTTTCTCTGCATCTATTAGGATCACATGAATTTTTTCTTTCATTCTGTTAATGTAACATACCACATTGATTGATTTGCATATGTTGAACCATCCTTACATCCCTGTGATAAATCCCACCTAATCATGGTGAATGATTCTTTTAATGTGCTGCTGAATTTGGTTTAGCAGTATTTTATAAAGAATTTCTGCATTTATGTTCATCAGCGATATTGGCCTGTAGTTTTCTTTTCTAGTAGTGTCCTTTTCTGGGTTTGGTATGATGATAATGCTGGTCTTATAAAATGAGTTTGGGAATGTTCCTTCCTCCTTGAATTTTTTGGAAGAGTTTGAGAAAGGTTGATGTTAATTCTTCTTTAATGTTTGGTAAAATTCACTAGTGAATGCATCTGGTCCTGGGCTTTTCTATGTTGGGAGATTTTTGACTATTACGATTTTGCTAAAACTTTTTTTGTGGCCTAACATATGATCTAATCTAGAAAATGTCTAATGTGTGCTTGAGAATAATATGTATTCTGCTGCTGTTAGTTAGAATGTTCTGTATATGGCTCTTGGGTCCATTTGGTTTATAAGTGTTATTCAAATCTGCTGTTTCCTTATTGATTCTCCATCTGAATGATCTGTTCATTGTTGAGAGTGGAGTATTAGAGTCCTCAATGATTACTGTTTTACTGTTTATTTCTCCTTTTAGCTGTTAGTTTCTGCTCTATATATTTAGGTACTCCCATGTTGGGTGCACAAATATTTACAATTGTTATATCTTCCTGATGTATTGACCCCTTTATCATTATATAACAACCTCCTTTGTCTTTTTTTTCATCATTTCTACTTTAAAGTCTATTTTGTCTAAAAAAATTAAAAATAGAAAGGAAGGGAGGGAGGAAGGAAAGAAGGAAGGAAGGAAGGAAGGAAGTCTATTTTATCTGATGCAAGTATAACTACCTCTGCCTTTTCTGGTTACTATCTGCTTGAAATGTCTTTTTCTATCCCTTCACTCTCAGACTATGTGTATCTTTTCAAAGCTAACATGAGCCTCTTGTAGGCAGCATAACACTGGGTCTTGTTTTGCTATCCACTCAGAAATTCTATGTCCTTTAATTTGAGGATTTAATCCATTTACATTTAAAGTAATTATTGATAAGTAAGAACTTCCTAATGCCATTTTGTTAATTGTTTTCTGGATCCAATGTTCCTTGTTTCTTATTCTGCTGTCTTTTTTGCGCTTTGATGCCTTTTGGTATCAGTATGTTTTAATTTCTTTATCATGCTCTTTTGTGCAATTACTATAGGATTTTCCCTTATGGTCACCATGAGGCTTACATAGACTACCTTAAACTTGTAACACCCTATTTTAAACAGATAATAACTTCAATAGAATTCATAAATTTTACACTTCTCCTCCCTCTCACATTTTAGGTTATTGCTGTTACAATTTATATGTTTTTTTTATACTATGTAACAACAGATTATTGTAGTTATGGTTATTTTTCCTAACTTCTCTTTTTTTAAACTTTTAAACAAGAGTTGTAAGTAAAGTGCACCACTATTACCATATTGCAGAATCTAACTATGATTGCATATTTACCATTACCAATGAGATTTATGCTACTTTTTAATGTTTTATGATGTTAATTATTGTTCTTTTACTTCCACTCAAAGAAATCCCTTTAGCATTTCTTGTAAGAAGATCTGGTGGTAATGCACTCTCTCAGCTTTTTATGATGGGAATAATGAACTCCCTCTGAATATTATGATCACTTTGACTCCAATACCTCCCCAGTCTGCACATAACTGTATTTAAAATTTAGCTCTTGAATTAGAAGAAAAAACATTTAGAGTATAAGACAGCAGTGAAATACAGTCCCTAACATGCAATAAATTTCACAATATTCAAGTTCAGTAAAAATTACTGGTGCTTGTACAATGACTACTTGAAATTCATATTGTGCTCTTCCACACTTCTGTGCCTGGGCATGCAATGGCAATGGGTATGCAGAGGAAGTGAATTTTACTGAACACAACTCTGGTCTAGAAGTCAGAAGATCCAGATTCTAGTTCTACCATGAGTACAAACTAGTTGCATAACCTAAAAGCAACATTGTAACTCTTTCTAGAGCCTAGTTTTTACATCTGTACAAACGAGGAATACAGAGAGGTTTTGGAATGACTATTTTTAAGCTCCTATACAGCTCTAAAAGTTTTTATGACTATATGGTACTATACCACCAACAGTGCTTCCTTAATATGCAGACTAAATGACTTGGTACAGTCGTTTTAATGCATTCTAATACTTTCCTAAGTGACAGTCTTAGTCTAAATGACATATTGTGTTTTAGGTAACTAGGCTGAACTAGGCCAGCTCATCTCCCAATGAAGTCAAATATTTTTAACTAATCTATGCTAAAAACCCTGTCATGTTTTTATCAAAATCTGTCCCCCAAAGGTTATTAAAGTCACGCTTTTCTACAGAACCCCAAGGAGCTCAGAGTCTGAAAGAGACAGACACAAATATCAATAATAATGAAGTTAAGCATGAAAATATTTACAATATTTTACATTTTACAATTTGAAGCCACCCTATGAATCATTTCCCTCATGTATCTCATTCAGCCCAGACCAAAGAAGAGTTCTGCTCCCACTAATTCGGCCCAAGTTTTGATTCTCAGGCATCTGTGAAATCAACAAGTAAAACGTACCCCATTTTAACCCTGGAAAATGTCTGGAGTATTAGGACTGTAGTTGAACTCAACTAAGGGCTTACAAACTTCAAGTCAAGAAACCCACAGGTGTTTAATTTGATTAATGGCAAACGGAAAAAACTGGTAATTTGAAGGTAACTCTCAGGCATGAAGGATAATTCTAGGGCCACTAAATAAATGTTGAATTTGTCCTGACTTTCAGAGATTTTTCTGCATTTCAGGTATAGCACAAACCACTAAGAACCTACAGATTATAGTAAAGATTAAATACACATTAAGAAAAACCATCTGTTGCTTTGCTTTATGAGCTACCAGAAAGCGGACAAGTTCATCAAAGTATTCTAACCTCCCATGGGAGCGTTGATCAGTTTCTTGGCTTTGAACAACTAATACCGCTAAGAATCATAGTTCCTTGGAAGCCTAGTAGATCTTAGACATAAAATCATCAGAGAATGATACTTTGGGGAGGATGACCTTCTACTTGCTGTCTGTTTTGGAGTTTTCCACTTCTTCTATAGTCAATTATGATAAGTACATTATTCTAGAAAAGGTCCATTTCATCTAAATTTTCAAATGTGTTAGCTATTTGAACTATAGCTAACACATTTAGCTGTATTCTATTATGCTTTCACTGAACTATAATCAAAGATTGTGTCCTGCACAATGTCTACTTTGGAAAATTTAAAGTTCTTCTATATCCTAGGATTTGATCAACTTTCTGTCTCATGTATATTTAAAAGAGTATGTACTATAGAGTAAAAGATTCTATAAAGCTATAAAATAACCCTTTTTATATCTGTACTTCAAATTCTCTTTTAGTTTCACTGTTTAGTTAAATTGATTGAATTGAGGATCTTTCACTATACTTTACAATTTGAATATTTCTCTTTTCTTCTAATTGTTCTTGGTTTATATATTTTATGCAATGCTCCTAAATAAAGATTCATGATTGTTGATCATCTTATTAGCAGATTATAATTTATATTAACCTAAAATATCTCCCTTTATACCATTTAACCTTAACTTATTCAGTTATACTTTAATGTTAATTTTGTTCATAGACTGGATTATCTTGCCTAAGACATAATGAAATACAGGAACTGCACAAAAATAAAAGTTTTAGCACAGAATTTAATGAAGTTTCTTTAATTTTGTTTGGCACTTACAAAAACATTTTTCTGAAGATCCTCATAAGCAGTATTTTCTTTTAACAAAATCGTACTTTACCTTGATTATAACACTGAGCCTAAAAAAAAACCTTAAAAGCTGGCAATTTTTCTTTTCGGTCCAAAGATTAAAGCAGCCATACAATAATCTGTTACATACTACATAGAGATCTTAATATAAAAATAACAAAAGGCACTGTGTATTTCACATAAAGAACACTTTGATAGTTCTGTTGAGGCAGAAATTTTTCTTCAATGAGAACTTACATACTAATACCTTCACTTGTATACATCATTTTTTCCTTAACCAAGAACACAATTTGAGCAGTAGTTTAGACAGAACTAGGATTTTCATTTTGATTGTGGAACATTCTAGGCCATAAAGCAAAAATGCCAAACAAAAACTTCATTAACACCATGCTTAAAACTATGTAGACCGTAATATTTATATAATCCTTGCATGGTACAAAGGGGAAGAGAATCTTACCTACGTCAGTTATGAGAATCGGCTCTTGCAAAGGAATATCGGGGACTGGAACGTTGGCCTTGCCGACTCGAACCTTTGCAGGTTTACGCTGGTGCCTCATCTTTCTTAACTCCGTGTGTTTAAAGTGAGAAGCAATGTGAGTCTTCCTATGGCCTGAGGTTCGAAACTTTTTGTCACAGTGAGGACAAGCAAAAGGTCTGACCCCTAATAAAAATAAAAAGACACTGTAGAATTATTTCAAGAAAATACATCTCAACAACTAACGCCAACATAAAATTCCAGTACTTTAATACTGATTTGAATATTCATCATTTCATGCTTATAATTTCAGGGATATTATGAATTCGACTTCTTTTCCCTTGTTGGCATACAGTGCATATTTAGATGCAATAAGAGCATTTTAAGTAAAAAAGAACATTTGTTAACTTTGCAGTGTAAAATATTTAAACATTCAGTCCTTAAGAATACTAGAGTGTGTGAGACTGCTCTCTCTCTCAAACCATCGTCTGCAAACTGGAATAACAGCGCCTGCCTCCAGGCTGGTTGCCGGGAGCGAACGCACTCAGGTCGAAATAGCACTTAGCAGCTCTGAGCATTTAGCAAACAAGCAGTGAACAGTAGTTGTTATTAGTTGTAAGTAATGCTGCTGCTGCTGATGATAACGACAGTGATAATTTCCTCTTAACAATTTTCCACTATCAATTCGCTTTCCTGAAGGAAATTTCCTTCACTTACAGTTTCATTGGTAAATGAAACTGGAGAGTCCTAAGAAGGGCATATAACAAATCTGACTCATTTTAGTGTTTTCAAACCCTCATCTACATGGTCAGCTCGGCCCAGGAACCCCAGGTTCGTAGGGGAAGTTACTGCTAAACGGGTACGGGGTTTCTTCCAGGAGGGAGGGGCGATAAAAATGTTGAAAATAGATAGTTGGTTGGGTTGCACAATTTCTGAATAAAGTGAATTCTGAATTCACTTGAAGAGTAAATTTTATGATCTGTGAATTATATCTCAATAAAACTATTACAAAATTACTGCCTCAATACGAACATTTTCATGCCTTGATACTGATTACAAAATATCCGAAAGGTAGAGTAGGTGTTCGGTTTTCCCTCGCTGCCCAAGCCTCAGCACAAATGCCCCACCTGAGGCGTCTCTTGCACAGAAAGGCCCGCCTCCTCTACCTCCAAGCGTGGCTGCCCTCGAGCACCTGCTCTTGGCTCTTCCCCAAGTGGGACTGCTTACTGCCTCCCTCATTAAGCCATCAGCTCCCTGAGAATCAAAGTCCCATTGGCTCTCTCTCTACCAGCATACACACACCCGGAGCCTCGCCTCTAGACGATAATCACAAGTACTTAAGAAAAGAATGAAACATGAGCCCTCGAAGCGTTCCGCTACTGTCCGCAGACCATGCGACCCCGTGTCCCCAGAGGACCCCCGTGGCACCTGTGTGCAAGCGGATGTGTACTTTGAGGCTCCCCGAGGTGGAGAAGCTCTTCATGCAGTATTGGCACTTGAAGGCCTTAATGCCCGAGTGTGTTTTGATGTGAGCGGTCAGGGTGCTCTTCACAGCAAAGGCCCGGAAACACTGCGGACACTTGAAGGGCTTCTCGTGGGTGTGAATGCGGATGTGGCGCACCAGGTCACTAGGCTTCCGGAACTCCTTCGTGCAGTAGGGACACACATGCCACCGGACGCCATTCTCCTCGCGGATTGAACCTGCAGCCAAATGAAAAACACCAACAGCCCAGCTATGACACCAAATATGAAGGCACTTGAATGTCTTTCTAGGGCTAGATTAAAACTATATACCATACCTATAAAAAGCTATATACGTTTTGCCACAGCAGAAGATAGATGATCAATTATGAAAAAAGTTGACATTTCCATGATCACTGAAATTATTGAAGACTGTGATTTAATCTTGCAGAAAATCTGGACAGTCCCATGAGAACACAGATCATAGTCTGTGAGAGGTAAGAGCGCTAAGTGGACAGGTAATATAAAGCAACAGTTGGGAGGCGCAAACTCAGTCCACTGTAAATGTGAATAAAAGCAATGTGAGCAAATGACTCCAAAATTAACTCAAAGAATACTAAGAGAAGGAAAGAAGTTGAATAAGCATTGTTTGAATCTATCTGATGTCATGAATAAAATGTAATACACGTGCAAATAATTAGATGGTGAATTTTCATGCTGTAAAAAGGCACTCAAATAGTTACGACAAAGAAATAGTACATATGACATATACTAGTTCATGATCAAATATAAAAGACTCTTTTGTAACTTTAAATATTATTATTCAACTTTCAATCAGGTTTAAAACTATTCCTATCAGAAGAAAAATCACAAGCCGAATTTATGGAAATATAATAAATGATTTCTAAATTACAAAAATTTTAAAAACAAAATTCAGCAGGATCACTTTTTATCTTTCATAATTTTTTATTAGATTTACTCATCTGTAGTTAAATAGACACCTACAATGAGGTAAAGAACCCAGTTGAAATTACACAGATTTTGGCCAAGTTAATGAAATTCATCAGAAAATATTAACTGTTTATTTAACTGTGTCTGTACAGACATAGCTTTATTGGGGGAAAATCTTTTATTTGCTTCTCTATTATTAGTAAGTGCAAGGAATTTTCCTTATGTTAAGTGAATCTATAAGGAAAGAAAATACTTTCCTGAATACAATGCTCTTTTCAAGACTAATTAACATAGGAAATGAGGTTAGGTAAAAGGATAAAAAAGAGCATTTTTTGAAAATAGTCACACAATGGAAACCAGGACAAACCACAGGGAAAAAAAAGTAGGAAATAAGGGAAGTGGCTTTAAAAAGGAGAGAGAGACGTTTATTTTATGGTGATATTGTTCATATTACAGAAGTCTGAAATTTAAGACCGTTTAATACCAACAGATAAAAATTAAGTCATAAAAGTGTAATAATTATCTAATGGTCTTATGACAAATCAGAAAAGCAAGGTATAAAAAGGTGGGGGAATTATAGTACCTATTAGCTAAACTTGGGAAATCCCCACCCCATCAGGTTTTTTTCCGGGCAAAAATGAAAACTTTATCTTTAATTACCCACGATGACATAACGTAAAACTGTCACCAGGCTCTAATTATTTTTGGGAATGGACTGGAACAGAAATTAGACTAGCAGCCCTGCAGATGTCTCCAAATGTGGCCCCCATATGTTTTGTTTGGCCCACGCACTATTAGAAAAAAAATTAAATCCAGATATTCGACCCTTTGACAAACTGAAAGATTTGGAAACCCACATCTGCATTCCTACACGGCAAATTTCCCTGGTGCTAGGCAACTGCCTTTTTCTTCCAACATATTAATATATTTAAAAGGAAGAACATATATGAGAATCATCTTCAAGATGAAAAGGCAATTACTAAAATTTAACATCTAGTCTTAACTTTTAAAAAACTGTCTAGGGGCGCCTGGGTGGCTCAGTCGTTGAGCGTCTGCCTTCGGCTCGGGTCATGATCCCAGGACCCTGGGATCGAGCCCCGCGTCGGGCTCCCTGCTCAGCGGGGAGCCTGCTTCTCCCTCTCCCACTCCCCCTGCTTGTGTTCCCTCTCTCGCTGTGTCTCTCTCTGTCAAATAAATAAAAAATCTTAAAAAAAAAAAAAAAACAGGAGGAGCTGAATAAACATATCTCATACAACATCTGACTTAATAGGAAAGTAATAAAATCAGTCCCATTACAATCAGGAAAAAGTCCACTATTGCTGCATTGAATTTATTGTATTCTAATGATACAAGCCAATGAAATTGGATAAGATACAGAAATATACAGTATAAACTATAAGGAAAAGGTAAAATCATTATTTACAAATGATATGATTATATGCCTTTATTTTTTTTTTTTTTTAAAGATTTTATTTATTTATTCATGACAGACAGAGAGAGAGAGAGAGGCAGAGGGAGAAGCAGGCTTCCAAGGAGCAGGGAGCCTGATGCGGGACTCGATCCCAGGACTCTGGGATCATGACCTGAGCTGAAGGCAGATGCTTAACCATCTGAGCCACCCAGGTGCCCGATTATATGCCTTTAAAAACCTAAAACTAAGAAATAGGCCCACATTTTAATACCCGGAAATCAGCATCATTCATATCTAACAAAATCCAGAAGAAAGTTTTGAACTACTATTAAAATATGAAAAAAATATAAAGAAAAGATCTGAATAAATGGAAATACACACCCTATTCTTGGTACAAAGACTAAAAGTTATAAAGACATCAATTCTCACTGGTTAAATCACTTATTTATAAATACCAATAGGATTTTTTTAAAAACTAGGGCTCTGGAACTTTAGCAGACAATTCTAAAGTACACATGAAAAAGTAAGTATGTGACAATCGTCAAAAATACCCTTTGAAAACAGTGTAACTGGGGAGGACTAGGCCTGCTAGTTACGAAGGCATACCACAGAGCTACCAGAACACATGAATAAAAAGATTCATGCCCAGAACACAGTCCAGACAAGACCCATATAGAGCTGTGGGTATAAAGAATGGTATGGTGGCATGGTGTTTGGACAGAGGGGTGTCTGTCTGCAAACAAAAAATAAAACTGAGTCAAAGATTTAGTTTAAAATACGAAAGTAGGAAAGTGCTAGATAAAAGAGGTTACTTCCCATAACGTCAGTATCAAAGTCTAAGTATTATACAAGTCCAAAATCGTGGCACATTGACAAATTTGGCTATGGAAATACAAAACATTTCTCCCTTTTAATTCAAAAAGACAAATTAGAAGAGAATATACGCTCTCAAAATACTGTCATCTTTAATATATTACAGCAAATAAAAGTCAACAGTCAGCCAAAAAGAATAATGCAAGTGGCTCTTTAACATGAAAAGCTGCTCAACCTTTGACTTCTTTTAAGAGAAATGAAATTAAAACTACAATAGGAAACCATTTTTAACCTATCGATGAGTACAAGGGATCCCTAGATTTGGATAACAACCTGTTCAAAAGGCTATGAGCAAACAGGCACTCCACACAGTGTTGTCGGGAACATAAATGGACACAACTGCACGGGAGGAAAATCAGCAATATTTACCACAATTTTTTAAGTACGCATGATTTTTTTTTCCTTTTTATCAAGCACATTAGTGATACAAATAATGAAATCTGAGTAAGATCTGTGGACTGGATCAATTTTAACACCCTGATGTTGGTAACTGTCCTATGATCGTCTAAGATGGTATAGCTTGGCCTTAGGAAATACACACTAAAGTATTTAGAGTCAAAGGGATTTTATATAAATTTATTATTGTTTGTATTAGCAAAAGACTGCAAATAACCTAAATAATTACTTATCCATATAAGGGAACAATCCCTAGACATTTCATAAAAGATACCAGGTAGCAAAAAAAGTAAACTGCAAAAAATATATACATATACAGTATGCCCCCCATCCTGCTAAAAACCAATAGATACATAATATATAATAACATGCCCTTGCTCATTTAAAAAACACAGAGAACCCAGTAGCTGCCCAGGCCCTGGGGAGGGGTACGTGGAGGACAAGGATGAACAGGGGATTGTTCACCATACACGGTTTTAGATCTTTTGAATTATGTGACATGAGCCAGTTTCACCTATTTAAAAAAATAATTTTAAAATATATGTATTCCTTCAAGCAGTCGGTTACCATGTATCAGGCACTATTCTACACGGCTTGCATGGATTTTCTCATTCAATTCTCTCCCATTTATTCTGTCACTGCCCCACTTCAAAGATGACAAAGCTGACATTTTATTTTGTTAAAATATTTTATTTTTAAGTCATCTCTACACCCAACATGGGTCTCGAGCTCACAATCCCAAGATCAAGAGTCGCACGTTCCACTGTCTGAGCCAGCCAGGCTCCCCTAAAGCTGACATTTTAAAGGTTAGCTAACTTGCCCAAGGTCAGGTGCCAGTTAATGGAAAAGTCAAGGCACATACTGAAGTCTGTAATTCTAGACTCTGAGTATAATTTTCTCAGAAACATCTGTCCTCCGGCTCTACTTCAAGGAGAGCATTTACGGTGCCCCAGGTACCAATACAGGCATACTCCTGCCTTGAAGGGACTCAGGTATGCAGACAGAGCCACACACATGCTGAGACAGGGACCCATATTCGTGTACGTGGGCCGACACCATTTGGATTCATCCCATAGGGTAAGAACACTCAAAAACGCCTGCATTCGAGGGGCGCCTGGATGGCTCAGTTGGAAGAGCATGCGACTCTTGATCTCAGGGTTGTGAGTTTGAGCCCCGCATTAGGTGAAGAAATTACTAAATAAATAAATAAAATCTTAACCAAAAAACAAAAGTCTGCATTGGAAAGACAGCAGGGCCTGGACTGAGGTACTTTTACCAGGCAAAGAAGAAGCAAGAGCCAGGTATGAAGTTCCGGAAATGTAAAGTTCACAGTGGCCAGAGTGTGAGATGTCAGGTGGGGACGAGCAAGAGTTAGAGCTTGAGGCGGACAGGGTAAGATGCTGGAAAACCTTCGCGCCATGAGAGATTTGCGGCAGGAGGAAAACAAATGTATCCGAGACATGTCCTCCTCATTCTTCAGTCAAGACTCCACACAAGAGCAGCTACTGGGGAGACAGCCAGCTCCGTCTTCAGCGTCAGCTGTGGCCGTGGTGGAGAATGAGGGTGACAAAGGGACAGGGACCCAGCCCTGCAGGTGGGAGGCAGGACTGAGTGACAGGAAGACACCTGTGGACTGTTCGGTGGGACCAGAGGGCACCCACTGTGCTCAGAGAACTCTAAGTTCAGCAGTAGGGACGGACAGAAAGGCTCTTCTGGGGCCACATCCAAGTGTTGGCTCAGACACCAGACACAGCGTCCTGGCTGATTCCCAGCAACCAAAGATTTCCCCAGACGCCACAGGTGCGTGCAGAAGCTCCAGCCCAGGGGACAGACAGCGACAGTCATAGAACGTTGTCCTGCTTTCAAGCAGCAAAACATCCAGTTAAATATAAATACTCAGACCTAACTCCTGTTCAACAGCAACTAATGAAGGAGACGCTCATATCCTGGGATTCAGGTTCAGACGCTGGATCTCCAAAGAGAGAGACCTTCGAATGAAGTAAAGCAGCCCAAGTCTTCCCTTACTCCTTGTCACAGAATATTTCACTACATGGCCCAAGTCCGGGTGTGGTGGCTGTTGTTGGCATTCTGTCAGCAGTGGACAGAAACCCTGAGGAGGAGGTCTGCACCTTTGAATCCTCAAGGCCACGGACTCAGCTGGTGGGTCACGGTGTGATGCACAGAGCAGAGGAGGCTGCAGGAATACTCAAACGAGAGCTCGCTGCGGGAACCGTGCATTCCAAAGTGGAGGAGTCGAGCTGCCGCATCTTACAAACCCATCAGTGTGCGCACTCGGCAGTCACACGTCCGCGCCTTCAAGTGGGTGGCCCTTGCACGGCCAGTGAGGGGGTTTACGGGCCACAGGCCACCAGATCCTGTACAGGAAGGAGCCGTGCGACCACTCATTTGAAATCATACACAAACCGAGACACTGTTGACAAATGAGCCTAGTGGAACTGTGGTGTCAAGTCCCACAGTCGCCTGCGTTTATCAGCACTGATCGGGAGCATGCTGTTGACTTCCTGGCCAGATTCTCTAAGCCGGAAATGGAGTGGGGTAGCACTGGTAGCTGGCTGGACGAAATGAAGAATGGGGAGGGACAACTGCAGGCTCTGCAACAAGGGGCGCCGGTGTCAGGTCGAGGCTCCCAACTCATGACGGTGAGGGCATCTCCCCAAACATCATGGATTTTCAGGACCACTTCGCATTTTGAAACTGCCTATAGTACTCTGGGAGCAGCAAAAGCTAACAGAGGCCATCGCGCCAGTTGTTACGAAAAACTGACTTCTGATGAACTGAGTTTGGAAACGAGGGTGAAGGTGAAGCCACATTTGTAGAGACAAGACAGCTGATGTCACCGCTGGGCACGCTCCAGTCTCCCCAGTGTTATGCTGGCTTCTGCGGCTGAGCCTCAGTCAGACGCTGAGCGCAGGGGCTGTGGGGGGGGATCCCCTAACTGCTGCTCGTGGAGAAGCTTAAAATCTTCTCAGAAAACCTGAATTGGCGCAAGATGAAGAAAGGCAAGCATGTCCAGCAGAAAGAAGGCAAGCTACTGGTGTGCCAGTGGGAACCCACAAAGCTTTTTGCAACAGAATGAGAAACAGTGTGTCGGTTCCAAAGTTTGTCTGGCCTGCTCGCAGACACTCTCACTGTCCCTCACAAAGGGACATTCTCAGAAGGGGGCTCCCACTTTCCTCCATTCCATGATTCCTTGCCTGTTCATCCCATCCACCCCAGAGCACTCACTTCAAAACTGAAGCACAAGACTTGCAGCAGTTCGTGCCCTTTACCAACCCGATTGCGGGCAAAGGTAAGGCACAGGACTCCTTGTTGACACTACATATGGTCCTGCCCCCGATTCATGCAATTCTGGCGTGCTGCTCTGTGGACAAACAGCCAACCTGCTGCTTCAGAGAGGAGTTCCTTCGCCTTCCCGCAAATAGTTGGTGGAACAAGCTGAAGTCAGAGCCAAGCAAGGCGCAGAAGACATTACCAAGGAACAGTCCAATATCCAGACCCTACTGCACAGAGGATGCACTCTATCACCCGCTCAAAGCTGGTACGGATGCACTCTATCACCCGCTCAAAGCTGGTACAGCTCCAAGGAGGCAAAGACGGACCAGAGGGGTCCATTGATTTTGTTCCTACATACAGCACCCCTGCGTGGTTCCCACAACTTCAGAACGCGCCTGTGACCGGACAGACGCATGCAGTGCAGGCTTCACCTGCAGGTGCAGTGACCCTGGGAGGGAGCCCAAAGTGTTGGGTCTTCAGAAAGAACACCTACCCTCCCAGGTAGCTCCAGTAATAATTCAGAAGTTTTGGAAAGCGCTCCAGAAGCCTGACACTAAAGGTCTTTAAAATGACTCAAAGGTGTCCCTCTGTCACGGCTGTTCTCCCTATGCCCGCCAGGGAGCTCAGTTAATCATTTATAAAGAAGGAATTTTTCTGTGCCATTCACACAGATCTTTTTAACCCTGCTTTGAGCTTCCTGCAGGATATGCATGATGACTTTTTATAAAATGGGCTTGATTCTCCCCAAATACAGATAAGTGACAGGAGAAGTTGCTTACATGTCAACTCAAATTGTTGCATATAAAAATGCTGTAGAAGTATGAGGGGAATACAATAACCAAAAGTAATGTTTTCTAGATAGCATTTCTTTAAATTGTTTTAACACCAGTATACATTCTATAAAACAGAATGGTTTTAAAATTTAACTGATTTAAAAGTAAGTACTGGTGTTATCCATTTTTTAATAAAAAAGTGTATTTTATTAAGTGAAATTGAAAAAAAGAATATTGGCCAAGCAAATTCAAAAATGTGTCATAAAGACAAAATACAGGAAAAGAAGAGGGAGAGGGAAGGGAAAGAGAGAGAAACTAGAGTAACATGGAGGCCCAGATGGAAGACATGGTTTGCTTCAATTACTGTGATTTACCACCTCAGAGATTAAAATAGAAAAACATATGATCATAACAAAAGAGAAAGGAAAGGCATTTGATAATATTCAACATAAGGAAGAAAACAAAAAACCTCCTTGGTAAACCAACAATGGAGGGCAGCCTCCCAAATCTGAGAGGTTCCACGAAAAGCCAAGAGTAAAAAGCCAAATTCAACTGTGAAACATTAAAACCATCCCCCGTTCAAAGTTAAGATGGAAGTGGACCACTCTCCATACCTCTACACAACACTGTGGCGTCAGCCCAAGCCAATGTACCCAGAAGGGGAGAACTGTCATTATTTATACACAATATACTATCTGCATGGAAAGCCCAACACAATCTCCAGACAAAGTGCTACAATTAACAACAGAAGTTAATTGGTTGCTGGATTCATAATCAATATACAAAAGCCAATTATCTTTCTATATACCTATAACAAAAACTGCAACATAAAAATAGTTTACAATGACAAAAGGATAAGGTGAAAGAATAAATCTGAGAAGACTTGCAAGAGCTCTATGTAGAAAAGACACCAAGAGGAAGAGAAATACGTTCAGGGACATAAAAAACACTGTATTTTAAAGATACCAATTTCGTCAAACCAAAGACCAAGATAATACAAAAGAGAACGAAAAATAAAGACCCACCCTACAGATTTTAAGAGCTATATTAAATAATGGAGACAGCATATCGATCTCCCCATAGACAAACAGAAGAGTGGGGCACAACTGAAAACCCAGAGCTTAGACACACACAGAGACGGAAACCAGATCTCTAACAAACCTGGTATCACATATCAGAGAAGAGACAGATTTTCCAACACATGGTGCTAGACAACTAGTTACCACACAGGAATAAATAAGATTTCAATCCCACCTCTTAGATGTAAAAATAAAGTCCAAATAAATTAATGAATTAAATGTGAAAGGCAAAGTTCTAATACTTTTGTTAGAACACATGGGAGAATTCAGGGGCGCCTGGATGGCTCAGTCGGTTAAGCGTCCGACTCTTGATCTCAGCTCAGGTCTTGATCTCAGGGTCGTGAGTTCAAGTCCTACCACCTAGTTAAAACAAAACAAATACAGGAGAATTCAATGTAGGTAAGGAGAAATTTCTTACATGAAACACAGAACACACAAACTATAAATAGAAAGACTGAAGAAATAGAATAGAAAGGCAACCATAGCACAGAACAATAATGAAATTCATAATGATGATTCTAAATCATCAAGAAAAGGCTAAGTCATGAAGAACATGCTCTGGTCTAAGAAGATAAAATCCTTCTGACCTTTAGAAAGATTTTCATACAAAACAGCTATACCATCAAGACAACTGCATTAAAAGTAAAAATTTCTATTCATCTATTCATCAAAAGACATCTTAACGAGAGTGAAAAGAGAAGCTATTTCTGGAAAAGGTATTTGAAACACATAAATGACAAAGAAATAAGATCTAGACTATATACAGAACTTCAACAAATCAGTAAGAAAAAGACAGGATCTGTGTGGAGACAGTAAATGACCTTTCAGGCCCCTCCTGAAGTCTCAGAGGTGTTACAGGGGATCCTTCAGTTGTGCTCTTGTAACCTTGGGCGGTGTTTTCTATGTGCGTGACTACAACCAAATATACCCTTATCTAAACGTTCGATTTGCATAAAATGTTAGTTATATATCAACAGAATTTAATGCTAGGAATTTCTTAAATAATTGTTAATATAGAAAAACACACAAAATGAAATTGTTACAATGATCCTTGGATCAGAATGCTCTCCTGCCTCGTGGGACTCTCACTCAGCACTCATGTGCTTCCCTCCATCCCCATGAGTACTTGGTTCTTGTCCCTCCAACTCAGTGAAGCTCTTACTTTCTCACTGTGGCCCACCGACTTCTCCTATCTCAAACTCAAGGCACATCTTTAACTCACAATACGCCTCTGTGGCCTCTCACCCTTGTCTCTGCTGTGCGTTGCCCACGCACTGACCCTGTGCCGCACCATAAACACCTTGGAGCTAGCTGTCCTTCCTAATACTTCATACGCAGTGTGTTATATTTACTACTAATGCATACTCAGCTCCAAACCAGACTACCACTAAAAAAAATTAAAGGTCTTAAGTAAAAATAATATTTATATTTAATTATTAATGACAATTCAAAACAAAACCTAAAGAAAACCTCATAAATTCTATCAAAGAATTGTACACAAATGAGATAAATTATGGAATTTTCAAACTTAATCCAATGATGCCCAAATGAATATGTGTCTTTTTAAAGTTTTCTATACTGTATTATATAAAAGCATGAAATAATACAAAATAACAAGTAATTCACCTGACCTATGAATACAGAAACCTTTATTCACAATATAGACCCTCTAAAGAGAAAGAAAAGCAAAAATGGGAAGAAAATATCAGTCTCTTGAATTATTCAAAGTAGGTATAAAAGTCCAAACCTGTTCCTGCACTTCATTTTTAGAAAAAGTACAAGGGTTGCAAAGGTCCTTACCAAGAATGACTTTATACTTAATTCTCTTGCAGCGATTAAGGTCATGATTTATCAGAGCCCCAGGCACTTACAGGTCACCAGCAGCAGAGTAAGAAAGCAGGAGGAGAGCTGGTACAGAGACCTAGAGCCAACACTCAAGGGGTAATCAACACCGCTTCCAAGGCCGATGACCCAGAGCCCATGGACGGCACCCTGGAGCCCATGCACGGCAGCAGGCCACGAGGATGCCGGCCTATCACTGCACAGAACAGGAGTCAAGTTTGGGCTACGTTTTCCCAGTCATACTCTGGCCTAAAAAGGTAAAATCTCTGTGGCCTTAAGAAAGAGTTCCACACAGAATAGGTACACCATTGTCATCCTTTAAGGAGTAAGTCACCAGCTTTCCAAAACACCTTTCCTTGTGATTTCTAGAGAGCCAATATTTTACCGCAATAAATTTCAAACTTCGTGAAGTTTTAATAATGATTTATATGTCACAAGCTATACGATAAATATAAAAGCATTTGTTAAATTTTGAATCAATACACAAAATATCTCTTAAAATAACAAAACAAATTCGACTAAAACCTTCTCACTAAACTAAGGAAGCCGAATAGTGACAGCTTAAATGGGAGAATGTGTGCAACTTGGGACATGAAATCAAGGTCAATTCAAAGCTGCTAAGAAGAGCTTATGTTCACAGTCTCCTCAGGGCGCCAAACGGTCCTCAACTCCCCTTGCACAGCTAGTTCCAGAAACCGTCACTACATTAAACGTGTCCTGCTCCCTGAAAAGCTTTAATCAGAAGAAATATCTTACAACAGAAACGCATC
Source organism: Neomonachus schauinslandi (assembly GCF_002201575.2). NCBI lineage: Eukaryota > Metazoa > Chordata > Mammalia > Carnivora > Phocidae > Neomonachus > Neomonachus schauinslandi. The sequence continues at coordinate 2,571,664 of NC_058416.1, forward strand.
CCCAGTAATTCTATCATGACAAGCGAGGGACGACTAAGAAAAAAAAAATGCTGGCTCTCAACTTGTACTGAGGATCACATTTGATCTAAAATTCACTAGAATTGCATAAACTTGCTCAGTAGTCTGTGCATGTATTTAATTTCTTCAGGCATTTCAAAAATAAACTGACATAACCTCTGCAAACTCTAAAATCAGAATATTCCATATTAAAATCATGGGTACGTTAACGGTAACCGCGTTCTGAAACCACCATCTATGCTCAGGGCACAAGACAAAGTGCAGCGGACCAGGATGGAGCGTGCCTAACCCTAACCTAACCCCTAACCCTAACCCTAACCCTATCCCCTAATCCCTAGCCCCTAACCCTAACCCTAGAAGGCTTCATATCGTGAATAAAAACATGTGGAAAGGATGCTTTTCCCCTTCTTTCCTCTCTGGACACCAGGAATCCCCAGATGATAAACCACTTCGATTCCATCATCCCGTGTTTCACTCGGGGATGAGGGAGCAGATCAAGGGGAAAACGGGAGTAGAACTGCCATGTTCTGTGGGCAGAAACAAGCATCTCACAACCACATGTTGACACTGGGAAGAGACATGCTCAGAAGAAGTGTTCACAGAGATGAGAATGGTCATCATTCCATGCTTTGCAGCAAGAAAGCATTCACTCCCCAGGACACCTGGGAGAAGCAGAATACTCAGTCCCTAAGAAAACATTTCTAGAGAAACGCTCTTGCCCAAAACACAGACACTGATTTCATTCGGGAAAGATGTAGTGGTGCCTGGCCCCGTGCAAGAGGCCCATGGGGTATTCAGAGACGAAGAGAATGTCGTGGGCCATACACGGTGCACACGAGGGACTGAAACATTCCAAGTGCAGCGAGCACCGAGAAGAGGAAGGGCAGGGCCCAGAGTCTCCTCCAGGTGCTGCCCTTGTTCTATGACCACAGGAGCTCTCCGAGACAGGGGGAGACAAGGGGAGAAGGAAGATGCTCCGGCACAGAAAGCCTGTGGGAAGGATGGTCCTTGAGATGCATGCCTGTTCAGACACCGTGGGAGCCCGGCCTCCCTTACGTCAGGAGACGGCAGTGCGGTGGCGAAGGAAGGGACAAAAATGGCCAGAACGACCCAGGGATGAGCCCGGGGGACTGTCAGGAGGAGACACCGACCATAGGGAGAAAGGCAGCCCAAAGTGTACGATGGTCAAGGTTTTTAAATATCAAACAAATAGGTTGATACTATTAGAACATTCAACAAACATCTCGCCCTCAAAAGAAAAAATAAGCAATATGCCCTCCAAAACGTGTAAACCTTAAAGCATATTAAAATTACCAGGTAGAAATGGTGATTTCTTCTTTATAATTTTTTTTTCTTTTTTATCCAACTTCTCTGGGCTTTCTTGATCTTTTTCCTGCTCTGCCTCTGTGGAGTGGGTCTGCTCACTCGAAGCGTGAGGAGCATCCGGATTCTGAACCTGCACCGAGGGCGTCCTGGCATGGCTGGTGTCGTGAGCGTGTGCTGCAGCTGGAATTGAAGACAGCCCACTGTTTTCTAAGGCTTGCTGAGACAGAACAGAACTAACAGGTTAGGAGGTGGGAGGCCCAAATCTGCCTGCCAAAATCAATTACAGAGATGCAATAAGGCTTTGCCCACAGAACCCTAATTCTGCCCTACTAGCTATAAAAATCTGCACTGCCAACCATCATTTATAAGCTAGACTTCCAACTCTTTGAAGTTGAAATGTCCCTTCTGAAAACTGACAGCTCACCTCCACCCAAAATACGGTATGGTAAATTAAAAGGACTTGGAATTAATTAATTTGACGTTCAGAAATTTTACCTGAGACCTCTCTGGTTATCTCTAAACAATCTGGGAATCACTGTGTTAAGTTACAGTGGGTTCACCCTTAAGACCTCAGCTGTCATGCACCCCGAGATTCTTTACACCAACTGGTCACTCCAAAGGTACAGGTAGGTGACAGGTTAGTTTTTACACCTGGTCACTAAATCAGGAGGAGAAGGCAGGCCAGATCTGTTTGTAAATGAAAGATCTGAGGCTAAAGCTGGACTGGCGTAGAAAAATCAGAAAACCATGCTCTGCCCCATTTTCTTCTCCTCCTCTCCCACAGGGGTGTGGCCCATTCAAACGCTGCTAAGAGAGGTGGCTTGACTTTCTCCAATAGTTACAGGAGATATAAGAAAGTTCTGAAAGGCCTATTCTCAAGTAAATCACTTAGAGAGAAAATTAAGTTTTAAACCTTTTTTTAAATTTATAGATTAATCGGGGGCGCCTGGGTGGCTCAGATGGTTAGGCGTCTGCCTTCGGCTCAGGTCATGATCCCAGGGTCCTGGATCGAGTCCCGCATCGGGCTCCCTGCTAGGTGGGGAGCCTGCTTCTCCCTCTGCCTCTGCCTCGCTCTCTCTCTCTCTCTGACTCTCATGAATAAATAAATAAAACATTTAAAAAAAAAATTATAGATTAATCATTTAGAATTCTGCACTGCCCATAAGCATATTTTGTTCCAACAGAATGTTTTCAGTTAGGATGAATATTTAATTATGATTCCTTTATTTGGACAAGCCCTGCCTATTTATTTTTCAGTAACGGTACCCGGTCTCGGACAAGCACAGACGAGAGCAAGAAGGTGCGCCTCACCTGCAAAATGTCCTGGTTGATGCCCACGGTGATGCTGAGCTGCTGGCCGGGCTGTGGGGGCTGGCTGGACTCCGCCGGCCCCGGCTCTGAGAGCTCCAGCAGCTGCTGGATGACGTCGGTCACGGCCTGGGAATTCTGCTGGCTCGACGCAGACGTGACATGGACTTCCGTCGGCTGGAGAGGTAACGTCTGAAACAGCGTGGCCTGAAACGCAGCAGCATTGTCATTGAAAATGTAAGAAGTACGTTAATTTGTACTTCAATTTAAAAGAAAAAAAAAAGGAAAGGAATAGGCACATCTTCCTTAGGAGCATTAAAATCTAACAATATCCCAAACACAAATTTTAAATAAAATGCCTCACTGATTTTTACATTAGGCACAATATGGGCTCTTAAAGGAACATACTTAACGAATGGTCCCACTACACGTTCCAAAGATTTCCTGAGTGATCAGCTCAAGGTGGGGGTGTAGGCTCGCAGGCCTCACCTTCCCGCCTGTCCAGTAAAACACAGAAACAAAAGCATTACAAAATAAAGAAAATAAGAGAGAAACCACTGTGGCCAAGATAATTCAGGAAATTTCTGGAAAAGAGGGGCACTGGAGCATAAATGCTCGGGAAAGCCAGAGCCAAGAACATCCAAGGAGAGAGCACTCTGATTGTCCAGACACGCAGGAGCCTGAAACGCCACGTGGCAGACAGTGGCGGTCAGACGCAGCGTTCTGTGTGATGCGTGAAGGTGGACCCAGGACGCACAACACAGGGCCGGCCTAATGCACGGGGATTCCTGATCAGGAGTTAGGTGAGGAACCATCCTGAGCTGCCGGTATTTTGAGAAAAGAGAACAAAACACAAACCGTAAATGCGAACATAAAGCTCGGGAACCAAACACTAACGAGTTTCCACGCCGGTGTAGGCAGATGCTGACAGCACAAAGCACCACCAAGCCAGCTCACGAGTGCGCGCTCACACATGGTGCGCTGCCCCGTGCTCACGCTCAGCCACTCCCTACCAGCTGCGAGGGGGAAGAGGTAACAGACCTAGGCGGGGCTCAAGACTCCCACCAGAACCCGAACACGAGTGTGGGAGTGAGTGTCGTCCAATTTTACACAATTTAGTTCCACAGAAGGCCACATCCTCAGGAAAAAATTACCACTGTCCCATCAGACGTGGAGAAATATTATTTTACGATGGTTAACTGATTCTTAAGTCATCACACAGGGATAAAGAACAGTCAATAGTAATCATCAATAGCACTGTAAGATGACCATTTCATAAATTAATGATTGCATTTTGCATGCTTTTCATTGGTTCAGGTGACAGTTCTTAAATCAGGATCATCTGATACTATTCTGAAGTTTAAAAATATTGATTTTCTCTCACTAATTAAAAAAATAAGAAAGTACCCTTACCTCCTTATAGAAAACTTTCATAGCACCTTTGTGGTACTAAATAATATTCTAAATAATATTCCATTTTAAAGGTCACAATTAAGATGACCAATTTTGGTAAAAGGTTATCCCCCTATCAAGCAGCCTGCTAGACTCACCGTTAAAACGTGAGCGGTCTCTGTGGAGCTTGCTGGATTCTGTGGTCCGCCCATGTGCATCTTGCTGATATGAGTGTTCAAGCTACCTAGACTTTTAAATACACAACTACATTCTGTACAATTATAGGTAGGGCCATTCTTGACCTTAAAGAACAAAAGAGAAAAAACTATTTTTTACAATTAACTATTAGACAAAAATATTTAAATTATAGCAAATCGTAATTTACCATTCCATTAAAAATGGCAGAAACAATCTAACCATTTAACATTACTTTTTCTTTCAAACTGGATAGTTCTAAAATCAATGACCCAACTCTTGCATCAACCTTGCCAGTGTGAAATTAATTGAAATTTCATAGTCTTGGGTGCCTGGGTGGCTCAGTTGGTTGGGCGACTGCCTTCGGCTCGGGTCGTGATCCTGGAGTCCCGGGATCGAGTCCCGCGTCGGGCTCCCTGCTCGGCGGGGAGTCTGCCTCTCTCTCTGACCCTCCCCCCTCTCATGCTCTCTATCTCATTGTCTCTCTCAAATAAATAAATAAAATCTTTAAAAAAAAAAAAAAAAAGAAATTTCATAGTCTTTTCTATAAATTAGAACAGATTTGGAAGTGAGAAGACATAGTTTCCAGTTATTGTAATTTGGTGAAAATAAGATACCTGACTTACACTCTCAGTGTCTTCAGTGGTTACGCACAGTGTAACACAGGTGTGAGCAACACTCTAACTAAGCCTTTGGTGCGTTACGATATACGTGCTGGGAAGGAGGGCTGCGCACTGCGTAAGCTTCCATCACCAATCCCAATACTCCCTTATCAGCAACTACTTTGGACAACTATGATAAAGCCAACAGGGGACCCTAGAGAGGAGGGAAATGAAGCAGAACCTCTGGGTACACAGAAAGCGTCTCAACTATTCCTTCGCCATTATTCAAGCCCAGCGGTAGTTATTCTTGTAATTACGAAGGCTGGTTGAAAACGGACCGGCCTTCTCTACACATGGATATTCTGTTCCATTTCTTTTTTTTTTTAAAGATTTTATTTATTTATTTGAGAGAAAGCACATTTATTCATCAAAGCTATAATAGCGTCCATAAGACCACAGAAAGATAATATTTTATATTTCTCCCATATGTAAGTCAATAGGGTGTCCATATAGAGATACATATATTTGCTTGCTTGCTTGTTTAAAACAAGGTCTGCTCTGCACAAACTCTAAACCTGCATTTTAAAAGTAGAAAAGAATTTCTCAGGCTCACTCATTAACTCCAGAGCCATCTACCACACCCCCATGAGCACCACACGGACCCAAGTTCCATGTTTACCTCTGAGTGAACTCTCTGCACGTGGGACTGGAGATTCCCTTTTTGAGAAAAGGCAGCAGGACAGAAGGCACAGGCATGGGGTTTTTCACCTGTATGCTTAATCATGTGAGTCTGCAATGCCCCCTTCTGGTTAAAAGCTTTCCCACATTCACTACACTTAAATGGCCTTTCACCTAGAGAGGGAGAAAAATGATCAGAATATAATGCCACATGTGTAAGCATCTAATGAATTGAAAGAGAAATACATTACCCCCAAACCCATCTGTCCAGACAGAACATCGCCCTGTACTGTAGACTCATGCATCCAACCGACTACTCAAAAATCTCAAAGTGAAGACCAAGGTCACAGAGCAAAGGACAGAAAAGCCAACATTACCATCCAGTTCTAGCTAGCTCTAACACACATGTTCTTTCCTCTAAGCCATATCATAAATCGCCCAAAAGTGAATGTATCTCATACCTGTGTGTATCCTAATATGCCGAGTTAACTGACTTGGCTTTTGAAATGTCTTTCCACAGTGCGGGCATGAATATGTGAATCCACTCCTGTCAATGTTCCGGTTATAAGACCTTGTACTTGATACCCTAGTATAACACGGGGGGAAAATATTCATGAAGTCGTCTCCTCTGTATTACAATTTCAAAATTAAAATGCTACCAGCAAGTGTGGATGAGTGGTGGTCAGAACATGCTTTAACGAGAAATCAATCACATGTAAGTGTGTGTCTCCACAAACACACAGGTACACACAGACACGCAGTTGTTTGGTAGTGTTCATTACCATAAAATTCATTTTTCCCTATCTAATGAAAAGATAAACTTTGCTTTCTTTTCTTGGAGGGGAGAGGTGAGAATGTCCCTTCTGGACACAGCTCGACCTGTGGTGCTCGGACGTAAAGACGTGTGTGGGTACGATCCCTACACTGCCAAGTCCTGCTTCGTCCTCCAGTCTCCTTGCTCTCAACACCATCCACAGGCTGACGATCTCCAAGTTCTCCCTCCAGCACCCCTGACACCGATCCTAGACGTCTCCCTCTCCGCCTGACGTCTCTGCGCTCGGCTCCCTGGTGGCTGCGAGCTAGTGTGAACCAAACAGGACTCTGCCCATCCCCCTCCTGCTGCTACCCCACCCAGGAAACAGCAGCTCCCAGTTGGGCAAGGTTAAACCTTAGGAGTTGCTCCAGATTCTCCCTCTCGCCCCTGACTTCAAGTCCATCTCCAAAAGCTACTGGTTTCACTCAAAACACCTCCAAAGACGCTCAGGCCTCCCCACTCTCCAGTCGTCAGACCACCACCGTCCGCTGTGATGGTTCACCGGCCTCCCTTCCTCAACACCACCCCCCACAGCCACCCCACAGGGGAAGTTGGGGCAGACTTCCCACTACCCTTGGGATATAATCCTCATTCCCAGGATGGCCACCTGAGGCCCTCAGCCCCGCGGCCCGCCTGCTTCATACCCAGCGCCAGCAAGCTCCCCTCCACAGTGGGCTCCCAAGCACCAGCCTCCTTTCTGCTTTCCAGTGCAGAGAAAACTCACTGCAGCTGAGGTGTGGCAACTGCTCTCCCCTTCCCGGCCCGCATGGCCCTCCTCATTTCAGACACCCTCCTCAGCGTGGCCCGCCTCAACAGCCCGCTCACCAAGCTGCCCACCTTACTGGCACTGCCCCAGCGCAATCCAGTTTCTTCCCTTCTCCACACAAGCACTATCTGAGAGTGTCACACTGACTCATCTCCCTGGTAAACGAGCATTCCACGAGGATGAGGCTGTCTGCCTGGCCCGTCCCTCCATCCCGGAAGGGCCAGAAGCCGGTGCGGCCGACTGCATGCTGACCGCCTGGACACCGTTCATCATCTCCCCAAAACCCTCGGAGACACACCAAACCTGCCTGTGTTCAAACTTCATCCAAATAAAAACCTAGTGTGATGGGGCACATGCAGCATGCTCGGGGCCCCCAGTAGTGGACAACAGGCAAAGTGGAGGGCGTGGGAGGGGTAAGGCGGCGCTGGCCCCGTGGGGTGTCCACGCCACTAAAACACAGCGCCTCAGAGGGCGACCAAATCCGACAGTCTTCACACAGTTTACACACTTTATTAACTGGTGTGGACACTGCTATAGTGGTTGTAGTTGTTACGAGGAAGCATACACACACACGTAACTCCTAAGCTCACTCCACGAGTGTGACAACTAAGCACGGCTGTCAGCCTACTGACTAAGCTAATAGTATGAGCTCGAAAACCAGGCAATTAGGGTTTAAATCCTTGACGCTTGAAGCCTCCGAGCTGTAAAACCGTGGGAAAGTAACTCGTCCTGTATCTAGAGCTCCTCATCCACAAAGTGGGGAGGTAAGGTCTCCTGGTCTGATAGGGCTGCTTGCAATGATTAAGTTTTATTCACACATGTTTAAATGCACACTAAGCGCAAGCGTCAGGAACACAGAAGTTCTAAACAGGTAGTATAAATAAATCTGTTTGTTATAAAGGGTGCTGATCTGGCCCTTGTGGATCTACCATACACACCTCATTATTTACCTATGAAAACGTTCTGTCAGTACCCCGGCCCACAACTTTTAACACTATAATACTTGCTAAAAATTTCGACTCCTGCAGCCTGATGACTGCTTCAAATTTTTGAGCTTCTCTTTCTTACCGTACACAGGGCTACACGTTTTAAAAGCTATCCTGACACCACTCCAGATTAGCTGCCATGTTGCTGTTTCTAAAGTAGACAGTATTTTTAAGCAATCATAGCAAAGTGTACCCATTCTTAATATGTTGTATAGATTTCTTTTTTTGGCAAGCCCAAGTAAAGGCTCATACCTAATTTTATAGTGAGTCTTCATGTGCTCCTTCAGCTGGGAGGACGTCTCGAACTCTTTCCTACAGGCCTTGCAGGCATGAAGCCGGCTCCCAGCCAGCTCCTGGCGGTGCTCCTCCATGTGTATGGCCAGCTGGCTCTGCAGGGTGAACTCATCCCCACACTCAGAGCAGATGAGATTCTGCAAAAGCAAAGACCATCCATGAGCAGAGCAAACATTTCAAAACCATGACGTCTTAAAAGAACTGGTATTGCAAATGGTCGATACACAGATTACACTTTCCTCTGGAATAAACACTATTTTCACCATCAAAAACTGTGTCATTATGTCCAAATCTGCATATATAAAAATCATCTTGGCTGGAAGAAAAGGAAACCCAGAGAAGCGGATGAGAGAACCGTGCCATTTTTGAGCACAGACTGGCTGTTGGGTACCTGGCATTTCGAACACCTGTGCTGAGGAAACGTCAGAGCAGGAGAAGGACTTCACCGCCACAGAAGGGTCAGGACAGAACTCAAATTAAGATTGGAGTTTAATAGACTACCTTAAAGCAAAGTGACAGCTGATAAATTTTTGAATGGAAACACTTATCATTGTTTCACAGGCAGGCTCTCACAGAGAGAAGTCAGGGACTCCGTCCAGACACGGCTTGCCCAGCACTTGAAACAGGCGTGGTCTGAATAGCGCAGTGGGAAAAGCATGAAATACACACAGGATTTCAAAGACTGCGAAAAGCAAAGAACGTAAAACAGCTCAATTTTAATATGTGAGTAATACTTTAGATATATTTTCAAAATAAACTATATTAAAATAAAATTTATTTCATCTGGTTTTTTCCCTCTTTTTTTTTCCTTTTTTAATATGGCTACTATAAATTTTAAATGACTCCTCTGTCCTTTAGGTAACAGCAGTACATGTGTCCTGGAGTTGGGTTGTTCACCCCTGGCTATGGCATCTGGGTGCTAACCACAGGGATGTCACAGCGCCTGCCCCCCAGGGTGTAGGATGCTCAACAGAGAGCAGGGCACAGAGGGAGAACTCAGCCCAGCTCTCGGCAGGAGGAAAAGCTGGCTGAGGACGAAATTGGATGAGCAGACTCAAGAGTTCCGTCGTACAGGTTTTTAAACCATCCTCAACACAGACTGTCCAAACACGGGGAAAAATGAGTATAACCTGTCAATGAGCAGACACTGTTATTTCCAAGTAAGAACAGCAACAACAACAAACAGATAAAATAAATTTTATTTTGATATATTTTAGTTTGAAAATATATACGAAATATTATTCACATATTAAAAGTTATTGAGCTAGTTCTTCCATCAGACTTTCTTCTAATTTCTATACATACCAGCCCTGTAAATGTGAGTAAACCCCATTAAAATGAGTAGTTCATTGATACTGAGAGCATCCTTGGCAAAAAAAGATAAGCTGAAGGGAATATTCTGAGCAATCCAATAATGATTTCAACTTAAATAATGTTAAGTTAGTATTATTACATAATAATTTAAGGAAATAATGAGCTACAAGATGTCAGCATCTTGTTGATAATAAAGAAAATTCTTTTCAGAAAACTGTCAAAAAGAAAAAAAAAAATTCCTAACAAAATTTGCTGCATCTCTTTAAAAAAAAAAATTCCTAAATTTATATGGCAAAACACTCATTTTTGCTCAGGGCTGCCCCAGGTGTCCCTTCTTGTAATTGTGAAATAAAACTTGGCTCTCCCAACCTGTCCCATCCTCACCTTACTCTTTTAATGATCAGATTAGTATATTTCAGGGGCTATCTACACTTGTCGGTTCTCGGAGCACAACTCCCACATTTGGCAAAACAAGGGCAAGTACCCCGGGGCCACGAGCAAAACCCAGCACGTGGCGGAGAGCGTCATCGTGCCTCTGCTTCACACCCAGAAAGCCCCAGGAGCCAGGGCGCGCCTCCCACCCGCTCCCATCAGCTGGCCACACTTGACAAAGCCCTAGCCAGGAGCCCCATACCTCACTTCCTCGCCGACCGCTATGGGACATTCCCCTATCCTGCATTCTCCATATTCAGAGCTGCCATCAATCCTCCAGCCTAGAAGTAGTGACTGCTTTGTCCCCTAGAAACAGACCCTTCTGGATAATTTCCATCCTGGACGAGTGACAAGCAGAACTCATCAAGGGAAATGCACGGCATTCTGATCAGCCCCCTTCTTGCTGAAGGTCAATTTTTACAGGTCAGAATATAAAATATGATAAATACTAACCGCCTTGCGGCCGCTCTCCCCATAACAGCTGCCCTTCTAGGTCCCCGCCAGGGGCCACCGCATGACCCTTCCCTGTGGCCCCATGTCTCAGACCCTCACTCACACCCTCCACACTCCAGTATGGAATGTCCTCTCCCTGGCCCGGGCTTCATCAGGAGACTCCGGGTTCCCCATTCCCCTGCCAAGACCTTCAGCTGAGTTCTTCATGTTCACTGCATTTTTCACTGTAATTTCCCTTTGGTTCTTCTCTCTTCTATTCCATTTTTTCATTTGTTTCAAAACAATTCTTAAAGCAATTTTATGATGACTGCTTTAAAATCCTTGCCAAATAATTCCATCGGGGTCCCTTCAGTATTGGAATACGCCATCTTTTCTCATTACATTAGAGCTGGAGCTATCATGGTTCTTGGTCTGTTGAGTGATTTTCAACTGTATCCTGGACACTCTGGGTGTCGTGCTGTGAGACTCTAGATCTCTGCTCTTCTCTTATCAGGCAGTCACTCCGCCTAGATGCAGCAGAGGACAACGTCAGGGGTGGAGGCTCACTACAGGGTCCTGCCAACCCCAGGGTGGAAAGCTCAGTGCAGACTGGTCCGTCCTGCATCATCTGGTTGGAGGCTCACTGTGGACTGGTCCGTCCTGCATCCTCCGGTTAAATCTCACTGCTGTCAGGTGCGGTGAGGCTCCGCTCCCCACTGGCCACTGGCACTACTCTGGCAGAGAATCACAACGCTGCCTGCTTCTGCAGAGAATGAGAGGTCAGCTGCCAGCCTGGCTCTGCTAACACCATCGGGTGAGGGAGCCTGGGTACCACCTCCTTCTGCCAGAGAGAGATGCAAGATTAGCTCTGTACTTAATCCCAGGCAGTCACGGGATCAGAGGGCCATCTGTTTAGGAACAGGGGGCAGGATGGGTTAGAAGATCACTCACAGCCTTGCTGAGCAGTTTCTCAGTTGGTATTTGGCTGGAGTAGGGTGGGCATCGTCAAAAAGATTTTCTATTGGTAAACCAGTCTTTTGCCAGTTTTAACTTAGGGGAACCAGCTTTTCTTGAAGCTTATTTTCATCTGTGCCTGTTGGCAGAAGGCTACAGGCTTCTCCAGCAACCTGTCCAGGTGTATGGGAGTAAAAGAAGAAGCCAGAGGAGCTCATTGTCGTACTGCTCCTCAGGCCCCGAAGGCCCTCAGCTGCCAGCCTTCTTCCCGCATCCCACAGCCCTCTATCAGCGGGTTATGTTCTCACTGGGTGGTGTCAGTTGTAGGGGCAGAGGCGGCTGGGATAGAAAGGCTTCTCCATGGGGCGCCCGGGTGGCTCAGTCGGTTCAGCGACTGCCTTCAGCTCAGGTCATGATCCTGGAGTCCCAGGATCGAGTCCCAGGATCAAGTCCCAGGATCGAGTCCCGCATCGGGCTCCCTGCTCAGCAGGGAGTCTGCTTCTCCCTCTGACCCTCCCCTCTCTCGTACTCTCTCTCTCATTCTCTCTCTCTCAAATAAAAAAAAAATCTTTAAAAAAACAAAAAAAAAAAGGAAGGTTTCTCCATGTTGGCTGGATCCTTACAGGTTATTTTTGCATGTGACTGAAGGTCAGGACTTCTTCCTGTATTACTCATACCATATTCATACCAAGTCACTAAGAAATAAAAACATGCCAAACAGAAAAAGGTAGCCAGAAATGTACTGTTTTAACATATGTGGGAAAGACTGATAATTGTGTTCCAATATCTATTCTTCTTTTCTTACACAGTAATCGATTTCCTCACCGAGCATATGGCTCTGACTAGAAACTCTACTTGCCACCACCGTGCGTAGGGACTGTGTTCTCTTGCTCACAGACCAGGTCTCTCCCTGCTCCTCGTCCTCGAGCCACGTGACAGAGGTAGGATTGGGGGGGGACCTGGACAGCCTCGGAGGGCACAGCGGCCCGACCAGCTCCGAACCGCACAAGGCCACACAGGGGACAGAGGAAAACTCCAAACCTAACACCGCCCTTTAAGAAAAGGGCGCCCATTTTTCACGCAAGGCCAACGCATTTTCCCATCTGAAACAAGCACAACCAAGCCTTTTTGCTTCTGCCCCTGGAGAACCCTGCCAGGAGCTCCTGCCCGGCGTGGGGTGACCAGGCCAGGTGACTGAGTGTCTCTCCGCTGCAGACACAGTGGCTCTGGGCCACAACGGGCAGCCACACTCACGCCGCCGCCTGCCACGGGCCCCGGCGCCACCACAGCCTCTCCCTCCCCCGGGACCATGGGTGGACAGAGAGACTCAGGAGAAGAGACACAAGACAGGACAGCAAGGGGAACAGAAATGCAGAGTCTACTCATCTCAGGAAATACACGTTCCTCCAAGGCCTTTTTAGGAAAAAAGAGTCTGAAACGAGGGCACGTTGACGTTCTCACAACCATGACAGCAAAAGGCAAAGACAGCTGGGCTGTCACCGGCACTGAGGGTCGGGCGCCCTTCAGGGACGGGACGTCCTAGCACAGCTACAAACCACAGGGCCGCCACCAGCAATGGAAGGGAGACGGAGACCGCCCTCAGAGCGAGGACGGTGAGCGCCATCTGGGGAACAACGTGGGAAAGAACATGGACAAAGTGTGTGGAAGAGAAGATACGAGGAAGGCAAGATTTTGAAACGACCGTCCAAGAAACTAAGACTTTCTGGAAACGATCAATTACTGTTATTGCCCTTTCCCACCACGGAGAAAGTCAACGTCGATTTCAGACGGCAGCTCTGCAGAAGTGGTGCAGTGGGGACTCGGGCAGGGCCCCGCGACGGGACAGCCCTGGGTGCCACCGCCGCCCTCGGCAGGCGCCCCGACCCACACGCAGCCACAGCGCCCCCGGGGGCCCCACACGGAGAGCAGCTGCAAAGCCGCAGCCCCGGCTCACCTCGTCGCCTTCGCAGCCCGGACCCCGTGCCCCACTGTCCTGACGCCTTCCTCAGGCCATCCCACGGGCTTGAGATGGGTTTTGTGAGCAGGAGGAAAAACACGTACTGAAGTGTTTAGAGGTGAAGCAGTAACAGGACAATGGGGTGAAGTGGCAGGGGTGGGGTCTGGCAAATTTTAATAACTGGTCAATCCAGGTAAAGGATTCACTGTTCTTGAGTATTCATTGTACCCATCTTTCAAGGGTGAAATTTCTCAAAATAAAAAGTTAGGGAAAATGCGACCACTACATATTATGATGACTTATACTGATCAACAGCTGGTTTTATTTTAGACACCCCCAACATGCTAGTGAAAACAAAACATCTTATTACCCAATTATTATTTGCAGATGAGCCTGTACAGATGAAAACCCAAAGAGAATCTGGGAGGACGGCAGGCTACAAAACTAATAGACAAAAACACACTCCTTTCCTAAGGACAAATGACAAACACGTAACAGAAAGACCCCCAAATGATATTAATAAAAATCCTAGAACACTTTAGAATTTAAACATACTGAATCCATATGAACAAAACAATACTGAGATGTTTTTTGTTTTTTGGTTATTTTTTGGTGGCAGCAAAGGAAGGTTTATTGAGCGATAGCAAAATGATAATACAGAACTCCCGAGGAGGGAGGGGACCTGAGAGGATTGCCACTGGAGTTCCTAAGTCTAGGGGGTTTTATGGGCTGTTTTAATCTGATTAACCCCTCCTGTGCTGGTCATCCAATCAGGTTTTTGTCACCTATCTATCAGGTGGGAAAGGGTGGAGGGCTACTGAGATGTTTTGACAATAAAGATTCAATACTGTAAACATGTTCAATTTTCCCCTGTAACAATCTAAAAATTTAAGTCAATCTAAGTAAAAGTACCAACTGATTTTTAACGAGGCAAAATTCTAACATTCACATTAATAATAAACCAGAAAAGGAAAACAGGAAGCATATGAACATTTGCTTATCAAGACAGAGAAACACAGCAAAGACAAAGATGAAACTCGAGATGGTGGTAGTGCCCCGGGGACCCTGGGAGGACCAGGCAGAGGGTACAGGAGGCAGCGGCTCTTCTGATGCTCCTTGTTCATATCACTGTGACTTGTAACAGTAAGTTACTATCCAGATATTGAAACTGACCCCCCACCCCACCCTCAAACCCTACTCTGCTTTGGACTGTCTTTGTGGTCACACCAACTGGACCCACGTCAAGGGCAGTTAGTGCGCATGGGAAAGAGGTGGGCCTACAATAGGACGTGGACTGAACCCAAGAGCCCTGGACGTCCTTCAGATCCTAGACCATGTTCAGTAGGCTGACTTACAGTGGGCTGAGCCAACTGCGAAACTATTTCAGAGGCAATGACAGGACAGAGCAAAGGAGTGGGCGAGTATGCCCCTGCTGGAGCCTGGGTCCCCATGGTGGAGGATGGGAGGGGGGCACGCGGGCGTCCTGGAAGGAGAGACTGGAGGTGGAGGGATCGCTGTGACCTCCCGGGTTGTGCAATGCACGTGGGTGCTGCACGATGTGGTGGGACTTTAAGAAATAATCATTTCAGATTTGGGAAGTATTTCGAAGCAAGTCACAAGAACCAGAATCTGTAAATGAACAGATTGCTCACTGTAGCTTTGTCTGTTTATATAGACACAAGGCTGAAAACCACCTACATTGTCTGCCGGGGCAACCTGCTGATTGATGCGCGTGTATGCAACGTAAGGCCATGTGCTGTGGAAAAGAACGAGACCGCTCCACGATGCACGGACACACCACAAGAGCTAAGGTGCCGGCCACTGAAGACAAAAGGCACAGAATGGATGGCCTGCATTAAAGGGGCTGCAGAGGAGATCTGTATGTGCCCAGAAAGCCCAGGGAAGGACACAGAAGCCGCTTCCAGCAAAATAGGAGATCATGCTCTACGTCGTCCTCTACTCTGATCTCTCGCTGTGCGCATGTAGAACTCCGCCCAGGACACTGTATCATTTAACACAGGCACCTTCTGCTTTTCAAAAAAAAACAAAAGCAAAAACAAAAGAGCAACGAGTGAGACAAGGAATACCTACAGTCTGCAGGAGAAGGGACAAGGCTGCACGGGCTTTCTAGAACATAATGTGGCATTCTACAAAGAACCTGAAAAGGTAGTATTAATTCAGTAAACCCAACTGCAGGAATCTATCCTAATGAAATAATTAAAGATACATATAATGATACATTAGGTGTAATGTTTAAAAAGTATAAATAAGTGTTCAATGACAAAAGAAATGACTGCATATCATCATGCTATGTCCAGATGCAGGAGACTAATAAAGTAATTCAAAATACTGACATGGGGAAAGATTCATAATATAGTAAGTGAAAATGGACAAAGATTTATTTACAATATATTAAGGGAAAAGGGCAGGTTAAAAAAACAGTAGCATAAGTATTTTTGAATTAAAAAACTATTCTTTTTTTTTTTTTTAAAAGATTTTATTTATTTATTTGACAGAGAGAGACAATGAGAGAGGGAACACAAGCAGGGGGAGTGGGAGAGGGAGAAGCAGGCTTCCCGCCGAGCAGGGAGCCCGATGCGGGGCTCGATCCCAGGACCCTGGGATCATGACCTGAGCTGAAGGCAGACGCTCAACGACTGAGCCACCCAGGCGCCCCTAAAAAACTATTCTTAAATAAATAAACTATTATGGAAAGCATGTATAGCAAAAAAAAAAAAAAAAAGTCTGAAAGACTATGCATGCATTCTCTCCAAATGTCGTGATTCTTGGTTCTTCTAATAATGTTACTCTTGTTAATCTTTAGTTTCTAATATTTTTCCAAAATAAACACATTATTTATATAATAACTTTTAAAAAGATAAAAATAGTTTATATTAAAAAGTAAAGACATATATAAAAAGAAGAGACAACGTATATAGAAGTATGAACTCAATTTTTATATATGCAATTTAAATACTGTTACTTGTTTTTCTGTCTCAGGAAGAAAATATACCAAACAGTTTTTTATAACCCATCCCTGGACAGTAGAATTAAAGGTGACTTTTATTTTCTCCTTTACTATTTGCATTTTCCTAATTTTACACAATAATAATCAGGGACATGGGGGTTTAATTTTTTTAAAGCAATAGCCATTTGTACTTTAAATTAGGCCCACCCACCCCAGCAATAGGAAGCCCCCGTCCACACATCAGCAATGTGGCTCTGTCATCCTCAATGCAGTTCCAAGACGACAGCTGTGGGCCTTTCAGAACTGCTCACTTTGCTGTATAAACTGCTTAGGGGCATCAAGAATTTCTTCTCCTCTCCCAAATTCCCACACGTCAGGGGATCCAGAAGCCAAGCGAGGAGATACTACCGTCTTTAGAGACCGAACATTTGCTTTTGACCACTGCAGAATCCTATGTGGGCACAAGTGGATCCTCCAAAGATACAACACATTGAGAGTGTCTACCCTAAGATACTGACGGGCCAGAAAATAAAACGTTTTGTCAGTGAAGTAGAGAATTAGGCAAGGCACACTGAATGATAATTAACTCCTAGAAATCTATACGAAAGGCTTGTTAAACTAGTTGATACTTAAAATCCCCCTAAGGATTAGATGCATTTTAAAAATCCATGAACAAAGTATAGGCCAAAATAATTACCTCTTCCTTTTCATGTAGCATAATATGCGCTTTGAGACTAGCCACTCTGGAGAATTTCTTGTTACACACAGGACAGGTAGGATCTTCCCCATTGTGGGTGCATTTATGAAGTGTCAGGTTGAATTCAACATTAAATGTTTGGGGGCACTGGTCACATCGATGTGGCTATTTGGAGAGAAAATTCAAGAAGCCACTGAAATACAATCTTTCCACAATAAATGCCATTCAAATATTAACACGTACCATAATCTATAGACAATCTAAGGAACTTCTGAAATCTCTTCTGGACCTGAAGTCAATAAACCCAAAATGGACACAGCAAAGCTCCTTACAGAATTTCTCAAAGGATTCTAAGGACGACAACACATCAATGCAGAAAATATCCTGAATAAAAAATGCTGCATATAAATGTATCAGGATATAGTCACTATGAAAATAAAGGTGAGAAACTTCAACTCCCTGGGATGGATTTTTCCCTTCTTTTCTGACCAACTCCACTGCTCTAAACAGAATCACTTCAAGTAAAATCAGTAATCATAAAAACTTTTACTACATTTTAAGAGAGTTGCTTATCACAGTCTAAAATTTTCCCCAAATGAAAGGTATTCCTGCCATTTACTTGTAGAAAGATAAAGTAATCACTGGTATTTCTCTCTGAATATCAAGATACTAGAGTCAGTACTTTCAGATTTTCAACTTAGGAGGGTAATACCAGTTGATATCAGTACTAGTGATATTATGTATGATCATATATCAGATTCATGCTGAAGACAAAGCCAGAGTTAGTCATGTCCTGTTCCCTAGGGAAGAGATCCCTGGCATTCTCCTGACCTCAAATGGCTCACTGGCGTATGTTCTCCCAAACTAGGAAAAGTCAACGATCATTTTTTAAAGGTAGTTTTAACTGCCACTTTCTATCAGGCAGCTCATTCCATTAAGACACTAATACTCTTAACCTAGCCCACAGGGGCCCTGCAAAAAAGGATTCCAATCTCTAAGATAGTGTTACTTCCTGCTGAAATGCAATCTAAAATCTCTGGAATACCATTTTAAAACGCAAGACCACCTCGGATAACACTCCCTGCTGGAGAAAAACACATCAAGATATACCAAATCTGCGTTCAGTCACACAGAAACCGAACCACAGAAAGTCCTGTTTTGAGATGATTTTTTTGTCCACAGATAAAGAACTTCAACACAGAGATTCACTAGACCGGCTCTCACTTGATCTCATTAACCCATATAAGGGTTAGGAATACGCTACAGCTAAGCACAAAACATCAAGGGATATATTCATGTAAGATAAAATGCCCCACAATTTAGGAATCTAAATTACAACAAAAATTTGTATTTGACATGCTGATTTTTACAATACCTCCAGTTTCAACGCTCACATTTCTGACATCCCTCTTGAGAATACATACCTTGTCATTTCGCTCGTGATCCCTCATGTGGCGTTGAAACTGGGACTCTTTTGGAAAAGATAGCAGACAGATTTCACACTTATGGAAGTTTGGAACTTGATAGGCATAATTAGTGTTCTCCGCATTCAATGTTAAAACTCCATCTATAAAATTGCATAAGTATAGACAATAAATACCAGTTGTTATTCTCATCACATAAATAAAACTAAATTATTTGGTTATTGTCTAGAAACCAAATTATGGCAGAGATTTACGAGATAATTTAGAAGAAATTAATATATCTTAAATTTTTCGAAAGGACATGATTTTAAGTCAGAAACGAGAAATGCTGGGAAGCCTGAGGCACAGGACAAGGGGATTATAAGCACCTGCTGGTGGGATTTTTAGAAACCTGAAACTAAACTCCTGAGTTGACATCCACCCAAAGACACATAAAAGCCATGATGTCTCTTAGCCTTGCCTTCATGCTTAATATGGCTTCAAAGTCACTAGAAATCACAGAGGCATTTCATCTCTAAGTCGCTTTGAGAATCCATCAGTAACCAACATTGTTCATCTTAAGTCGCTCAGCAAACAAAACTCAAGAAGCATAAAAGCTAATTCACTAATTCAATCTACCTCTGAAAACTGCTGCAGAGCGAGATTAAGTCAGAGAGGAAAAACTTCTGTTCTCCCATATGGTTAGGGTTTAGGAAGACCTTTGTCCGCAGTGCTTTGGACAATCCTTAGGCTTCATGATGCGCTTCTATAGACCCACGTAGGTCAACGGCTATAAACATAAAAGTATTTTCAAATAAAAATATGTAATAATCACAAAAATTTGTCAAGAATCTCAGAAAATAAAGATGTCCTAAACCTCTACAATTCTTTAAAATAATAAATTCCAAGTCTTATAATTTAGGCACAAATATACAACACGTATTAATGATACAAAGACTAGAAATACATCACATATAATTCTTTGTATCAAATTTGACTCAAAAATATTGAAATTTAGAAATCTAGAAGTAAAGTAGGGTTGATTTTAAGACTCAAGTAAGCTCCGGAGAGTCTTCTATTTCTCAAACATCCATGTGGTAAACAAGGGCATTCCAAATTTTCAATAGACCTTTAAATCCCTCCTTTGAGAAAACAGCCTGCAATCCAGCTTCGGCCAGAATTCCCCCTCCCCTACATTGGCATCTGTGGTAAGCAAGAAATGAGAAATTCTCCAGATGGGAGGTGGAGGAGGCCACGGAGAAGGTGGGAGTAGAGAGGCATGGAGAAGGCTGGTAACAACTTCAGGAATTCTTCCAGCAGATCCTTGAGTAAAGCAGATTCCAGTTTCAAGAAACACTAATATAATTCAATAGAAAAACTTCATCCAGAAACAGAATGGGCCTACCACAGGAAAGATACACGTAACTTCTACTTATTCTTCACTATATCCACATTCTACTCAAAGACCATGTATTCAAAATTTTTACTTTAATTAAATTAGTAACAAAATGTTTTATGCTCTCCAGGCCCAAATAAAATGATTGTTGGGACCATATCAATTGATACATTATTCCCTTTGGGAAAGTTTATACTATGGAAAGAAACAGAGGTTGGGAATGTTCAATTAAAGTTTCTTTTGAAAATTGTGTTTTAAAAACTCAGTAGGGAGTGTTTCCACCTAATGGCTGAATGCAGTCATGAGGGAGCTCCTCCCCTCCTGAGAAAGCAAAATTAAAAGGCTATTTCAGGATGTAGAATGAAACAATGTTCACAGCCTCTAAACTGAAACTGTTTAATGTTACCCCAAAATGAGAAAGGATGTAATTAACTGCAACTGATAAATAAAACCCTAAGAGATAAGAAACTGTACATTTAAAACCAAAAATGACATTGTTTTGCTTATGAATTAAGACTTTTCCAGAAAAGATTTTTATCTTAAGAAGCAAGATTTCCCTCTTTAACAAAGCTCAAAACATAATAAAATCACATTTTCACTAAGTCCCTTCTCCCAGTGATAATACAATATTAATTTGGTTCACAGACAAACTTAAAACAACGCTGATTCAAATTAAAGCATAACTGAAAGGGAAAAACATGCTTTAGTTTGCACACTGAGCATAATTTTAAAATCCACAACATTGGGGCACCTGGGTGACTCAGTCGGTTAAGCGTCTGCCTTCGGCTCAGGTCATGATTCCAGGGTCCTGGGATTGAGCCCCACATCGGGCTCCCTGCTCAGCGTGAAGCCTGCTCCTCCCTTTCCCACTCCCCCTGCTTGTTTCTGCTCTCACTAACTCTGTCAAATAAATAAATAAAATCTTTTTAAAAATAAATAAATAATAAAAATGAAATAAAATAAAATCCACAGCATCTCCTGACCTTCACTTTGCTTTGGGGGAACACATTTTGTAACCACACCATTTCCGCATTGAGAAAAGTACAAGCCTTTCTCCCAGGGCGAGGTGGGCTCTCTCATCCACACTTTGCTTTCTGTCTGGGTAGCATCCGAGGCCTTAAAATAACCCCTTCTGCCTATCCCCTCTTCAAGCTCATTCAAATTTCTGGTCCCCAGAGTATGTGTTTTCCTGAAAGAAGTCCACAAAATTGATGTATCCTTAGGACACGCTTTGGGAGATCCACAAGCCCTGAGAAAACTTCATGCAGATACTCCATGCCCATGCCTTCGCCCATCGTTAGGGCGGGGTGACAACTCTGCAGCCACAGAGGCCACCAGACTTTTTGAGGGGCCAGGGATCTAAGTAAGGTACGGCCAAATGAATGGCAGCCTCTTAGCGGTCAGCCCTCCTGAGCACCGCTGCATTTTTTAGAAGCAGCTGGAGGACCTTCCCGTGAGATTTTGGCACCACACATTGCTCATGTCTCCCAAATCAGAACAGGTATTCTCTGTAGCCCACCCCCCACCCCCCACACACACACAACAGAAGCATGGATCTGCGTGCATTGAGCAGTGCTCAAATCTATGAGTTCATCCAGTACCAGCTTCTGCCGGTCCCCCACCCCCAGAGGCAGGGGATGGATCACTGTGAGGTTCCAGGAAGGCAGGGACACTCAGTAGGCTAATTCCAGCCGGTTTAGGTCACCTTACACACACGCATGCGCACGACCACATTCTCTTCAACTGCTCACCCTTCCTGATACCAAGAACTCAAATTCACTATCAAATGTAAACACAAACTGATGGCAAAGATCAGAAACTGTTTGAGCAGCTTTGTTTTCCTTGGAAAAATGTGAAGACTAGTTTCAAAATCAATTTAACTCTTTACATAGAGATTCTCAATAGTATATAATAACTATTTATCAACCAGCCACCCAAATAATAAAGCCTATCTCAGTGTTGTACAGATTAAATAAAATAATGCTTCCTGACGCTACTGAGACAGAGCCTACCAATGATTTAGGAACACGGCCACCTCCTTAATGCTCATCCTTGCCACCCAATGCCCTAGCCGGCCCTCTATAACCATACTCTGCCACAGCTATATTCAGGCCTGGTCCATAATGGGGACTGGACAAGCCCACAAACTGCTCTTCTCCCAAGACCAGGCGCAGCAAATCAGCCCAGCCAGCTAAATCTTAATGGCAAAGGTCTGTCCTTACCTCTCATCTAAAGAGCTAAGTTGATCTTTTTAAGTTATCTCTACACCCAGTGTGGGGCTCGAACTCACAACCCCAAGATTAAGAGTCACCTGCTCAACTGACTGAACCAGTCAGATGCCCTGCTAAGTTGATCTCTTATACAAATTGCCTATGATATGATGGTTCAACAAAACCTATTGCATTTATAACATTCCATTGATTTAACTCCAGTTTGCATCTGACTTAAATTCTTAAGCACTATGCACTGAAGACCTCAGCTATCCATAAATCCTGCTGAGGGATTTTTAATATTAAAATGAGATACACCAGATTCATTTTCTAAACTAACTGAGCTAACCCCCAAACTTTGTATCTGTTTTTATTTTTGTTTTGAATAAAAACTTTCCAAAAAGTAGTTGACATCTCTACTGCTCTCAACAGGCCCGTCTTCCAACATTTTTTTAAAACAAATTTTGAAGATTGATTTTATTTATTTATTTATTTATTTATTTGAGAGAGAGGAGAGTGAGCACACAAGCACAAGAAGGGCGAGCGGAGGCAGAGGGAGAAGCAGGCTTCCCGCTGAGCAGGAAGCCCCACGTGGGGCTGGATCCCAGGACACTGGAATCATGACCTGAGCTGAAGGCAGATGCTTAACCGGCTGAGCCCCCCAGGCGTCCCCGTCTTCCAACATCTTGTCCCGGAGAGCCCAGCTCTCTAACCATGGAGGCATCTTCTCTGCTCTTCATTCTGACATTAGGATGCTTTCTGAGGTCGCCAAACAGGCCTTGGAGAAGTCTGACAGCTGTCGCCCCTACTTCAGGTAGGGTCCCACTTCAGCTACCATGCTTTCTCCTCTTTACTTTCGTGTGTGTATGTGTGTGTGTTATTTTTACTGTTTTCTAGTTTCTTCTTTTCTCCTTTCTCCTGTTTTCTCCTGTTCCTCTCACACTGGTCAGCATTCAGGTCTGAGCATGGCTGGACTTTTTCAGATAAAACTCTGCAGTGCTTGGGCCCGTGAGCCCTTTCTACTTGGTCACTGTACCTCCAAAGGCTTGCACAAGCCTGGCACATCCTGAGTGCCTAGCAAATATTTGCTAAATAGTCAGAGATAAGATGAAAGCTAATGACTCTTTTGGTCTCTACCCAGTTGTCCAAAGTGCCTAAGACCAGCATATCTAATCTCCACTTGTAGCCTGACTCATACCCTTCACCTCAAAATTACCTAAATTAGTTTTCTTCCCACTTGTTATGTATCCACTGACTATTCTTATTTTGTACATTTCCTTAGCCATTTGGTTGTTCCTAGGAGCCAGCTGAAATGCATCTACGTTATTTTCTCCATAGAATCTGTCAGAAAAGAAAGTGCTTGAGTTCACAGCACCAGCCATAAGCACCTGCTTCCTTCTAAGAAGGAACAAGGGCGCCTGGGTGGCTCAGTCGGTTAAGCATCTGCCTGCGGCTCAGGTCATGATCCCGGGGTCCTGAGATCAAGCCCCGCGTCGGGCTCCCTGCTCAGCGGGGAGTCTACTTCTCTCTCTCCCTCTACCTGCCTCTATGCCTACTTGTGCTTGCATGCTCTCTGTCAAATAAATAAATAAAATCTTAAAAAAAAAAAGGAACAAGCCATCTGTCAACTCAAAAGTGCCTGCACCAAGAGAGGTGGGTATTACCAGGGAAGACTCTGGCACTTTTTGAATTGCACCCATTACTTATTCAATGTATTTGCTTTTAGGTAAATATTCATTTGGAAATGAAATGTACTCATATAAAAAAATAATCCTCAAAATGTAGTCATGAAAAAAAGCCGTATGTTCTAGGTGCTATCACTCCTTTAAAAAGGGGAGGGTGGGGCAGATATACCACATATTTGCTTCTATGTGCATAAAATATCCCTGTAAAACTACAGAAAAAATAACAGCATTGGTTACCTGTAAAAAGGTAACTATCTGACTGGGAAATAGGGCTGGGAAAGGGACTTTAATTTTTTTAAATTCTGAAGCATTATAATGTATTACCTGTTCAAAAGGGGTTACATTAAAAAGTAAGAAATAAAATTTACTTGGGGGGAATAGGTGCGTTATACACTCCATCTCCTTGTTGTATAGCTAAGGAAACTAAGACCCCAGAAAAACTCAGCCCCTTGGTCAAAATCACACAGTTAGCCAGGGCAGAACTGGAAGTAATTTTCAACTCATAGTTCAAGGCTCTCTCCTAATTATTCAGGCTTCCATGCCTCTCAAGGTCATGATTTCTGAGATGAAACCCCAATTTCTTTTTTTTTTTGAAACCCCAATTTCAATCTTGTGCCTACTATAAAAACAGAAGGTGAACCTGGATTTTATCAACAGTATTTTATGTCAATTGTAAGCTTAACTCTGTTTATGTTCTTTCAGTATAAAATATATTCAACTGAGAGTCAAGCCAAAGTACCCTGCTTGTCAAAACCACGAGTAGTTTCAATGAGACAAGTAGAGTCTGCAACACTGATACTGGTTTCATGATAAACGATATGAAATATTATCTGTGACACAGAGTTAAAGATAAATACCTGGTCAAAGACTCGCTAAAGGGTCTCTAACAGGGTCAGGTCGCTCATGTTCCCACAGTAAAGTTCACCTTTACCCAGGTGTGCTTTCAATATGCCCACTTTGTCAGTATTTGTATCTGTGTGGAGTTTCCCTTTCAAGCCTCATATTACTACACTGTCTCTATTTTTCTTTTAAAGATTTTATTTATTTGGCAGAGAGAGAGAGCACAAGCAGGGGAATGGCAGGTAGAGGGAGAGGGAGAAGCAGACTCCCTGCTGAGCAGGGGCAGGGAGCCTGACACAGCCCTATCCCAGGACTCTGGGATCAGGACCTGAGTCGAAGGCAGACACTTCACCGACTAAGCCACCAAGGCACCCCGACTGTCTCTATCTTTAAAAGGAATGTCAATCCTCTTTCAAATATTTGCTTTTATTACCTGTACATTTTTATTTCTAAAGAAGACTTTAAACTCAGACGGATGTATATTTAGACACCACACACACTATTCCAATTTAACAAAACCATGGTGTGTTAAAATTATAACAAAATAATATCTTCAGTATCTACAGCCTCCCCATCTAGGTAAAACAACCCAAGGCCCAAGGTCTAAAAGTAACAATGCCTTTTTGAGAATGATCCGGGAATGTATTGCTGAGAATAATTTGTCCTTAGACAATGCAAAAAACTAATTTTCTATATGTAATAGAATAATTTTTTGTTGATCTATTTGCTGCCATTATTCTGTTTCTCATCTCCACAAATGTACAATTTATGTTAGCACTGCAACAACAATCAAGTACAGCTAAAGGGTGCCACAGAAAATTATGGGTAGCCCAGTCCAAGATTCTGTCCCAATTTCCAATGAAGTGTGTATGCACAGTACATACTATTTTTAATGTACATATCTTAAAAAATGGGTATCTGTAGATTAAAACATGGGTTATTGGTCACAGATTAGGGAGATGGTGATGAAAGCAAGACTGGGAATCGTGAGCTTTATGAATGTCAGTCCTGCCAAGTGGTTAGTAAGATCTCTGCAAAGCAGATAATCTGTTGCTCAGCTCAATTCTTCATCCAAAGATGCGGTTGATTTCCATCCTGCATACTTATGGGTTGTTGTGAAAATCCAAGGAATGATAAATATGAAACAAAAAATATTGTTTTAGAAAAGTAAATTACACATCTACTAGGAGGGCTAAAATTAAAAAGAAAGAAAAAAACAAGGATTGATGAGGATGTGGAACAGCTGGAAATCTCATATTCCACTAGAAAGTGAAAATCACTACAGTCACTCAAAAACCATTTAGCAGCAGTGACCAAAGCTGAACACACACAAACCCTGTAACCCAGCAATTCCGCTCCTAGGTATATCCCCACAGAAATGTGTACATAGGTGTACCAAAAACACGTGTTTAAAAATGCTCGCAGAAGCATTATTTACAACAGCCAGCAAATTAAAACAATGCAAATGCCCTTCAACAGTAGATGATGAATCTAAAGGTGAGAAGTAGAACAATAAAGATGAAAATATAGGAAAAGGCCTTCATGATCTTACAACTGTCAGACTCCTTACACAGGTCCCAAAAATACCAAACATGAAAGAACTGATACATTAGACAATATTAAGATTAGGAACTTCTTTCATGAAAAGATATCCTAAAAAGAGTGAACAGAAAAATACAAAGAACTCATATACAGCATACATAAAGAACTCCTATACATCAATAATGAAAAGACAGAACTCTTCACCAAAGATGGCAAGGAAGCATACAAATAGATGCTTTACATTATATCTCATAAGCGAACTGCAATTCAAACAATGAGATACCACTACACACCTATTAGAAAGACTAGAATTAAAAAATAATATTAATAATACCAAATGCAGACACGGATGTGGAGGAACAGGAACTCTCATTCATTGCTGGTGAGAATGCAAAATCACCCAGCCACTTTGGAGGAGTTTGGCAATTTCCTGCAAAGCTAAACACAGTCTCACCGTACAATCCAGCACAGTGGTCCTCAACATTTACCCAAATGAGCTGAAAACCTGCACACAAATGTTTACAGCAAGTTATAATTGCCAAAAACTGGAAGCAACCAAGATATCCTTCAAAATATAAACAAACAAACTGGTGCATCCAGACAATGGAATA
This sequence comes from Neomonachus schauinslandi, assembly GCF_002201575.2. Taxonomy (NCBI): domain Eukaryota; kingdom Metazoa; phylum Chordata; class Mammalia; order Carnivora; family Phocidae; genus Neomonachus; species Neomonachus schauinslandi. The sequence goes on from NC_058416.1 coordinate 2,598,484, forward strand.
TTATTCAGCAATAAAAAGAAACGAGCTACCAAGCCATGAAGAGACATGAAGGAATCTTAAATGCACATTGCCTAGTAAGAAGGCAGTCTGCAAAGGCTACATATTGTATGATTCCAGCTATGCGGTATTTGAGAGCAAGCAGAACTATGGAGACAGTGAACCCTAATGTAAACTATGGACTTTATTAAATAATAATGTATCAAAATCGGTTCATTAATTGTTACACATGTACCAGACTAACACAAGGTGTTAATAACAGGGGACAGCCTGAGGGGAAGAATTAGGAGCATGTAGGAATAGGTACTATCTGCTCAATTTAATGTAAGCCTAAAACTGCTATAAAAAATAAAGTCTAGGGCGCCTGGGTGGCTCAGTCGGTTAAGCGACTGCCTTCGGCTCAGGTCATGATCCTGGAGTCCCTGGATCGAGTCCCGCATCGGGCTCCCTGCTCGGCAGGGAGTCTGCTTCTCCCTCTGACCCTCCCCCCTCTCATGTGCTCTCTCTCTCATTCTCTCTCTCAAATAAATAAATAAATAAATCTTTAAAAAAAAAAAATAAAGTCTATTAACTAAAAAAATAAATAAATAAATATTCAACCCAGTAGGAAAATCGGAAAAGACTTAAATGACAGCCTCACGAAAGAGAACAAATGGCTAATAAATATAAGGTCTTTATTAGCACAGAACTCCAAGTTTAAAATCAAATTAACACTCCGCATACCAGAATGGCTAAAATGCTAAAGGACAGAGTGAATGCAACTCTCTGACACCGCTGGTAGGAGAAGTTAGTACATTCACTGGAAAACTGTTTGACGGTGTCTGCTATGACCCAGAAATGCAGAAGTTCATAGCAGCACATATATGTAATAGTCCCCAACTGGAAACAACCAAAGTACCTACAGTAGAAAGGACAAACTGACAGTACATGATATAATGGAACAATATACAACCATGTAATTGAACCTGTTTCTGCGGAATGATAACAGGGATAATCTCATAAAAACAAACACTGAATGAAGGAAGCCAGAAACAAAAGGGTCCATGCTATGAATTCCATTTAGTTTGAAAATGGGTCAAACTACCCTGTGGTACCAGAAGAGGAGAGTGGATGGAGCAGGGAGAGGGAAGGCAGTGCTAACTGGGAAGGAACAAGGGAACTCTGGAGATCCTGCCAATGTCCTAGGTGCTGGTTACATATGGAAATTCATGAAGCACAGGAAAGTCTGTGCACTTCCTCTGGAGATGTTTTGTTCAATTAACATAATTGCTAAAATACAACATTAAGGGTTTCAAAGAAATACACACGTCTGGCTTCTCTTGAAAACTCGAAAGCCGCGGCAATAATCAAATGCAGCAGAGCAGGACCAGGGCCCAGACCGGCTATTACCTGTCACAACTACCTTTAACTGACGCACTAGTCTGCGTTAGCTGTCTGACCCGTAAACAACTGAGTGTTTAACTCCTGTAGTAAGAGCACACTGTCCATTCACGCGGCTGATTACATAAAGTATTCATCTTAATCCACTAAAGCAATAGTTTTCAACTCTGCTGAGATTTGGGGGGAAGGCACCTCAGAGGGTATGGGCTGTCTCTGAATCCCGCAGTCTCCTGCCCTTCCACCAGAACCGCTTTGCCGTGGACCAGTGGTGTTCAGCCCTGACCACGCAGGGGCCCCACCAGGGACCCTTCAGTGCAGCAATGCCTCGGTCCCACCTCACAGGCTCAGACACAGCCTGCTCATCCGGATCCTTAAAAGCTCCCCCAGGTAATTCCATGGTGTTTTGCCAAGAGTGAAAACCACCACTTGAGACCTTGCCATATTATTTCACGTCATTAGTTCTAAGACTAAAAAGTAGTTTGAAAAACACTAACTGCATGAGCACAAAGACATGGCCTTTGTACAGAGAGAAAATATAAAGACCCTGATATAGCATAAGCATTATGCTAAAAACTGCTGAATTGACTTTATCTCACAAAGAATTATGGTTTTGTACGTTTTCCCAGGCTGTATTTGTGTCAAAGACCGAGATTTTTTTAATAAATCCTTATAATGACATTTTTTTTCCTTTACTGTGGGAAAGACCAAGATTTTGAACTCCTGTTAACGCACTACTTGATTCCAGGATCATAAAATCTTTAAATTTGATGTGTTACCTAACACACTTTTCTCAAAATACTAAGAAGTCCAAGTCTCTGCCTACCTAAAAAGTTCAAGTATGGAGAATGAAGGGTGCTCCTTTATGAAGAAATCTTTTCATCCTTGGATACCCAATACTGTTAGAAAGTTATTATTTTAAGCAGAATCTGTCCTCCCCTCGTTCCTGCCAGTAGTTTTGTCTGCTGAAGTACATAAGTCACCTTTAAACCTGAGAGCATCTCCTGCCACCTAGTATGCTAAATTCCATGGCTCTTAGCTCATCCTAGTAGTCTAGTCCCCTTGGAGAATTCATCCTGAATTCATCCACAGCTAAAATGGCCCGAACTGATCATCTGAGCAAGAGAAGACTTGTTTATTCATCTGGCTCAAGGTCTGTTTGTCTCTTCTCTCTGGAAATGAAGTATTATAAATATTCCTCCAACAGAAAACAAAAACTTAGCAGGAGGCCAACTAAAGGTACAAGCTCAGGAGAAAAAATCCATACCACCACACTGGAAAAAACAAATGGAAGCCATATAAGACCATCAAGGTCACATTACTACTTAGTGAGAGTAAACTAAAAGAAGTACGATAAGGAAAAAATGCGATTTCACTCATCTTTATATCCAACAGTGCCAGGCACCAAGCAAGTGCTCAATAAACACGGCCCCCACCGACCCCCACAGGAGGCTTCCTTCGCTCCAGAAGCCCCCCCTCCACAGGTGGTGTACTGCCAGGCCCCCAGTGGGTGCCTGAAACCACGGCGTGCTGAACCCTAGCTGTACCGTTTTCTCCAACACATACGTACCTCTCACTGAGCTTAACTCAGAAATCGGGCACAGTAGAAGATTAACAGTAATAACAGAATAGGAACTCTAACAATACACTGTAGAAGTTGGGTGAATGTGGTCTCTCCCCCTCTAAGTCTCTTACTGTGCTGCACTCACCCTTCTTCTTGTGATGCCATCAAGTGAGGCACCATGACACAGCGTTAGGCTACCACGACCTTCTGACAATATGTCAGAAACAGGACCACCTGCTTCCAACCGCAAGGGACTGAAACCACGGGTATGGAGGGTTGGGGTGGGGGTGACTACTGTACTTATGTCCTAAGCCAATTTTTATTCCAAGAAACGTTTTTCAGTGCCTACTCATGTTTTCTTGAGGCTTCCATTCCGACATCCTTTCCTCTGGGAACCCTGGACTTCAAGTGTCTGCTCTCTGCTGCCACGGTGTTCCCACCATCACAGGACATGCATGGTCCTCAAGGGCCACGGCAGAGATCCTGTTCTCTGTTGCTGAGCTCTGTGATCCAGCCTCTAGCAGTACCCGCCCACCACAGGAAGTGCTTCAACATATTTGTTCAAGAAATTCATTAACCCATATTTGGGCTTTATATTCAAGACAAAATAATAAAATGCACACTTTGGACTCAAATATAGACTCAAATCCCAACTCTGACACTAGCTGGACCTTCCAAATCACTGAACCTCTCTGAGCTTTATTCCCCCTATCTGTAAAAAGCCCCACCGACCTTCCCAGTTTTTCTTAGGCATAAAATCCATAACGGTAACAGACAAAACAAAATCATTTCAGATAATGAGAAACATTATTAAGACAGTGAACTGACAGAGCAACAGTCCTCAAACATTTTGATCTCAGGATCTTTTTACATTTTTAAATATTATTGAGGACCCCAAACACCTTAAGTTTATACAGATTATAGCTCCACTTGCCCTATTAGAAATTAACACTGAGCACTTTTTAAAATATTTATTCATTTAAAAACAAACCTATTATATGTTAATGCAAATACACACTTTTATGAAAAATGTATTCTCCGAAAAAGCAGTAAGAAGAGTTTTCACTTTTACAAATCTTTTTAATGTCTGGCTTAGTAGAAGACAAGCAGATCCTCACGTCTGCCTGTGCATTCTCTCTGTTGCAATATGTTATGTTTTATTTTCCTGCAAATTATTTTACTTGGAATATATTCAGTATGTTGTTTTTGAGTGAAATGCATGAAGACAGCACAGCTTCCCACAGTCCAATGCCACGGCCGCCTGCATCCCTGCAAAGGCGTCAGCAATTTTACCCGGAATGGTTTTCATACCATTGGTGCAAATGTTAACAGTATGGCTATGAAAATATTTACCCGGCATACCCCTCCAAGTGTCTCCGGGAACCTCACTGTGAGGAAAGGCTCCTTTGTAAAGTTATTTTCAGACAGGTTTGAGGAAGACCTCTGTTAGGAAGCTGAAGCACTGAGACCTAAGGAATGAGCAAGAGCAGGTGGATTCTCAGGAAAGGAAGAGCAAAAGCCTCAATTCACCACAAATGTGGCCTCAACCAGGAACCCAAAGAACCGAATACTAGAGCAAGGCAAGAGAGAAATGAGCCCTACCCAAGGCCAGATCAATTAGGATCCTGCAGGAATGTGGATTTTACCTTAAGGAATGAGAAATCCTTTGAAGAGTTTTAATCAGGGTGTGGCCATTTCATCTACATTTTAAAGAGCTCCTCCAGGCTGATAGTGATGGACTTATGGTAGGGCGAGGCTACCTGGGAGCAGTGAGAGGCTCCCATGGAAGTCCACCTGGAGACAGACCGGCTGGGCCAGCCAGGGGCACCAGACGTGGAAAGGGTAGGGCTGGCTGGAAATACATTTTTGAGGCAGAAGCTGCAAGACTAGTTATGAATTGTCTTGAGGAGTAAGAGAAAGAGAATTATTCTTACATTTAGGGCTTGAAAACCCAGGTGAATAGTGATGCCATTTGGGAAGATGGGAAAGATTGGGGGGATTATGTTCCCGGCCTTAGGTTGATGCACATTTTCCATGGTCTAGCCTACACCTTCTTCCAAGTCACTGAGAGGCACTGCACTTACATTATTTACATTATTTTTGGCAGAAAGCACCTTAAAATACAAACACTGAACAAAATAAGGCCAAAGCGGGAGCAGTGAACGGCCTTACGACCTCCTTGCAGACACCAGCAGCCACTAATCCGGATTCCGAGCAGTTACTGCCCAACTAGGAACCTGCAGACCTGCATTATTCCCCAGCCAACATCTCAGCTCCCGAAAAGCTAGGTGAGCGGTGTCGAGTCTTGCTGAATTCATAGGCTCTGTATTCTAACATTTCCTTAATTACGTGTCTGCTCACTGGATGGGTTGGAGAACTGCAGTAACGATGCCTAGCTGGGTCCGTCCCATCAGTAAGTTCGCACCACTTCCTAGCCTGCTCCTCTCTTCCTAAATGCGAGGAAGGGCAAAATAAACACTCTGCTGCGCAGCTCCCACAAGTAACCTTGCTCCGTTTCGAAAAGCAGCGCAGGTGCCCGCCGCCAGGCCCCAGCCCCCCAGTGAGTCCCGCTTATTCCTCCCCAGGGAAGGGAACCCAGGGGTCCCCGAGCTCCGTCACCAGCCAGCGAGGGACCAAGTACAGGAGTCCATCGCCTACATCCCCAGCCCCGGCCCCAGCTCACACGCAGCCGCCTCTGCGACCGCCCCGGCCCCGGCCCCGGCCCCGGCCCCGGCCCCCCGATCTCGGCCCCCGGGCCCCCGGCCCTCGGTCCCCCGGACCCCCCAGGCTCCCGGCCCCTGCAGGAGCCCGCCAGGCCCGCCCCCGCTGGCCCGCGCGCCCGAGGGCCTCCCCGGGCCTCCCCGCCGGGGCCGCGCAGCGAGCGCGCACTCGGCAGTCCGGGGCGACCAGGCCGAGCCGGGGCGCCTCTCCCTCCGGCCCACTTGTGGGGAGGGCCCCGCCGCCCGCCGCCCGTCAGCCCGGCCCGGCGGCCCGAGACCCGCCCCGGGGAGGGCGCCTCCCTCAGGAGGGCCTCCCGCCGCCCGGGAACGCCGGGCGGGGCGGGCCGGGGAGGCCGGATCCCCGCGGGCGGGCGGGCGGGGGACGGCGAGGGGGGACGGCGAGGG
>NC_058416.1:2604946-2619856 GCF_002201575.2 Neomonachus schauinslandi
GGGCGGGCGGGCGGCCGCTGAGCCCCGTCTGAGCGCCCGCGGGCGTCACGGGGGCGAGGCGCCCGACTGAGCGAACGAGAGAGCTAGAACCGCGCCAACTTCGGCGGGTTCCATGGCCCGGCGGGCCGCGTTGGGGGCGTTGGGTGCGGGCGCGAGCTGGGGGCGGGGAGCGGCGCCGTGCGCATGCGCGTTCCGCCGTTCGGGCCTGGTGTGGACGGAGGGCGAGCGGGCCGCGGTCAGCTGGCGGCCGCTGCCCGGACGGCCGGCCTGCGGGAGCGGGCGGACCGTGGTCACCCTGGGTCCCCCCTCGGCCCTGGCCTGAGCGGGGCAGCCCTTGCAGTGTGTGTGCAGTCGAAGTCACCAGCTGGGACAGCCGTCAGGAAAATAAGAAAGGTGCCCTTGGAACTGGCACAGGTGGTGAGAAAGCTTGGCTGGTGGAAGAGGAGGGTCAAAGCAAGGGTCCTTGACGTGCCAGGTGCTTCAGATGTGCCCGCTGTGTTTATGGCGGTAACGTAACTGCAGGAGACCCCGGGCACAGGGTGCCCCCGGTCCCTGGGCGCGCACCCCCGCCGCACACGCTGCTCGGCGCCCGATCCGGGAGCCCCCACTGACAGGTCAGGATCTTGGGCGGAGGAAGACCGGTCATCTGATGGAATACATTAAAGTGTACAGTTTCAAATGTGTGCGTCGTTTATTTTGTTGTTGTTTGCTCATACTAGCTTCCACAAAATTGTGACACAGTAGCAAGACTACAGAGTTCCGGGAGGCTGGGAGAGGCTACATTATCTCGCAGGGAGGGATCATTGGCTCAAGCCAAAGAAAGCAGTCTAACAGTCTTAGTAGCCTCAGGAAAATAGTTCAAAGCAGTAAATAGTGACCAACTGCATGCGAGGTATTCGGAGGGAATACGAAGGGAAAGCAATGTCTTCCCCCAGAAACCTTGGAGCCATGGGACAAGAAAGGCAAAACTAGTCAATATATTATAGAGATTTAAAAAGTCGATGGAGAAATTTGAGGACAACATAAACTACGGTTGGAAAAATAAATAGGAAAGACTCTCTTTTAAGTGAAACTTAGTAAATGCTTGCATTCTAACAGAGATGGTAAGAAAGGGCTTCCCAGATAGAGGCAACAGGGGAAAAGGGGGGGGGGGGGGGAAGAGTATCTTGTCAGGTGCTTTATGTTCACTTTTGTTTATATATATTCATTCAAATCCTGAAAGAACTAGGCAGATAATCCTATTTGAAAAGAAACAAGCTCAGGTTATTTAACCTCTAACATCAGCTAGCCAACGAAAGGCAAATGTTAATTATTAACATCTTTTTAACTACTCACATTTTAGTGTTCTACATAATCCTGCAAGGTGCCATTTTATAGATGATGGTACTGAGGTTCAGAGGGGCCAAGTAATTTGATTAAGGGTACACAGCCTGTAAGCAAGTCCAAAGTGCAAACCAAATCTGATTAGCTGTTCATCCCATGTACACAGTTGCATCAAAACAGAAATACACATAAGTTTAGACAAAATATGACAGTATTAACATGTATATCAGGGCTAGCATAGGTATAAGGCTGAGACAAAAGACTGGAGGCAGATCATAAGAATCTTGGGCCATTTGTAAGTCAATTTGGATGATAATATGTATGAATGTACCCTATTCTGAAAATGATTCGAAGCAATTCATATCAGTAAAACATAGATGAGGAAATCAGGATAAAGGAAGAAAGTAGAAATCAAAGGGAATAAGTACCTAAATTAGCAAAGTCCTATGTAGTTAAAAAAGGTGAATAGGAAATTCAACTCCAGGTTTTTTATCCCAAGAAGTAGACGTGATTAGTTACAAGATTCTCACTTATCCATAGAAAACAGCTGTATCCCTATGTAGTTTCATAGGATTGTTTCTTTTTTTACCATCCATACGCACACATATCTGTAAACAGACAATTTTACTTCTTCCCTTACGATTTGGATGCCTTTTATTTATTTTTCTTGCCTAATTGCTCTGGCTAGGACTTCCACTGCAATGTTGAATAGGAGTGGTCAGAGTGGACACCCTTGTCTTATTCCTGATCTTGGAAAGCTTTGAACACCTCACCATTGAGTATGTTAGCTGTGGGTTGGTCATAGATGGCCTTTATTATGTTAAGATACATCCTTTATATACCCAATTTGTTGAGAGCTTTTATCATGAAAGGATGTTGAATTCTATCAAATACTTTTTCTACATCTATTGAGATGAACATGTATCTTTTATTCTATTAATGTGGTGTGTCACATTAATTTGCATTGCTTTCCTAGGATAAATTATACTTGATCATGGTGTACAATTCTTTTAATGTGCTGTTGCCTTCAGTTTGCTAGTATTTTACCAGAAATGTTTGCATATATTCATCAGGGATATTGGCCTATAGTTTTGGGTTGTTTTTTGTTTCTTTTCCTATCCTTACCTGGCTTTGGTATCAGGGTACTCCTGGCCTCATAAAATGAGTTTGAGAGTATTCCCACTCCTCAGTTGTTTGGAAGAGTTTGAGAAGGATTCGTGTTATTCTTTAATGTTTGGTAGAATTCACTGGTGAAACCATCTACTACTGGGCTTTTCTTTGGTTGGAGATTTTTTTATTACGGTTTTAATCTCCTTACTCATTGGTCTGTTCAAATTTTCTGTCTTCATGATTCAGTCCTGGTAGGTTGTATGCAGATTCATTTCTAGACTCATCCTCCTGGATGTCTCAGGGTTCCACGGAGGGCTGCTCTTTTCTTGCATCTTATTTTTAAATTGATTACTAAAACAGACATAAAAAGGGGACATAAAACATAGGCTCCCCAGAACCACCACACAAGGCGCAGCTAGAGAACAGGGCCAACACCCTGGAAGACCCCATATGTGCTTCTCCCTTAAGGAATCCTCTTCCTAGAGGTATCTGGTCTCCTGACACTAAGACAATCATCCCCTTGCCTTTATGGTTGTATAGTCTTTTTAGATGTCTTTAGTAAATGAAGTATTAGTCAGTTAGTCCAGCTTTTCAAATTTCTCAAAGTTTTTCAGAATTCTTCTGTGGCTTGCATCTTTGTTTCATATTGTGTTTGTGAGATTCATTGATGCTGATGCATATTGCTGTAGTTCGTTTATTTTTACTGTTGTATAGCATTTCATTGTAAGACTATGCCACAGTTTATTCATTCAATCCATTGTTGACAGACTTCCGGGTTATGTGGAGTTGTTTTTTTTGTTTGTTTTTTTACAAACATGCTGCTAGGATTATTCCTGCACTTGCCTTCTGGTGTTGATTTTTTTTTAATACAGGATGAAAAATATTCATTATTTTTTGCTTTCAATTTGTCCCATGTCAGCTACGTTTACTTTTCTCCACTTTCTTTCCTTTTTTTGGACTGACTTTTTTTCCCCCTCATTCTCCTTTTTCCCTTTTGCTACTTTGAAAGTTATATACGCATTCCATTAAGGGTAACCTAGAAACTTCAAGATGATACTTATGAAAGTGGAAGGTTAACATCTTTACCCTTCTCCTAATTTATAAGCTATTGTTTGGTGTTTTAATTCTACTTTAAACTGCAGAAGATATTATTGTTTTATTTAGTCTGATTTGTGTAGATATACTCACATATTCCAATATACTTATATTCCGATTTTGTTTGTGCTCTATACTCCTTCTTATGTCTCCAAACTTCACCTCCTATCTCTTTGTCTCATATACGCACTTTACAATTTCACTGAGTGAACATGACTAGCAGCAAGCATTCTATTATTTTTTGTTTACCTGAAAATGCCTTTATTTTGCCCTCATTCTTAAAGATACGAGTTAAATAATTCTAGGTTAACACTTATTTTCTTTCAATCCACTGAAAATATTCCACTTTTAGCTTAGCTTCTGTTGTAAGTGATGACAAGTAGGTTCTCGGTCTTCTTTCTTTTGCAGGTCATTTTTCCTCACTGGAAGCTTCTATGACCTTCTCTCAGCCATTGGTGCCTTGCAGATTCATCACGGAGTGCCTAGGTGTGGATCTTTTCATTTATATGCTCAGGGATTCAGTAGGAATTCTCAGGGATTATATCTACAAAGGTGGCCTTAGCCCCATTGTTTCTCTCTCTTGGAATTCCAGCCAGATTTATGATAGGCCTGCTCATTTTATTCTCTATTTTTCTTAACTTTTCTTTCATATTTTCTCTTTTTCTCTGTACTGCATCTTGGATAATTTTTTTTTTTTTTTAAGATTTTATTTATTTTTTGACAGAGAGAGAGACAGCGAGAGGGGGAACACAAGCAGGGGGAGTGGGAGAGGGAGAAGCAGACCTCCCTCCAAGCAGGGAGCCCGATGCGGGGCTCGATCCCAGGACCCTGGGATCATGACCTGAGCCGAAGGCAGACACCCAACGACTGAGCCACCCAGGCGCCCCTTGGATAATTTTTTTAAGATTTATTTTGCAATTCACCAATTTTATCTTCTGCCGTGACTTCAGTTAAACCTATCCTTTGAGTTTGATAATTCAATTATGTTTTATTTATCTTTTATAATTTGGTTCTTTTTCAAATCTACTTGGTAAACTTTTCCAGCTTTTTATTTATTTATTATTTTTTATTTTTTTAAAGATTTTATTTATTTATTTGAGAGAGAGAGAGAAACCACATGAGAGGGGGGAGGGTCAGAGGGTGAAGCGGACTCCCTGCCGAGCAGGGAGCCCGATGCGGGACTCGATCCAGGGACTCCAGGATCATTACCTGAGCCGAAGGCAGTCGCCTAACCAACTGAGCCACCCAGGCGCCCGCTTTTTATTTATTTTATTTTTTGTTTTTAAGTTTTATTTGAGAGAAGAGAGAGAGCACAAGCAGGGGGGAGTGGCAGAGCAGAGGGAGAAGCAGGCTCCCCACTGAGCAGGGAGCCCAACACGGGGCTGGACCCCAGGACCCCGAGATCATGACCAGAGCCAAAGGCAGATGCCCAACTGACTGAACCACCCAGGTGCCCCCTTTTCCAGTTTTTTAATGACAAAATTATGAAACATAAAAATAGTTAAAAAAATAGTTTAATGAACTCCTGTATACTGAACACTTAGATTCTACAGTCTTTATATTTTTGCCATATTTGCTTTATCTGTTTATTTTTCTATTGTCTTTGGTTTTTCTGTGTGTGCAGTTTTTGTTTCTTGTTACTTTGTTTTTGCCAAGCTATTTGAAATAAGCTGCAGACATCACAACATTGTACCCCCTAACTATCTCAGCATAGATCTCTTAAGAATACATGCTTTTCCTTACATATCCATGATATCATTATTATATCTAAGAAAAATATCAATAATCTAATATATTTAATATCTAGTCTATATTAAAATATTCCCAATTGTCTCTAAAGTTTCTTGTTTCCCCAATCAGGATCCAATAAGGACTCATGTTTTGTTTTGTTTTATTTTGCAAGATTTTATTTATTTATTTGACAGAGAGAGAGCAAGAGAGCACAAGCAGCTGGAGCAGTGGGAGAGGGAGAAGCAGACTCCCTGCTCAGCAGGGAGCCCGATGCGGGGCTCGATCCCAGGACCCTGAGATCATGACCTGAGCTGAAGGTAGACGCTTCACTGACTGAGCCACCCAGGCGCCCCAGGACTCATGTCTTAAATTCTTATTGTGCTTCATTTTATTTTTAACAGCTTTGTTGAAATATAATTGATGTACAACAAACTGCACATATTAAAGGGTGAAGTGTGATAAATTTTGACACATGTACAAAATGTGAAGCCATCAATACAATCAAGGTGTGAACATATCCTATCACCCAAACACTCCCTTGTTTCCCTGTGCACTCACCCCCTCTCCCTGATCCCCAATTCCCAGGTAACTGCTGATCTTTTTGTCACTGTAGATTAGATTGCATTTTCCAGAACTTCATATAAATGGAGCCATATGATATGTATTCTTTTTGCCTAACTTCTTTCACTCTGAATAATTATTTTGAGATTTACCCATGTTGCTGTAGTAATCAATAGTTCATTCCTATTTATTGCTAAGTAGTTATTTTCTTTTTTTTACTGAGATACAATTTACATATAACATTCTTTTCAGGTGTGTAGCACAATTATATATAATTGTATATATTACAAGATGATACTGATCAGTCTAGTTAACATCGATCACCACACAGAGTTACAAGTTTTTTTCCTTGAGGTGAGAACTTTTAAGATCTACTCTCTTAGCAACTTTCAAATATACAATACAGTGTTGTTAACTATGGTCACATTACCTTTTCAGGACTTACATATTTTATAAAAGTAAGGAATGCTTCACCAATTTGAGTGTCATGCTTGCACGGAGCCCATGTTAATTTTCTCTGTATCATTCCGATTTTATCATACGTGCTGCCGAAGAGAGCACTGAGTAGTATTTCATTTTATGGGTATACCACCGTTTCTCTATCCATCCACCTGTTGATGGACATTTGGGTTGTTTTCAGTTTTTGACTCTTATAAACAGGACCCAGACTAGGTGATAGAACAGGCAGCTTGTGCTCACCCCCAGGTTTGTACGTATATTCCACGTGCCTCACCTTGCACGGCCCCTGATCATAGATGAAACAGCTATGAACTTTTGCTTCAAGTCTTGGCATGGACACAACACATGCTTCCGTTTTTCCTGGGTAAGTACCTAGGAGTGGAGTGGCAGGGTCAAATGGCAGCTGTTCCTTTCACTTTTTTAGAAGCTGCTAAACCACTTTCCAAAGTAGATGTGCCCTCTTACATTTCTACCAGCAATGTAGGACATTTCAGTTGCTTCACTCACCAGCACTTGGTATGGTTAGCCTTTTGAATTTTAGTCCTTCTGGTAGATGTGTAATGATATCTCATTATGGTTTTTATTTGCCCTTCTCTAATAACTAATGAAATGGAGCATCTTTTCATCTGCTTATTTGCTGTCCATGGATCGTCCTTGATGTAGTGTCTGTTCAGATCTTTTGCCCATTTTTAATTGGATTGTTTGTCATCTCATTAAGTTGTAGAGTTATTTGTGTACCCCAAATACAATTGCTTTTGTCAGGTATATGTTTTGTAATATTTCCTCCTAGTAGGTGGCTTGCCTTTTCATTTCCATAATATTGTCTTTCGGATGGCATGAGTTTTGGGGTTTTTCGAAGTTCACATTATCAATTGTTCCATGCTTTTTGTGTCATTTCAAGGAAACTTTGCCAAACCCAAAGTCATTAAAATTTTCTGTTTTCCTTTGGAAGCTTTACCTCTAACATTTTGGTCTTTCTCCATTATGGTTAATTCTAAATATGGTATGATGTAAGGGTTGAGTTTCATTTTCTCAACATGATATCCAATTGCTCCAGCACGATTTGATAAAATGATGATTATTTCTCCATTAAAATGCCTTGTCAACATTGTTTAAACTTAATTGCTCATATATGTACAGGCCTATCTTGGGCTCTATTCTGTTCTATTACTTTTCTGAGTTTCTCTTATCTCCAATGCCACACACATTTCCTGAATTTTAAAATCAGCTTGTCAATTTAAAAAAAAAAATTTAAAAAGCCAGCTGAGATATTTTAATAGAATTGCTTCGAATCCATAAATTGATTTGGAAGAAATTCACACCTTAACCATATGGAGTTACCCAGTCTATGACCACAGTATCTTTTCCAGTTTACTCAAGGCTCTTCTCATGCCTCTCAGCTGTGTTTTGTAGTTTCCAGTGCTCAGGTCTTGTCCATCTTTTGTCAAATATATCCTTCCTACATAGTTCGTATTTTTGTGTCATGTTAAACATATTGCTTATCTACTGTCAAATTGATAGCTCTATTTTTTTATATTGGTTGTTTATCCTATTTTTTTTAATCTGAAACCTTGCTAAACTTAAAAGTTACAGTAGTTTTTTTGTAGACTCCAAAAGAGTTTTTTAAATAAGTGATTATGATTTCTGAGAATAAACTGTTTTACTTCCTTTCCAATATAGAGCAGGGTTTTTTTCCCTCTTTTTCTGGCTTTACTGTGCTGGCCTGAACCTCTAATACTAGTTCTAGTACTAATGGGTAGACAAAGTAACAGCAACTATTCAGTCTGTCACTATTAATTAGGATATTAGCTACAGGTTTTCTCGAGTTGCCCCTTAACATATTGAGAACATTCCCTTCCTGTCGTAGACTGAGAGTTTCTGTCATGAATGAATGTTGCACTTGCTAACATTTTCTTATGAATTTTTGTATCTGTGTTCATGAGAGATATCAGTCCGTGGTTCTTTTTTTTTTTTTTTTTTTAATTCCTGTAATGTGTTTTTCTGGTCTCTGTATTGGGTTAATACTAGTCTCCTAGATTGAACTGTGAAATATTCCTTTCTCTTGAATTGGATGGAAGAGCTTAGCATTAGCACACTTGCCAAGTCTTAGAATGTTTGGGCTTTTCAATTTGTTGTTGTTCTTTTTTTTTTTTTAAGATTTTATTCATTTATTTATTTGTTTGTATATGAGAGAGAGAGAGAGAGAGAGCACAAGCAGGGGAAGCAGAGGCAGAGGGAGAAGCTGATTCCCCGTGGAGCAGGGAGTCCAATGCAGGACTCAATCTCAGGACCCTGGGATCATGACCTGAGCCTGAGGTGAACGCTTAACTGACTGAGCCACCCAGGCACCCCAATTTGTTTTTGTTCTTTGTTTCTCAGGTTCCAAGATAGATTCAAGCTAAGGGTAATGAAGAAGAAAACAAAAACACTGGGCATCAATCATTTGCCGCCAGGCACATTTACATGTTTAATCTCTATTAGTTACCCCAGGACTAGAAGTGTGCATTAAACTCCCATTTTACAAGTTTAGTGAAAGAGGTTAAATAACTTGCCTAAGAAGACATGGTAAGTCTTGGAGTTCTGATTGGAAAGCAGGTCTCTAAGTCTCCAGAAGCTGTATCCTCTTTCCTACACAAGATGAGCAAATTAAAGTATATACCTCGTAGTTTGAGAAACTAAGATCTGGGAGCATGAATTTAACTTCACTCCAGAGTCCCTTAAATGCACAGGTTGCATGTTGAACTAAACTCTGAAATCCACCTGACGCTGAAATTGCCTTGAGTAGTTTCAGAAATAAATTGACTTGGTTTGACACCAAAGGAAATGGAAACAACATGATAATTGAAACAACAGCACTATAATGATAAGATACAATAAACAGATGAATTTAATGATTGCTGAGTCCAAGCTGGAATTCATAGTGATACCAATGGGTCCCGACAGGTGACTTTCTCAGAAGCACACACAGGAGCCCAAGAAAATGGGCACAGTCCACATGGAAGGGCGGGTGTAAGGACTGGCAGAGCTGACTGGTGGGGGGGGGGGTGCCTCGATGTCCCACCTAACAGCATGATTTCAGAAAGCACAATCAGCTGATAGGAAATAAGGAATGATGTTCAAACATTCAAATAAGAAAGCAAATGATGTGTGAATGTCTTGAATAATAAGGAAGAATGAGGCTTAATGAGGACATAGGACATGATCAGTGGCCATGATGGAGTGGGAATAGGAAGTTTGCCATCAGGGATGGGGCTCTAAAAAACACCAGAGGGTTGAACAACTGTGAATGATGACAAGTTCCACCGTGGGATCATGGAAGAGATTGCTTTATCTGTCTGCCTTGCGTCTGTCGTCTACCTTCTTAACCGTCCGCTGGGTGCTTACTACGCGCCAGGCACCACGTCACCCTCTTCAAGGACACATGAAAGACAAGCTCTTTCACTCCTGTGTCTGCCAAAGTAATGAGCAGAGAAATGGGGGGGGGGGGGAAACGAGGGGTTCATCTACCAGAAAGTTAAAATGGTATTGAAGAGACAATGCAGATTTTAGGTTCTTTATGCCAAAGATTACTTATTACAGAGATACAGTGTCCACTCTCCAAAACTGTATGAATAGATTCAGTCCTGAAATGCTAAAAAAAAGAAGAGGCAAAACATCAAAATTTCGGGTAAAATTTTCATATAATCCTAATAGGGACAATACTCATTTAAATTCAATTTTGGAGCCGCCTGGGTGGCTCAGTTGGTTAAGCAACTGCCTTCGGCTCAGGTCATGATCCTGGAGTCCCTGGATCGAGTCCCGCATCGGGCTCCCTGCTCAGCAAGGAACCTGCTTCTCCCTCTGACCCTCCCCCCTCTCATGTGCTCTCTCTCTCTCGTTCTCTCTGTCTCAAATAAATAAATTAAATAAATAAATAAATAAATAAATAAATTCAATTTGGGGGCATTCTGAAATTTTGAAGTTTTCCTGAGTGATACTTATTTATCCCCTTTCTATAAAATGCTTGTCTGTGTTATCACTTGATCCTTAGAATCCAATTTGAGGTAGATAAGGAGTGTTATTACTTTCTATACACGAGGAAGCTGAGGCCCGAAGGGGGTGAAGTAACTCTCTTGCTCAAGGTTCATGGAAAGAAATAGCAGAGCTGTTCTCCAGACCCCTCCGATCTGCAGAGCGAGCTCGGTCCATGCGATCTGCACCCACACCAGCTCCATCTCTGTGCCCCTCGGCGTCTTAGATCATATTTTGTCCTTGACTCACCGGCACCAAGGGTTGAGGCAGAAATACCTATTCCGACTTCAACTCCCATTTCCTACAGTAGGAGGCTCACTCCTCTCACAGGGCACATTGATCATGGACCCACAACTATGCAACGTTCTTCTTCCTTTATTGCTTAGTGCCTCCTGGTGCTGGGGAGCTGTGTTAGGTCATAGACGAAGCGCTGTGTGTGTGCATCCTCACCAGCGGCCACTTCCTGGGAAAAGGTGACAGGCCTCCCAGGATGGGGCAACTGCATCTATCCCTTGGACCCAGCCGCATAGACTCTTTCCAAAATCGGCAGCCATCCTTCCCAGTTAGTGAAACCAAGTGGAGATTAGGTTGTTCAACGGCACTCAACAAATCTCCTGAATTTCTGTTTCCAGAAAACGTCCCGGAGCGGTGTGCAGTAGGCACGCGACATGAACGATCATTCCCAAAGTACAATCGGTGTGCGTATGTCCCCTGACATAGAGGACCGCCAATCTGTGGAACTCCATAGGAATGCTGCCCCGTGGCAGGCTCACCAGCCTTCAGCCTTGGCTGCCGCCTTCGAATCGCTCTTCAGGGAAATGAGAGGCTGTTTTCGTTCTGTGCTAGAGCAGGGCTGATCATTTTCTCTCCTGAGTCGCTAAAACACGGATAAGCATTCTTAATTCTGTCTCATATTGGGGGGCATCTGTTCACTTCTTCCCTAAAAATGAGAGGCTTTATGTCAACTGAACCTTTCTGCCAGTGAATTAACCTCACACAACCCCAGCCTCACCTGCCCATGGGGACAGGGCAGAGGCACCGCGAGCTCCATCTTTTTACACACTCAGCTCACAACAACGTTCTACGGTCCACGGTGTGTGACAGGGGCTCTGTGAAGCTTGCACACTTCTAGCACATTCTCTCCCATAGAATCCTCACAGCTGCTGACAGTCACTTTTACCTTTCTAGGTCTCAAATGGTAAAATTAGAAAGTTGAACTAACGGCTCTCTGAGGTCCCCACACAGCTTTTTTTTTTTAAGATTTTATTTGTTTATTTATTTGACACAGAGAGAGAGACAGCGGGAGAGGGAACACAAGCAGGGGGAGTGGGAGAGGGAGAAGCAGGCTCCCCACGGAGCAGGGAGCCCAATGTGGGGCTCGATCCCAGGACCCTGGGATCATGACCTGAGCCGAAGGCAGACGCTCAACGACTGAGCCACCCAGGTGCCCCCCCACCCAGCTTTAATATCCTATCACTGCTCTATGCTTCAACCATAAAACGTCAAACACTATTTTTTTAAGGAAGAGCCTGCTGGGATAAAGGGTAAAGGTCCTTGAACATGCACATTCCCAGGGCTCCCTGCTTGCCCGTGGATCACAGGTGTGAGAGTCACACTTGGCTATAATAAAAACAAAAATGTGCCAACAATTCACTAGCAGTCCCCAGCTTCCTTTCTGCAGCTCAGTGCTGCCTGCAACCTCTCTGGGGAGGTCACGTGCCCAGGGGCAGCCACATTGAAAGAGGGGACAACACCCTACCCCATTTCTCTAGAATCCTAAACACAACCAGCCCATTGCCTGGGGCGGTTACCCTGGGGCCAAGTGATAGAGGAAAGGGCCGGTTCCAAAGCCCTGGCACCACTGGCCCTTCCTGTCCCTCTCCTGGTCCCCGTTGGGCCTCAGGGCCCACCCACCGCTCACCTGGAGTGCGGCTCCCCGGGTTACTTCTCACCTCAACTGCAGAACTTAATGGGATCTTCTGAAACCACTCTCAGCTGGTCTTCACTTCTCTGGTCCTCCAGAACTCCTTAGAACACCCAGGCCGGGCCCCACAGCTCTGCTCTCTCTATCTGCTGCCCTGCCCTCCCCCTCGTGCTCGCTGTGAGCCCAGTCACTTGCTCAGCTTACCCAGCTTACGGCCGCCTCCCACAGCTGCACCGGGCCCTGGGTTGCTCCCCGCACAGTCCGTCCCCTGTCTCAGCCAGCAACCCTCTGTGACACGCTCTCCACTTCTCAAGCTGCTCGGGCTGTGCCCCGTCCCCTTCCCGGTGAGTGGGGCCCCTCCAGCACCTGCCTGGTCTTCGCACAGCCACGTGCCAGCATCACTTATAAGCCATTTACCCAACCTGGAGCGGCCTTCCTCCTGCCAAGTTCGCATCTCGGTTAAGGATATTGGCTCCTAGAACAGGGCTTGCTGGCTTTCCTGCACTCATCCCTGCTGTCTTGACAGTGATGTCTGGGACATTCCTTGCAGCTCGTCATCATTTTCTGCTAACCTCAACTCCATCTCTTCTTCCCCAGCCCAGCTGCCAGGGCCTTGTCTTCCCCTGCATCCTCCCAACTCGAAGCTAGGCCCATTAGCCCCGGCTTCAAACACGCCTCTCAGTTTCATCCCCCATCCTGCCTGGAGAGTGAGCTTTCCAAAATTCAAACCTGACCTTTTCGCTCCTAAGCTAAACTGTTCCGAGGCGCTGCCAATTCCTGCATGCTGGATTTTAAAATCTGTTTTAAGATACATTATGTAATGCTAACGCACAGAAGTGTATAAATACTGTTACTACCACCTGCACACTCATCACTGATTCTGCCTGGACGTCACAGTTGGAGGCCTGTGTCCTCATGGCCACTGTTTCGCACTACTTCAGGGGACACGCCCAGGGGTCAAGCCATGCACCCTCAGCCTCGGGGCTAACCTTCATGTGCTCACTCCCTCTGCATCTCGAAGCTGCATGTGGTACTGTTGTGCCCACCTTCTGTAAGTGGTGGCAAGCTCTATATACTTAGGCATCTGTTTTCTCGTTCCATATTGTGATGAAATGCATATTGTCTTCATTTTTGCGGCTGCAAACAGTTCCATTGTATGACTATAGTGCAATTTTCTTAATCTCTTCTGTTGATGAAATTTAGGCTAGTTTCGATTTTTTTCTTTGCTACTACAAATATTATTGCTCTGAACATCCTTATACATGTCTCCCTGTGGATATAAATATTCTGGGCTGTAGGAGTGGAGTTGCTGGGGTTTAACATGATTTTCCAACATGATTGCAAGAATTTACATTCTCACCAGCAGTGTCTGAAAATTCCTGGTGCTCTCTGTCCTCGTCCCCACTGAGTACTACCAGGCTTCTCCATTTTTGCTAACCTGTGAGGTTTTGAGTTTTCTTAATTTCTAGTGAGGGTGAACCTCCCATTTGCTTTTCCTCTTCCGTGATTTGCCTCTTGTTTTGTTTTGTTTTTTGCCTATTTTAAAAATTTGGTTTTGTGTGTTTTCATTGATCTATTATAATTCTTTGTATATTCTGAATACTAATATTTTATTGATAAATACAGGTATTTTATTAGATACTAGTATTTTATCAAGAAATCCAAGTTTTAATTTGATTGTAATTTCATGTACCAGCCTTTTCCCCAACCCAAGATTTCAGGTTTTTCCATCATGACATTCATGATCCTTTCTCATTCATCTCAAGAGCCCTTCCCGGCTTCCCAAGCCTGAGTGTCCCCCTGCCCCCTGTGTCCCCCATAGTAATGACGCTCACGGCCTCCCATGCACGATCAGATCCAGCTTTCTCCCTGACCCTGTCTGGATGAGGCGTCCTCCGTCAGGCAGCCAAATTCCTCCTGGCCATGGTTTTGGTAATAGCTCGAGTTGGTTATCTGAGCATCTGTTTTCCCCCTTAGATTTTGGGATTTCAATCCCTTTGTTCAGACAGGGGGATTTGTAGGAGGCAGCAAGGCCCTTCAGACTCAGGATCCGCATGGGGAATGGGGAGGTGGTCTGGGTGTGAAGGCACCCCAGGCCGGGCTGGGAAGCCAAGAGCAAAACCAGGTCTCAGGAGGAGCGTGCTGGAAAGTCTGGACACACTCGGTTCATCCCACAGCCAGGGGCCAGGGTGTGGAGGAATCCATCCCGGGAGTGACTGGGAAAACCACCTGGACAGTGGGGTGAGGCTCAGGGGCGGCAGGTGGGGAAGGGGGCCCAGGGGCATTTAAGAGCTCAGGTGGGACTGCGGTCCCTTCCCTTTGTGTGTGGGTGGGTGCTCCAGCCAGAGCGGCCTCACAGGGTCACCCGGCACGCTGTGCAGTCACCATGGCTCTCCCCAGTGCCAGGACCCCACAAGGGGCAGAAGGGCTGCTCTGGGCTAATGTCAGTCAGCGCCCCCTCCTGCATGCCCTGCTCCCCCCCCCCATCCCCCAGGGGCAATGCTCATCCAAAAGAACAGAACTGGGCTCCACCTTCATGTTATTAGATCCAGGGATGACAGTTCACACAGAAATGGGAAAAGGGAAAGACAGGAACAGAATTGAGAAAATGAAGAAGAAATGGGGGAGAGGGAGGAAGAGAGAGAGGGAGGGAAGGAGGAAGGCAGGGTGGGGGAGGGAGGAAGGGAGAGAGGAAG
>NC_058416.1:2620256-2711461 GCF_002201575.2 Neomonachus schauinslandi
GCAGGGTGGGGGAGGGAGGAAGGGAGAGAGGAAGGAGGAAGGCAGGGTGGGGGAGGGAGGAAGGGAGAGAGGAAGGAGGAAGGCAGGGTGGGGGAGGGAGGAAGGGAGAGAGGAAGGAGGAAGGCAGGGTGGGGGAGGGAGGAAGGGAGACGGAGGGAGGAGGAAGGAAGGAGGAGAGGGGCGGGCGCGCCACCTGGTGGCAGCCCGCCGCCAGCACGTCCTCAGCCGCAAGGCGGACAGGAGCCCTTCATTAGGCTGACCTCCAGCGCAGCAACCTTGCCAGGCACACACTGGCTGCTTATAATAACAACAGGTAACCTCTACTTACGGAGCAACAACTCGGAGGGGGTTTTCAAGGAATAGATTCTTTTTACAGCTTTGGCTTTACAGGAGCATTGAGCATCTGGTACAGTCTCTCCCGTTCATGGAATGGCATCTTTGTTGGTACATCTGTTACGAAGACTGAACCCATATCGATACATTTGTATTAACTAATACGAATTGCATGCCTTGCATTGAGGCTGACTGCATGGGTTTTGACAAGTGCATGTCAGGTATCCACCGTTACAGCACAGAGAATAGTTTCATCGCCCCCGAATTTCTCTGGGCGCCACCTATTCACCCCCTCCCTTCCCCCACTCCTGAGCCCGGGCAGGGACTGATCCTCACCGTCTCCATAGCCCTGCCTCTCCCAGGACGTCCCAGCGCTGGGATCACACGGTTCGTGGCCATCTCAGGCTGGCTTCTTTCACTGAGGGACTCGCTCTTCACGTTCCTCCGTGAATTCTCCCAGCTTGATGGCTCGTTTCTTTTTAGGACTGAGTAATATCCCACGGTCTGCAAGGACCCCGGTCTATTTATCCATCACCTGTGAAGGACATCTTGGGCACTTCCAGGTCTGAGCAATCATGAACAAACCTGCTATGAACATCTGTGTGCCAGTGCTTCCGTGGACATCATCTTCAAACCCTGCGGGTAAATACCAAGGAGCGGGTCTGCTGGACCGTAAAGTGAATGGGTTTCTCTTTTGTAAAAACGCCCAGCGAGTGCGCGTTCCCGTGCCCCCCCCGTCCCCCGGCACGGTGCCCAGTGTCCTCAGTGTGTGAACGACCGGACAACCCCACAGGCCTGGCCTTTCTGATGGAGCGCAGAGGTGTCTGAGCATTGTTTCTACTTTGCGTCTCCCCACTGACAGATGATATAGAGCATCTTCTCATCAGCTTGTTTCCCATCTGTGTGTCTTCGTTGGTGACATATTTGTTCCAGTCTTTGACCGTTTTTGTAATTGGGCTGTTTGCTTGTTGTTGAGTTTTAACTTTGTATATTTTGGGTACCAGTGCTTTATCAAATATGTGCTTTGCAATATATTTTAATACAAATGAAATCGGTGCACAGATGTTTAAATGAAACATATTTGTTGGGCTGCCACTTAAAATAACCTACACCGTCTGTGGTATGTGTACAACATTTGGGGAAATATTACTTACATCTTCTGATTAAGGTGAAAGAGCAGTAACAGCCGGATGCATTTCCGTGTTCATCTAATTAAAGCCAATAACTGTAAGAGCATCAGGGAAACTCACTTCTCACAGGCTGCAGCCTTGCTTAGACATCGCTGTTTTAAAACTGGTAGACTATTAGGACCCACGGTGCTGGAGGCTTCACGCACACCAACACGCGTCCAACACTATGTGCCTTGGAAACTCACATGCAGATTTAAATTATATTTATTTCAAAGATTTCTGGATAGCTGTTTCAGTCTATTCAGGCTGCTGTACAAAGTACCACAGTCTGGGTGGCTTATACACAACAGAAACTGATTTCTCTCCATCTGGAGGCTGCAGGTCCGAGATCAGGGCGCCCGCATGGTCAGGTTCCGGGTTGCGGCTCCTCTGAGTTGCGGACGGCCGTCTCTCACTGTGTGTCCTCACCTGGTGAAAGGGGCCTCTTTTTGAAGGCGCCGATCTCATTCTTGAGGGCTCCACCTTCACGACCTAATCACCCCCAAAGGCCCCAGCTCCTAATACCATCACCCTGGACACAAACATCTACTCCATGACAATACCTTACTGTAATTACTGCTCTCAGAGGTGGGTCTCGTCATTTTAGACACGCTGCCTATACCAAAGGTGGGTTATAATTTGTGGAGCGAACACCGTGTAACTTTTTGCGGCGTACCAGACCTCTCCGGGAGACACTCTGAACGGGGACGGCGCAGAGAGAACCGTCCTGACAGGAGGCCGGAACTCTTGTGGAGAGCCATCGTTCACTTGTTGTGTGTTAAGTTTCTTAACTTCTCTGAGGCTCAGTTTATTAATCTAAAGTAAGTGACGGCTCATGTTCTGTCTAGCTCTGACGCTTTTATGATTTGATGATTTGGGACGCTTACCTTGAAGACACAGGAAGCTGCTACGTAGGGGAGGGTATGGAAGTAGCAGGACGGGTCTGACGTACAGCCACAAGAGGGAGGAAACCGAAGCCTTCACTTCACCCTCAGCTGAGATCTGAAACAAACCGCACAGCTGAGGGAGGAGCTCTCAGACCCGTCTGAGACGGTTGTGACACCTGCTGAGGAACACCAGGTTGTGCAGAGCCCCACATTTAGCAACAGAAGCGAACACACATAAAACCCAGTGGGAAACCTCCCATGGAAATTTCAGCCTAAAACGAGACAGTTCCCATCATTCTGGGACAGTTACCATCAAAAGTCCAAGCTTCATCCGAAAGCCCAGCCTCAGCCGGACCCACCAGCTCCGGGCACTGGGAAGGCCAACGGGCTGAAGACTCGCCCTTGCCTTGTCTCTTGTGTGGGGAACAGGGAGGATCTTCATCCCTCCCTCAGAGGTTGTTAGGAATTGTCCATGGCCTACCTGGGGTACTTACGGCAGTGCGGTGGCCTCCAGGAGAGGCCGGCCAGGCCCACTTTGGAAGCACTGAGTTCCACGCGGCCATACGGCGGGGCCATCCTGGCTGCCGTGCTGAGTCCCGGAGCCCTGTCCTCGCCCGCGGCCTCCGTCTCCAGGGCCTTACGCTCTTCAGCTCTCCCAGTGACCTCACCCAGTCAGCCGCTGACCATGTCTCTAGAAGCAAAAGGAGGAAGTCAAAAAGCTAGGTGAGACACGGGATATCTCACGGTTGTTGAAATTTCAAATAAGACCCCGAAAGGATAATGGCAGAATTTGTTTTCTTGCGCCAATGAAGCACAAAAGAATTCCTTCTCTCACTGCCTCATCTTCTATATAATGAGTGCATTCGGGGCAGAGGGGTCTTAGCTGGTCCAGCCAAAGGCAGAGCCTGCAACAGAGGCTTCTGTGAGGGTGCTGTATCTGGGGGTGTGACTCTGGGGAAGCAAGCCCAGTGCAATATACTCCCCCGTTGGGGCCACCATGCCCCTGATGGGGGACCGCCTGAGGAGCATTATGAAATGCATCCCAGAGCCATCTGCCTGGCTGATGGAAAGAAAGTCCAAGGGGCCATTTCTACCCTTATGTTTCAGGCTGGATTTTAGCCAAGTAAAGCTTGGCATGAACTGTGCATTGACATAGATCCAGCATGGTTCTCCCTCTGTTGACCGTGGTCATCTGAAATGGGACGTCAAACCCAGAAATAAAAATAGAGTCCCCCAATAACAACAAAACGGGGCCCCGGGCATCCAGCAGCCATTGGCCCGGCGTCCAGGCTTCTCGCTCTTCGAGGGCAACGTTACTTCCCTGTAGCCAGCAATCTCACCAAAGAGGAGAAGGCGCAGGATAAGCTGCCCAACAGTACTGACTGTGGAGGGAGGAGACAAGCCCGCCGGGGACGCTGCTGGGGTGGAGGGTCATGATGATTCAGGGGCTGCTGGGCTGCTCCGTGTTCAGAAAGCAGGAGGAGGCTGCCAACACCGGCCCAGCGTTCCGGACACCTAGTTTATACGTGCACGCGGGCTCAGCCGCTTACCAGCTCCGTGCAATTGTGGGCAAGTGGCATGGCCACTCTAAGACTTTATTTCTTCAGCTGGAAATGCAAGGCTAATAGCTGGGCTCATGCAATCGAGAGAGCGCATTTGATCATCCGTGGGAAACCCTCACGCTGCCTGCAACATAGGAGGCCGACGGTGAGCGTGTTCCTGCTCCGTCTCAGCAAGGTGCGTCCTCCGGGCACACATCCTGGTTCTAGGCCATCCTAGAAGCCCGCGTGTGCCTGAGTCACCAGTGGCCGGGGACCAGGAACCCCTGAAGACCCCTGTACTTCCACCTGGCACTTTGCTGACGTCATGTGGAGGCACATCAGAAATAACTATTTGTGTGAATAAGGTGAAGTTTAGGTCTGTTTACTGCTGCTTTGGAAAACAGTGGTTAGACGGATTGTCGCCAAGTCTGGTGGGCGTATTTGGCTCGATGGCATCTTATTGAACTTGGGGGTCCCTGGAGGGGTCCTCATCTCCACGGGCAGTTGTCCTGGGCAGTTAAATGTGACAGACACGTCACTGGTAATCTAGGGAGAAATGCCACACATACTAAAGAGCTGTGGGCAGAGAAGCACAAGCAAGTGGTCGAGAATACGAGACCTAACTAAGAGTCACAAGAGCAGGCGCTCCACATGCTGAGTACCGAGTATTTGTTCTGGCTGCGGGTTACTGAGCAAGTCTGTGCAGCACTCCCCTGCTGGAGGGGCAAACAGTTCTTCCAAAAAGATACTAACAAACATCGGGGTAAATAAATTCACTTTTTAATCCTAGGCGCTAACACTTTGCAAAATGATAAGACTATCACAGCCAGAATAAGCGAGGTGCCGTGTTACTTACATTCGGGCGGGGCGGGGGGTGCGGGGTGCTAAGTTCTATGCAATTTTATACCTTGTGTCCGCCAACCACAGTCAGGACACGCAAGAGTTCCATTACACCCTTTTTTAATTTCTGTTTTTTATTGAAGTTCTAGTTAGTTAACATATATGGTAAATTTGGTTTCAGGTGTAGATTTTAGTGATTCATCACTTACATACAACACCCAGTGC
Organism: Neomonachus schauinslandi; assembly: GCF_002201575.2. NCBI lineage: Eukaryota > Metazoa > Chordata > Mammalia > Carnivora > Phocidae > Neomonachus > Neomonachus schauinslandi. The sequence continues at coordinate 2,625,252 of NC_058416.1, forward strand.
TCATCACAAGTGCCCTCCTTAATGCCCATCCCCCACCCACCTCCCTCCAGCAACCCTCCCTTTGTTCTCCATAGTTAAGAGTCTCTTATGGTTTGTCTCCGTCTCTCTGTTTTTTCCCTTCCCCTATGTTCATCTGTTTTGTTTCTTAAATTCCGCATATCAGTGAGATCATATGATAATTGTCTTTCTCTAATTGACTTGTTTCACTTAGCGTAATACCCTCTAGTTCCATCCATGTCGTTGCAAATGGCAAGATTTCATCCTTTCTGGTGGCTGCATAATATTCCATTGTATATATGAACCACATCTTCTTTATCCATTCGTCTGTCGATGGACATCTGGGCTCTTTCCACGGTTTGGCTATTGTGGACATTGCTGCTGTGAACATTGACAATCCCTCCTATAACCCACCTAACTTGCCTACCTCCATCTCTAACCCTGACAACCACTAATCTGTTTTCCATTTCTAAAATTTTGTCATCTCAAACATGTAATATAACTGGGATCATCGAAGACCAGGAACCACCAGAAGCTGAGAGAGGCAAGGGAGGATCCCTCCCCCAGAGCGCAGCCCTGCCTTGACCTCAGGCTCCTGCCCTCCGGACGCTGAGAGAACGGGTCCTGCTGTTTGACACCACCCCATTACGACAGCCCCAGAAGAAGAACACCACAGAGAAAGCCGGCAAACGAGCACCAGCGGACGTATTCGGGACTGTCACACGCGTTCTTGAACAGCAACTCTGTTCTCAGGAGAGAAAACCTGGAAATTGCACACACTCATCCACAGGAACGTGAATTAACATATTATGATATAATCACAAAGCAGAAGTGGTCAAATGGAGCAATTACAGCGGAATGTAGAATAGGTTTCAGAGGTGACATACAGCATGGTACTGTGCTTGCAAAGTAAAAATTAGAACGCTACTTCCTGGAATACACAGACGTATATAATCTGAGACGATGTAAAGAGGAACACCAGGGAGAGAATAAGCCAGAGTCCCCTCAGCCAGGAGGACTTATCGACAAGCTTCTAGCTTTCGTGCTGACTGGGGGGGCTCACGGGCACTGATCCTGTGGTTACAGAGACACAAAATCACCAAAATGCCCACGCATGGGCTGACCTCGACAATTTTTCATGAACCCAGGGTTCCAATGATTTCAACTTGGTGCACACGAATCCAGTAAGAAAACATAAATTTAAACATGACCAAGTCCTATCACCGCGGGAGGAAGGGGGAAGCGAGAACAGCCAGCCATCTTAGCGGCCTGCCTGTCATCTAATACTTGGCTTCTACTTTTTTTTTTTTTTTAAGATTTTATTTATTTTTGAGAGAGCGAGCAAGCACAAGCAGGGGGAGAGGTAGAGGAGAAACAGACTCCTCACTGAGCAGGGAGCCCGATGCGGGACTCGATCCCAGGACCCCGGGATCATGACCCAAGCCAAAGGCAGACGCTTCACCGACTGAGCCCCCCAGACGCCGCTAATACTTGGGTTCTTTCTAGGTCTTCATCTTGTGGGAAGTTGGTGACGGAGCTGCAGCCCTGTGCTCACCCCCGGCTCCTCCTGGGGGTAAACCGGGCGAGCACGGATGCGATGCGGCTCGAGCCGAGTGCGTCTGGGCCCGGAGCACAAACCCACTTGAGACAGCGGCGCCCACGCCTGTCCCGCCAGCATCCCACGGCAGCCCGCTGCCCAGACCTTCCCATCACAAGGCATTATCACTTAGGGGAAAGCCTACTATCTCTGGAGCCCACAAAGGCACGTATTACCGTATTTTTGTTTTACGTTTCTTTAGCAGCTTTTGAATCTAGGCATTTTCCATTTGTTCGCAGGCCTTGTCAACTCTTTCTTTTGTGAAGAGTTGTTCAGATCTTTGACCATTTTTCTTTTGGAGTGGAGTCATTGAGTTGCCTTTTTCTTATTGGTCTGTAAGAGTGTTTTATATATTAATCACTAGGAACATGGCTAAGTGATTAATTAGCAATTCATTCGAACTTCCTTGTCTCCGACGGTTAACTTGGTAGAACATTTCTAACCTGTGAGGATGCTGGGCCCCCTTCCCTTATTCACCACAGCTCCAGAAATGCGCTCATGAGTGCTCGCTCTGGGTGCCGCAGGGCATGCGCGGGAGGCAGGGCCTCTGGACGAGTGTCCCCTTCTCCCTCCACCCTGCTCCAAGTCTGTCTTCTCCACCAAAGAGCATGAAGACTTCTGCAGGGATTAACAAGCCACACATTATGCTTTAAGAATTATTTGACATTTCAGTTGCCCTGAAGTGTGAATGAGCTCTATTGTGTACAGATTCAAATTGGTCACGAGCTCTCATGATGTCCTGTAGAAGCCTGTTCTCCATTTTCATCTACATATCACAAGCAATTTCCTCTTGGAGTTTGAAGACAATGTGCCAGTGTTACACCCAGAAAAAAACAATTTGTGCGCAGTGACCACATCGATGAGTCTCTCACCTTCCTGAAGTCAGACTTTGTCCAGATATAAAGACGCCTCAAAGGTGTCTTTTCCCACTCTATTAACCTGCAGTCTCTGTTAATAATCAGCGGGAGGCCCAGGCCACCGAGGGAAAGGGCAGATTCGGCACAATAGAACACGAGAGAAAGGGAAGTTTAGAAGTGCAGGTGGAAATATCTTGCCCTCCTTGGAGGCCAGCATATGACCCTTTTTAAAAGAGAAAGCCAGAAATTTTCCTTTCTTCCTAAATCACTTTATAACCTCATACCAAAGAGATATTTGGTTAAATCATGTGTTATTTTTCAGGGGGAAACAAAGTATGTTTATAACTAGGGGAGAGATTCCAAACTGATGCAATAAACACACGAAGCTCCCCTCTAACTGTCCTCTGGGTGGAAGCCTGTGGGCAGGGCTGCACGCCACACCGCGGTCCTCCGTGGGCCGTTGTGTCAAATACACTCTCCAGTTTGCTCTTTCCTCTTATTTCTCCCAAGTCACTGAGCAAAAGAGGAAAGAAAATGGTTTTCTTTTCTTTTTTTTTTAAAGATTTTATTTATTTATTTGAGAGAGAGAGAATGAGAGACAGAGAGCATCAGAGGGAGGAGGGTCAGAGGGAGAAGCAGACTCCCCGCCGAGCAGGGAGCCCGACGCGGGACTCGATCCCGGGACTCCAGGATCATGACCCGAGCCGAAGGCAGTCGCTCAACCAACTGAGCCACCCAGGCGCCCCAGAAAATGGTTTTCTGCAGTTATGCTGATCCAGCCCTGAACGGGAGGATGTCTCTGTGGCAGACACCCCGGTGCTGGAGCGCTGGGAGGGGCTCTGCAGTGTGGGGTGCAGGACAAGGGCAGGGGTGTACATGGGAGACAGCGAGGGGCAGCACTTGTCCGGAACCGTCCAAATCCAGCCCACCAAAGGTAAGACAAACGCAGAACAGTCAGGCCAGGACACACTGACCGTGTGCTCTCCCCAGAACACAGTGAAAGACTGAGGCTCTGAACGTGACCCAAGATTCATCGCATCAGTCCCTCCCCTTGAACACATTTATTAGGACTCACGCTGACCTTTCCGACTTACTACGGGCACTTCAGGAGTGTCTGGCGGTCTGCTGCCCCTACAAAACTTGGATGTGGCTGGCACCGTGTGCTTCAGCATCTGTCCAGTTCCAGATGTATTTACACATTCCATCTTCTCTCCCAAGCAAGGTTAAACAGAGCTGAGAGGACCAGAGCTGCTTGGGCTCAGAGCCATGGTCGTGGGGGCGCACAGAGGCAGGCATCTTCCGGATATTTAGGGCTGACGGCTGGAGGGTTTATAGGACCCGCTGATGGACTCAGTGCAGGGCTGAAGGAAGGAGACCACAGCTTGGTGAGCTGCTGAAATCAGACACGATACTAAGTATATTCCTGAAAGCTGAGTGGAAACGTCCCTGGAACTTACATAGCTTGGCCTCTGACAGGGTTTTCTTTCTTACAACAGAAGCTTGTTCTTTTTTATAGAAATTAATTTCAATGAACAACAGATCACAACCAAGTCTGTAGACAATGAGCGTCTGAATTGCAGAATTTGAGAGACAGAAGGAGCCTGAGAGATTATGTGGCTCACCCTCCTCACGTTGCAGACGAGGCCGCAGACCCGGAGGTCAGGTGGCTTTCCAAGAACATGCAGCTGCTTAGGGGCTCAGACGAAGAGCCTGAGGCCAGGCCCCGCGACTTAGGTCTTCGGGTCCTAGGAGGTGTCAGCTCAGCACCACTGGATGCTCTCCCTCCCCCTGCCGCCTTCACTCTCAGCTCTGGGGGGAGGCGGACACTTCTCGGTCCCCTGCCTCTGACCCATGACACCTGCGCCCACAGCCCCGTCGGAGATGACCGGACTCCCAACCCACTGCGCCTGGGCTCGGGTGCTGGCTCCATCATTTTCCGGGGTGACCTTGAGCAAGTCGCTAACCTTCCATTTGCAGTGGGCTCATCTAATAAACAGGGAGTGTGTTAGGATCTGGATTTGGGATTAAATGAGCTTATCCCTGCCTTAAAAACCTCGAGGTCAAGAGGAACTCCCTAGCTCACGCCCAAGGAATGGAGATAGCGTGCTACCGCAGGAGGGACCACGCAGTGGCGGACCTTCCCACTCAGCTCCCCTCGTTCACCCTCAGTCACCCCACATTGTCAAGTTCACTGGGTCCAGGGCACCTGCCCCTGACATTCCTCCATAGTCGACATTCAGATTCATTAAATTCTAAGTTAGTTGAACTATAAATCAGGTAAAAGAACTCTGTACGAGGGAAAAACAGCAAGTTTGGGGGTATGCATGCATGCATGCCAGTGTGCATGTGTATGCACGTGTGCGTACATGTATGTGTATGTATGCACGTGTGCAATGTGTGCATGCATGTGCGCGTACATGTGTGTATATGCATGCACACGTGTGTGTATGCACGTGTGCACGTGTGTGCATACATGTGTGTATGTATGCGCGCGCGTGTGCATGCACATGTGTGTATGCACATGCATGCGTGTGTGCGCGTGTGTGCATGCATGCCTATGTATGTGCGTGTGTGTGCATGCATGTGGGTGTGTGCACATGTGTGCATGTACATGCATCTGTGCACTATGTGTGCATGCATGCACCTGCATGTGTGTGCATGTGCATGTGTGCGCACCTGCGTGTGGGTGCTTGTATGTGTGTGCACGCCTGCGTGTACATGTGATGGGTGAAAGACAGCAGGCGGAGGTGGTGTGATGCGTTGCTTTTGTTTTGGAAACATTACTATTTTCTCTCCTTTCCCTAAAGAACAGCACTTCAAGACTAGATTATTTAATTCTGAAAGAGCCCCATGACATTTCATCTGCATAAAAGTAGCCACAATGACATTACATCCCAATTCGGGAGCCTCTCAGATAGGAGAACTACGCCCCCTCTGCACGGCTGCGCTAACAGTAAACCTTGGCCGATGACCGCGGTGATTAACACCTATGTCATCCTGAAGCAATGATCACTTCACATCTGATCTCAGTGTGACTCCTGCCTTAAAATTTCCTGGGGAAGGAAAAAAAGGCTGCAATATTGTCAGAAAGAATACTATTGTCAGAAGTAATGGTCTGTGAAAGTCATATTTCATGTTGAATACGTTTTTTTGGCTTCCTCTGCATGCAAACATGGAGAAAGGGGGTTGGAGAAACCTCTCTGTGTTTCAGCTCCAGTCTCTAAGGCAAAATGTACCTCTTGGTGCTATTTATTATTTTATTTCTTCCTGGTTATTTTTTTTTTTTTACGTTGAGAGAAGGAAGACTCAAGTAAAAGAGGCTTTCACATTTCACTGCTCTGTGTTTAGTGGGGAAAAAAAACCAAACTCAAATATTTGACTTCCCTCCATCCTCTCTTCTTTCCCATTTTGTTTTCTTTTCAGTTGTTTCTTCCCCTGACCTCATTCTCCCCATGACCTTTGTCAACATGTCAAGACTTCCCGGAGGATGTTCTTGAAACATGGCAGACTGGAAGTACATGACATTTTGGCATCCTCCTGAAGTCATACCAAAATGACCATAAGGGGGAGAACAGTTATGAACTCATAAGAAAGAAGAAAACAGATGTGATAAATTGTTAATACAACTTGGGGAGATGGAAAGTAGATGGATGAGTGGCACATAACTCAGTGACTGGAGGAAGCTTTCGCTACCTTAGCTTCCCAGGAGTGGCCCAGAAGTGGGCGGACGGATCTGGAGGCACCGTCTACCTCTGGAAGCAGGGTTGAAGGGGAAACCTGCAAACAGGTGTGGTATTTACAGGAACTCCCAGTTCTCTCCCTCAGCTTGTGTGTACTGGCAATTACTCAACCGAACACACCCACACCCACACAGAAGACTGGACAAACCGGTTCAGGGAGGCTCTGGTCTCAAGGACTCTAGGGACAGCTGAGGGCAAGGGGAGGTGCCAGGCCTGGAGCTGGCGAAACTGCCCACTGCTCACTTTTGTAAATAAAGTTTTATTGGAACACAGCCATACACATTCATTTTCCTGTTGTCCGAGGCTTCTCTTGCATTACAACACACAACAACAGAGTGAGGGTGGAGTGGCTGCAACAGAGACTCTATGGCCCCAAAGCCTAAAATAGGTGCTGTCTTCTCCTTTAAGAAAAGGCTTGCTGATTGCTGCTCTGGACTGAGAACCACCAATCAACCACGGAACTCCCAACCAGCTTTAACTCACTCCCCCTCGGGACATACGCATGTTAACAAGGGCGACTAAACAACTAAACACTGCCACACATTTGGGGAAATACTCCAGCATGGAAGACAGAGACAAAACAGACAGAGCAAAACCACTCAGAGAAAAGACAATACAGGGCGCCTGGCTGGCTCAGCTGGTTAAGCGACTGCCTTCGGCTCGGGTCATGATCCTGGAGTCCCGGGATCGAGTCCCACATCGGGCTCCCTGCTCGGCGGGGAGTCTGCTTCTCCCTCTGACCCTCCCCCCTCTCATGCTCTCTCTATCTCATTCTCTCTCTCAAATAAATAAATAAAAAATCTTAAAAAAAAAAAAAAGACAGTACAGTTCAGGGAGCAAAAGAAAACTTCAAAAAATATTTCTATCTTTAATGTCCTTGCAAAGGTAGGAGAGTATATTTTATCCACGCACATCAGTGAGATGCTATATAAAAGGACATGGAAGAATAAAAAAGAGTTCTTTGAAATCAAAATATTAAAACAGAAACAAAGTAACTCTATAGAAATATTAAAGATATAACTGAAGAAATCTCCTAGAAAGTAGAGTAAGAAAACAGACATAAAAAAAATAGAAGATAAAATTAGAAGATAAATTCAAGGTGTCCAACAGCTGATAAAGTTAAAAAAAAAAAAAAAAAGAAACCAAAACACCACGGAGGAGGAAATAACAAAAAACCCCAGGAGAGACACCTGGGTGGCTCAGTTGGTTAAGCGTCTGCCTTCGGCTCAGGTCATGATCTCGGGGTCGTGGGATCGAGCCCCACGTGGGGCTCCCTGCTCAGTGGGGAGTCTGCTTCTCCCTCTGCCTCTGCCCCCACTCGTGCTCTCTTACTACTTCTATCTCTCAAATAAAGACAATCTTTAAAAAAGATAACCCCAGGAAATTGCCCCAAATTGAAGGACATGAAGTTCCACAATTGAAAGAACCCACCAAGTATCTACCTGACGAACGGACTTCCATCAAGTCCTGATCATGCAATTTAAGAACACTGCTGACAGAGGCACGATCCCAGGATCCCCCCAGAGGAAAGAGAAAGGAAAAAACACAGGCCACTTTTAAAATTTCAGAAATCAAAATGGCATTGGACTTCTCAAAGCCAAAAATGGACCGATGTCCAGATTCTAAGGGGAAACAATCACATCTAGTACTGGATTTCTAAATGAACTCTTGTTTGGGCATGACAGAGCAAAGACGTTTGAACATCCCAGTCTCCTGGTGTCTGCAAGTCTCCCAGGGATGTGCTCTGGCAAAATGGAAGAATAAAGAGTCAAAATCATGGGAAAAACAAAAAATAATTGTGAAAAGGGATGACATTAAGAAATAGTGGGATAAATATCAGAAGAAATGGTTAATTGCCACACTTTGCTGACATACAAACTCACTCTCATATACACACTCACACATTCTCACACTCACTTTCTTACACTTATTCACTCACGTGTTCTCCCTCACAATCTCACAAACACAAACTCACAACCACTCACTCACACACTCATAGCCCGCTCTCGTACATACACTCACAATCTCAACACTCTCACACTGACATTCTCACACACAACTTTCACATGCATGCTCTTACCCACTCACGTATTTTCACACACACTCTAATACGTTCTCTCACACAACTCTCACACACATTTGCTCCCACACATTACAACCACGCCCTCACACACTCTTTCATGATCTTATATGCATTCTTGCACTTTCACATGCACTCTAACAAACGCATTCTTTCAAATACACACTCTCACAGATTTTCACTTTCACATTGTCTTCCATAATCACACACACTCTCACACAGTATTCTCACACATCCTCACACTTACACTCACATACTCTTTCACACACACATTCTCTCACATAGTTCAATACATACTCACAATTCACACTCTTATAACCACTTTCACACATACCCTCACACAAACCCTCACACATATATCCTCTCACAATTCTCTCCAAATTCTCATGCACATTCTTGCACACACGCTCATATTTCACACGTTACCACATACACTCATACTCTCACACACACACAGATAGTATCTCACATCTCACACCCATATTTTCACACATTCTCTCACATTCAACTCATGATTGTTTCAGATATTCTCTCACATGCTCTCACAGCCACCGTCACATGCACAGTCCACATTATCTCACACGCACACCCTTTCATTCATGCATTCTCTAATATTTTCATACTTCCACTCACACATACTCCCAGATACACACTATCTCACACATACATTCTCTTATACACTCTCACTCACACTCACAATTCCGTTTTACACACAGTTCTCACACACATTCTCACACCCTCACATGCATGCATTCTCTTTTACACACACTCACACATTTCATACACGTTTGCTAACAGACTCTCAAACACATTCTCACACACACACTCTCACACGTACAGTCTTTCTCTTTCATCCCATCTCAGAGTCCCATCTATCTGCAAGTTTAGGGACTCCACATCTTTTCAGTTCAATGTTACATTTCCCATCACATTCTGAAATAAGTTAGACTGTCCCAAGTGGAGGCCTTAAAGAGTGACCGTGACTGGTCCTTGTTGGTCAGGGGCCCAGTGCTGTCCCAATCAGCTACAGCCTGGGAGTTGTGGTCAAGTTTAACCCACAGGGACTCTGGCTGAGGAGGTTGAAAAGCTGAGAGCTAAGCAGACTTCTACAAAGACACACACTACAGTCATCATATATTCACTGGAGCTCCCATTGCAAATGGGACACATGCTGGGACCTGTGAACACTCTCTCCTGTTCTCAAGAGATTTACCGTCTATTTGGCAATACGCAGTAGAACAGAAGAAATCATTCATAAAACAGGACAGCAAGAATTTCAGTTTGGGGTAATGAAAAAGTTCTGGAGATCGATGCTGGTGATGGCTGCAAATTCACGTGAACGTAATGCCCCTGAACTGTGTACTTAACAGTGGTTGCCATAGTAATTTCTGTGTATTTTATCATCATCATCATCATCAACAAGACTGCTAATGAGAATGTGAGTGGATTCTGCAGCCCCCAGTGCTACTGGCGTTTAGAGGCCCATGGAACCACCTAGGGTTTAGATGGGGGGGCGTCTTGCTCCATTGCCAGTATGAGAGTTAAGACCTCGCTTGTTTTCTGAGATGCTGGGAGTCACATTCCAGAAAAGGAAACGTGAAGATACCACTTACAGCAAAAGCCCCATGGCTCACACTGTGAAGCTTCTAGAACCTGGAGGTAGCTGCCTCCAGTGTGGTCCTTCAGGGCGTCAGCAGATGGGCCAGCTTCTGCTACGGCCAGCCCAACTCACCTCACTAGGCCAGGTCCTGATCAGGCGGCCTTGACCAAGGCAGAGTGACTGGAGTGCCTTCCCTTATGGGGGTGGTTTCTAGAGCAGTTTCTAGAAGGTGTCTTGTTGCTGTCAGCCAGCCTGGAGCTCCTCCCAGGGCCTGCTTGCACCAGCTGCAGGCCCCCAGAGCCCTCCTAGGTTGTCCAGACAATGGACGCCGAGGCTGCCCAGGGCGTCTGGCCAGTACTCCTGGTCCCTTACACACTGAGAGCCCTACACTGACCCTCACCCCTCTGGGTGGGTGCAGATAGCTCCCTGCAGTCTCCTCCTCCATGGGAAGACTTCCAGCAGTGAGGAGAAGAGGGACCCTACATAGGAGCACCCCCACCCCCTGCCGCCCCAGAGAGGGCAAAGGGCAAATACAAAGGAATAGCTGGGGACATTAGTAAAAGTCTTGTCAAGTCCACACCTTTGACCCTCATTCCCTAAGCTCATCTGATGGACAGATATGATTCAGTTTCTCTGATAATGAAACTAAAGATATTTGCTGTCCTTCTCCCACTGCAGAATCGAGTGCACCCCAAGAGGATTTTGCTTGGTATATTTTACATACTGTGTAGTGAAGCAGATAGCCCCCTCTCACAGCAAGGTACTCTCTGGAGCAACACTTGAGGACTATCACTACATGCGATGCTTGAAGATTAAAAACATTTCTTTTCGGGCACCTGGGTGGCTCAGTTGGTTGAGCGACTGCCTTCGGCTCAGGTCATGATCCTGGAGTCCCGGGATCGAGTCCCGCATCGGGCTCCCTGCTTGGCGGGGAGTCTGCTTCTCCCTCTGACCCTCCTCCCTCTCATGCTCTCTGTCTCTCATTCTCTCTCTCTCAAATAAATAAATAAAATCTTTAAAAAATAAATTAAAAAATAAAAACATTTCTTTTCATAGGAAGGCATAACATCTATTTCAAGTGCAAAAAGAAAGAAATGAAAGAGAAGATCCTACTAGAACTTCAGAAGTATTTATAGCGGAGCTTTTTTGGAGTCAAGGTAGGATTGGCATTATACTGAGACTGATAGCTTCATTTTGAGAAATCGGCAGCAAGAAACCAGGCAGGACAATAAAGCAAGAGACCTACTTCACATTCCTTCACCACACGAGGGTCTTAATCCACGACGCACAACACTTTTAGTAAATAAACAACTCTTTTGGCAGGAGTGCTGCTGGGATATATATAAGCTGCCCTGGCATTTCCCAGATAAACTCTTTTTAAAAATCTCCATCCGTCCATGATTAAAATGGGATGCTCACGAAAATGTGGCATCGGGTATTCCACAGGATCTAAAGGACCATCTAGAAGATGAAGTTATTTTGATTAAATACCTTTAAAAAGTAGAATTAGAACATTTTTTGTCATTTTTGTTGTGCCTTACTCTTACAAAACTATCTTAAAACTAAGAATTTACAGGGCGTTTTTTGAAAGCAAGGTAGCTTTTGGGATTTTAAAATGGCCATCGTGGGGGGCCTGGGTGGCTCAGTCCTTAAGCGTCTGCCTTCGGCTCAGGTCATGGTCCCAGGGTCCTGGGATCGAGCCCCGCATCGGGCTCCCTGCTCAGCGGGAAGCCTGCTTCTCCCTCTCCCACTCCCCCTGCTTGTGTTCCCTCTCTTGCTGTGTCTCTCTCTGTCAAATAAATAAATAAAATCTTTTTAAAAAATTAAAAAAAAAATGGCCACTGTAACAATTACACTGAGTGGTGCATCAGGGCTCCCCGAAGTGGGTGGGCTGGATGACACTGCCCGGGGACAGAAGTGAGCAGCACTCGTGGGATAGAGCCCAGGACAGTCACTTTCTTTCTGTCCTTGAATGTGGAGGAGCAGGAGAGGCAACGCCTTGGACACCCAGCCACGAAGTGGAGAGAAAGAGGTCAGGAAGCAAGGCTGGCGGAGGGTATCAGAGGACAGAAGGGCCACCTGGACCCTCCAGCTGCCCAGCCTGCTGTTCTGAAAGGTCATTTCCATGCTGCTGGTCTCCACTGGGTAGCCATCTTTCATGGGGTTTTGATTTATTTATTTTTAGAGGGCATGGAAGGGCAGAGGGAGAGAGAAAATCTTAAGCAAGCCCCATGCCCAGCGCAGAGCCCGACGTGGAGCTCGAGCTCAAGGACCCTGAGATCATGACCTGAGCTCAAATCAAGAGTCAGATGCTGAACCGACTAAGCCACCCAGGTGCCCTGAGTTTATTCCTGATGCTTCTCTGTATTCTGTCAATGTTCTGTAGTGAGAGCTGTCTAATTTTTAATCAGAAAAAAAATTAATGAGACATGCATGTGAACCAGACATTTGGACGTGGTCGAGGGACTGGGTTGTCACTCTCCTTTCCCACACGTCCCCTTGTCCTGCGCATAAAGCCACAGGGGGTTGGGATGATGGCTGGTCCCTTCATCCCACCCCCTGTGATCCTGAACAGCCTTCTTCGCAGCACGGGGCAGTGGTGCCCTCACCCACGTCCCTAAGTTCCCCCATGGCTTCTGGCTCTGCTCCAACTCCCCTTCCCGCAAACCAGGATTCCTCAGTGTGTCACACCCCATAGAACGTACACGTCTGCGTCCCGCACGTTCCCAGAGAACCCTGAAAAGCAATCTGCCAAGTCATGCCATGGTAGCAACCATGTTGATGACAGGATGGCAGTCAGCCCTTTACAGACACTTGCATTTCGAACAGGAGGCCGGGCATTCCCCAGAGGAAGGACCAGTGGCAGGACACATGCCTCACGGCAGGCGCGCTCTCTCCTGTGGGCGCGGACCGGCTGTGCCGAGCTGCTTGGGTATCACCACGCGGGCAGCCCCTCGGAGGTAGACCAGCTGCATACAGAGCTCTTGCTACACACGTCTTATGTTCTAAAAACATTTTCAACCCTGATTTCAAATTAGAAAAGGGAAATGAAATTATGTTATTATTTCTGAGGTTGCCACTTAATGTTCATACCAACCTAGAGAAAAACACCTAATTTATTCAAAAGTTAGAATCTCTGAGGATTCTGTCGGAACCTTCTCCCCTCTCTTAATGACTTCTGCCCAACCCTCCCACCTACTAGCATCCCAGGCTCATCATGAGACGGCTGTAGGTTCAGTTAAGCTCTCTGAGCTACCACAGCCCTTGGGGAGCGCCACGTTAGTGACATCATTAGTCACCGTCGGCGCAAGGGACGGGAGCGCTGTGATCAGCGGAACGGGAGGTGACCCACGGCTGAGCGCTGCTTCGTTTAAACATTCAGAGGAAGGCGGACCTGATTTCTGAAGGCTGCTGGGTGAGCCATAAAGAAGCCACCGGGCAGGCGGCCGGATGACATGGCGGACCACCTGCTTGGCAGGCGTCTCCTAGGAGGCCACCGGCGGCCTGGAGAGGGCGGTCCTGGAAGAAAGGCACCGTCTGCTGGCGTAGGTCTCCCCTGTAGGTTGAACTAATGCAGCTGCGTGCTTCGGTACCTGGTCTTTTCCATTTGTTTAGGATTAGTCTTCATAGGAAGTTCAACCTTTTTCCAGATACAGAAGATGAATGCCTATTTAAATAACCTGAAAATTTTACAACAAAATGATATCTTAAAGAAAACTAGGTTAACAAACATTTCTAGTGTTTGTGTTGTCCATAAGATTTTCAAGTGGAGAAGAAATAGTATCTATGAAACCCTAAATTCTGAGTAAACTCATCATGGAGCATGATCCCATGTGTGGTCCTGGGAGAAAGTGACACAGATGTCACCCTGTGTCTGAAGCCCCAGCCCTAGCTCCCAATAGACTTTTGCCCACAGGTGCCCGTGATGGAGAGATGTGCCCCCAAGTGTCCCCCCGATGGAGAGATGTGCCCCCAAGTGTCGCCAGTGGAGAGATGTGCCCCCACATGCCCCCAGGGGAGGGCACTGTGTGCAGGTGACCCCGATGGAGAACTTGCCTGCAGATGCCCCCAGGCCATCGGTGCCCTCAGTCCATGTTGCCACCATGTCACCTCCACCCACACTGGCACCAGGACCTCAGTGCAGAAAGCTCGGTAGGAGGACTCCTGTTCACATGACCCCTCCCAGAACTACTTATACCTCTTAGGAGTTAACAATCCCTCCCTTGTCAGATCCCTTTCAGATCTGACAAGCTGTCTGAGTCCAGTAAACCCCAAGAGTGCACTGTGCATGGCTTGACTTTGCTTGCGTTCTCCGCACCCCTGCCCCGCAGGGTGAGGGGGACTTTGTTGATTGATGACCCACAGACTGATGGCTGGGGCAGGACAGAGGGCATCTAAGGGGAGGGGCAGGGCAGGCCCCCAGGACTCCGTTTACTACCAATCAGAGCAACATTCTTGGAGAACCTGCTAGGTGCTGGCCACACCGCACCCCCATGTGCAAATGCATTTAATGAAGAGGCAGGAGTGCTGCATGCCCAAGCTCAATGACGGGAACATCAGGGGCAACGCCTCTTGATTCAGATGCCATTGGCTGTGAGCCAGGGCATAAGCATCATGCAGAAAGCCTGGAGGTATGGGCGAGCCTTCCTAGAGGCCAGGGATCTGCATTTTTAATTCTGCTCTCAGATTTGAAACACTCCCTCACATATTCATGGTGAAAAAATCAAACTGGTTGTAGTGATACGAGAAACCTTACCTCCAACCGTAAACATCGTACATTCCCACTAGGGATCTCTGACCCAATGCTGGGCTGCCGAGACACGGCACACTGACACGCTGATACGGACCAATCCACGGCAGGGCAATTTCCAGAATCAGGATTTCAGATGATGCAAGTCATGATGGGCCTCCTTCTGGGATTCAGAAGTGGTTGTTTACGTGTTTATGCATAATATATTCCATTTCAGGTGAAGTCCTTTCTAACACTGAGCATGTTGAAACATAAATGCTTCAAGCTTCTGTAAACTACTTTAGCTTTTACCTTTTAGAAAGTTGTAAATTTTTCCTTATTACAAATTAATACATTTCACTGAAGAAATTTCACATGAGCAGAAAAGAAGAAACAAACAATCTCTGGGATCTCGCCACTCGTAAAGGGATGTCTGTGACTATATGTGCACAGCTGAGCATGAGACGATGCTTTAAAATTCAGGTCTTACTCCATCCACTGTCACCACATGCTTTTCCACTCACAACTTCATTGTGAATATTTTGCCAGATTTTCCCGACCTTTTCTAAACTATCAGTAATTTAAAAACAAAATAAAGTAAATGAATTATCATTCCCCTTAGCTACTTGAAAAATGCTCCAAATGGAAGTGCTAAGAGTTCTAATCTTTCTAGTAGCTTCCTTGAGTATTAAAGTTGGTGCCAGGCAAAAAGGGGAGAGTCAGCTAGTGAAGGTCACCTCTGATCCTCAGACTTCCCTGGGCTGAAGGGAGCATGTTTTAAAACCTCAGAAGATGGCGTACACACTGTCCACATCTCCAGCATCTTCTCGATGGCCCGGTCCAGGAGGTATTTTTATGGCACTGTGCATGCACTTTGTCATCCTGTTGATGTGTCTTATTAGGGAGGCCCTCTGCATCCCAGGAATAACCGTGTCCTTCTTCCAACTGACGTACTAGCTGTCCCTCCTCATTCTGAGGTCCTCTCCTTAGACACTCAGTGAGATGAGTTGAACACTGTGCCCATCTGCTGCCTTCTGCCTATTTCTCAGGACAAGCACAGGCCAAAGACAGAAGCTGGACATGCAGACGCTCAGCCAACTCTGCCCTCAGTGAGTGAGCACCTCGGGTGCTGGGAAAACACGGATCCTTCAGCTCAACACGAGGATGTCATCGGCAGCTCCTGGGTCTTGCCCTCTCCCCAGGGTCCTGGTCCTCTGCTTAGGGAACATCTGTGAACTGCAGGAAGGCAAAGGAGACATGATGAGTGTTACTGCTTGCTGCTACAGAGTCCTAACACCCAAAACATATTTTTAATGTATTGTTTTTTAAAAAACATGTTGCTTTTTAATGACTTTTAATCCATGTTCTCATTTTGGGCTGAGGAAACAGAACTACATTTAAGACCAACAAGGCAACGTATGTGTTAGGGCTGTCCAGGGAAACAGAACCATCAGGATGTGTGTGCATACAGCTAGTGATCTCAAGGATATGACTCCCCTGATTGTGAGGCTTGGTAACTACAAAATCTGCGGCAGGATGGTAGGCTGGAGACCCAGCAAGAGTTGACATTGCAGGTTGAGTCTAACAGCGGGCAGAGTTTCTTCTTTTCATACGGTCAGTCTTTTTCCATTAAGGACTTTAACTGATTAGGTAAGGCCCACCACAAAACGCAGGGAAATCTGCTTTACTCGAAGTCTGCTAAATGTTCAATGATTTAAATGTTAATCTTATCCAAAAAAAACACCTTCACAGAACATTCAAAAAAATGTTTGACCAGGTACTTGGGCACACGGCCCAGCCAGGTTGACATAGAAAATTAACCTTCACAATGTGCTTCAGATTATCTTGGGCCATACCTTGTGTGACTTTCAAAAAAGTGGCCTCAAAACACAGCACTTCCCGGGACATTAAACGAAGTACGAAAAGCTGCTGGGTGCACTCCTGCCTGGATGTGCACACCTCACACGGCCGCTCCTCTAGCAGGACCCCGGAACACATGAGACAGGGGTCCACTAGGACCCCCTGGTTTGTACCTCACCTCCTGCTGCAGCCCTTCCAGGCAGACACAGTGAGTGATCCCTCCATCTCCCAGCCCTCGGCCCTTCTGTCTCCCCCTCCATCTACAGCTTGCACTCACTCATGTGCCGTGGCTGTCTTCTCTGCCGGTCTCCCCCATGCCCCACGGTGTGTATTTGAGATCGTACTTCATGGCCACCCACCCCTCCCTGGGAACCCCTGGAAGCCTCAACTCTGGACAAGCTGCATCCCCATCCTTGTTTCTGGCCTCCGAGAGACCAAGACACGCACTTTAATACCTCTATGAACTCATCTGATGTGTTACCACACTTTTAAAATCTCTCTGGAAATAGGTGCCCTGCTGTCTATTCTACGGCTACTGCCCATGTCTGGGCCCTGAGCACTGAGGTCTACACGGTGAAGTAGCTTCTGATCGGCCGTCCCTGCTTGAGCTCCGTCTGCTCAGGACAGGGCTGTGCTCGAACACACAGACGCAATTTTGTTATTCTTCTGCTTGAAGGCTCCCAGGGATTTCTGGAGCCTTCACACAAGCCCTAAGTTTCTCAGCCTTGTATCTGAAGCCACAACACCAGCATCTTCTTTTACTTCCCAAACATTTCTTATATTCCCATTATGGGTTGAACTGTGTCTCCCCAGCACCACAAAAAAGACATGTTGATGGCCTAACTCCCAGGACCTCATAATGTAACCTTATTTGGACACAGGGTCTTTACAGAGGTGACCAGGTTTAACTGAGACCACTAGGGTGGGTCCCGATCCACTGTAACTGGTATCTTCACCAAAAGGGGACATGTGGACCCAGAGACAGACGTGCACTCAGCGAAGAAGCTGTGAAGATGGCAGAGGGCAGGGAGAAACGTCTACAGGCCAAGGACCGCCGGGGACTGTCAGAAGCTAGGAGAGAGGCGTGAGACGGACCGCTTTCACACGTCCCCGTAAGAGCCAAGCCCGCCGGCACCCTGACCTCAACTTCGAGCCTGCGGAGGCCAAGAGGATGTGGAAGCCGGCCAGTCCGAGGTCGTCAGGGCAGCGTTAGCTGCCATGAACCGCAGGAAGGCAAAGGAGACATGAGGGGCTCCCCGTGTGGCGGCCACCATTCCGTTTCCCCCGTGCCCACACGAGGTCAGGGCTCCACGCAGGTACTCTGCCGCCTCCTGTGCTGGATGGTCTTTCCTCCCGCAGCCCCCTAGCGACCTTCTGCTCTCTCAGTCTCAACTCCCTACACCGCCCCTTGCCGCAGGGAGCACTTGAGCTCCTTCTCCAACCACCAATTTTGAGCCAGCCTCCGTCAGTCCACAGAGGAGGACGGCTGCGCATCTGGTGGGTCAGAACTCCGAGCTGCCTTGACGAGAAGGCCGGGTCTGGGATGCGAAGGGGCACCGTGAGGCTCTGCCACCGCCCTTTCCCCAGGTGGAGGAGTTCGTGGACGGGGAGCCCCCTGTCAGCTTCCTCTCTCCATGTGTGCCTAAACTGCTGGCCGAGGCCTGTGGCTCCATGCGGCTAACTGGGCCCTGGCCTGATGTCAAGATTTGGAAATGGACGCCTGGGGAAGGCTGACTCCTCGGCTGGGTCAGAGAGCTGCATGGTGCTATCGCGTGCAGCCGGGACCACAGGTCATTCTGTAACTCTCCCAGAAGACCACGGGTGATGGGTATGGCCAGATTCAAGCACTCCTAGGTTTTTGCTGGACTGTTGCTAAACCTGCAGGTCCGTCTATAATCCCTGGCATGCCTGTCCCCCCAGAACTTCTCACTCCTTTTTGTTCGTGTGCTCTATCACTTTGCACATGTACCTTCTATAAGACAGATCCTATTAGTTTGGTTAGTTATTTACTTGAATCCTTACTTTTGCTTCTTTGGCCCACCCCCCAAAATTCACTCCCCAAGGCTAGACTCTGAGCCCTTCAAAGACGCAGCCATTCCATGCTCATCCTGCTCTATCTGAAGCCAAGCCGCAGACCTGGCTCATGCGTGTCCTCGCTGCGGGACTAGGAGCAGTTTGCGCAAAGCAGAATTGAGCAGAACCACATCAAGGTAGCCAGAGGGAGTGAAAAAGAACCACTGTGACATGGATGATCCCAAGTGGACTGAGGATGGAAACTAGTGAGGCAGCTTCTCTCGAAACAGAGCAACGGTCACCAGATAGACCGTCCCGTTCAACCTGGACAAGACACATGAAACAAGGGTTTTCAGACACTGGATGATAAGCATCACAGGGCAGTGATCCCTGCAAAGGGTAACAAGCAGGTGGGCCCACGACTGCCCTCAGCTCACTGCCCAGAGAGACTGGGCAGCCCGCAGTGCCCAGAGGGAGAGCCGAAGCAGTGCCCGATGGTCTCCCTGATGGCCACACAGCATTGAGAAGTCGGGGAGGCTGAGGCACAGATCTCCCAGGGCAAAGCACCAGAGAGGAGAGAGACACACAGAGGTCTCCAGAGGCTCTATCTCACGGTCTCAGCTACGTGCTGATCAGTACCTACGTGTGAGGCCAGGGAAGAACCACCAGAAAGGATCAGACGGAAAAATTCTCAGTGCTCACCGACAGTATGGAATAGCTCAAGTTCACGATGCATGGAGCATTGAGTGGACTCAGAGGCTACTCTCTCAGAAGTGAGGCCACATTGGCCCTGAACCAGGCACGGTGTGGGTCCTGCCTAACACAGCTTCAAATCAAGACCCAAAAAGATCAAATGTTTCCAAGTAATTTGTGTCCCAGAATAAAGTTCAAAAATATTTAAAGAAACACAAAAAAATCCAGTACCCAGACTTCGTAAGTTTTTTACTTCACTTTTTACCATTTAAATATCCCATTCACCCAATTGTTACTGCAAACTTCTCTTACACAAGCAGAGGGCACCATGGACGCACCATCCGGATGTCCCTGAAGTTGTAAGGACAGACTTGCTTTGATTTGTCTACACTCTCTCACCAGGCTTCTTGACTAAAGGCCTGATGTCTCTTTTGCCAGGGGCACACACCCTTAGAGAAGATGTCCTATAACAAAGGGAGCTCACGACCTGGCAAACTTGAATGGATGAAAATAACAGCGTATCTGAAATTATAACTGTCCCAGAAAATATAGGACATGTAGCCACAGCACCCATTAAGAAATTTCAGTCTGGAATCTCGGCCTCATGAGCACCCAATCCTAAGCTGCCAAAAGGGGCAAATTTTGACGACTTCCTCTTCATCTTGTCTTGTTCCTACTGCAGCAGTCAAAAATGGCCCAGACTTACTTTCGGAACAGTACGAGGAGGAGCAAAATAATAATTACTGTGTGCATTTATTTTATAGCCATTTGCAAACTGCATCAACCATAACATGGTACTTGCTTGATTGTTAATACAAAGAAAAAATCCTGAAGAAATATAAAAGACACTATCACTGTACTGAAAGGAAAGGGATCTATCGGGGCGCCTGGGTGGCCCAGTCGGTTAAGCACCTGCCTTCAGCTCAGGTCATGATCTCAGTCCTGGGATCGAGCCCCGCATCAGGCTCCCTGCTCAGCGGGGAGTCTCCTTCTCCCTCTCCCTCTGCAATCTCTCTCAAATAAATAAATATCTTTATAAAAATTTAAAAAAAGGAAAGGGATCTGTCATCCAAAGGGATTAAATTTCCAATGGTTACCTATTGCTGTCACTTGGACTTGAAATATCACAGGCTGTGAAGGCTGCCATCAGCTTGAATGCACCGCTGCAGAGGGGCTGACCTTTGAGAGCACAATCTAAGCAGCCCGAAGCCAACCACGTGGTGAGTCAGTGGAGACCCACGCTGAAGTGGTGGTGGTCACAATGTGCAGTTCGCATATACACACCCTCATCAGCAACAATCAACTGGGTTTTTCAGTCTTTCTTCTCTTTCCCTAAATGACCCTAGCGTGAATCATGGTAGGTGGTCTGCACTCAAACAGGAAAACTCTTGAACCCAATGAACGAGATGTCTCGTTAACGTCTCAAAGATCCTTTATATACGTCGGCAGGCAATTCAGTTGGATGTCTGCTGGTCCCAGGAAGGGGTCTGGGAGTGGTTATAGTAACAACAGTGGGAAGTACACAGATGGAGCCCACCAATCCGCTGGTAGTGCATGAGTTCAGAGAACACCCTGGGGTCCCCATCCAGAGCTCTGTGAAGGCCTGATCTCATAGCTGTTCATTTCATCCCCTCAGCCAGTCGCCTGTTGGATTTCTAACACAGAAGCAAACCCAGCCAGATGCTCCCTCCTCCACTTCACTGAGGATTACACTGTTGCAGCCTCCAGAGACTACCTCTTCCCAGCCCTCAATCCCACCAATTCTGGAGCTTCCACCTTCCCCCAGGCCAGCCACCTCCTTACTGCCTTCTCCTTGCCAAAGGGAAAGGAAGAGCATTTGAACATCACAAGAGTGCTGGGGGCGGGGGAGAGTCTGGAATCTCTGTCTTTGCTCTCTGTGTGGTCCACGCACCGGGAGCTTTTCAAGGATGCAGATTCCCAGGCTTGCCCCAGAGCTACTGAGACAAGATCTGCATTTCCACAAGACACATAGGTCATTTGTGGGCATGCTAATGTTTCGGAAGCACCAGGCTAGGTGACTCCCCCCAACCTCCCCCACACCCCCTGAGTTATCTGTGGAACTAAGAAATGTTAATGACTGCAAAAGACTGGCTTGGTCCAAGGATAGTTCTGGGGAAAAAAGGCAAAGTAAACAAAAATACAATTGAGAGAAAAGGAGGAAGGAAGGAAGGAAGGAAGGAAGGAGGGAAGGAAGATGGAAAGGAGGAAGGGAGAGAGAAAAGAGGAATGGACAGAGAGAATGTACATAAATAGGATTTATATTAATTTTATTGATATATGACTCTGAATGATCAAGGGCTGTGAACAATGGCCAAGACTTCAGGTCTAATCAAAAGATGCAATTAGCATTAACTTGTTTTCTGGTTATTCAATTTAATAAGGAGCTTAATAATTGAAAGAGTTTCTATTGATACGTATTTCCTTGCTGCCCCTTTGCAAGAATTCAGCAACAATGGGCCATTACCCTGTGATTCTTCTTGCTATTTTCAGAGGCTTGTTTTCCCCTTACCTAACTTCAGGTTTGTAACCTTTCCTTTCCTTTGTATTTGAACAGAATGGAGGGGTGGGATTTCTCAAAATATTGCATTGTGTTTAGAAATACTGCCTCCCCATCATCTCCCTCCCAGTATTTTGGGACAAAGGGACCAATCAGAAATTCATGGTGCCTCAGCCTTCCATGCTCAGAGCTGCTACTTCCAGGGGCCCAGTATCTCCAGAGAAACCTTTTGTATTTACGATGACATGAATGGACACTTTAAAAAAATCATTAATTTAGAGCATTTTTTTGTGGCTACAGGGAACCAAACCACAAATGTTAGTAATTGGAAGAACTGTCAAAGAATGCTTCTCCTCACCGCTGGTTTTACTATTAATAGTCAAACGAAGCTCATTAAGGAAAATATTGAAAGCCCAGTGAGGCCAAGGGCTGTGTTTCACGCACTGCCGTACCCTCCACATTGCCTAGCAAAGTGACAGGCACGTAGCAAACACTTAATAAATGTTTACATGATCAGTCTGTAGAATACTCAGTACCAAAAATTATTCTGTGCCTCAGCCGAGGGCAAGAAGGCAAAGTCTGAGACCACTGCACATGCTGCATCATGAGCGACGTAGGGCAGGAGGGGCTGTGACTGCTGGCCCCTCGTTGTGCTTGAGAGTGCATGTGCTGGGTTGAATGGCATCCCCCCAAATTAATGCCACCCAGAACCTCAGAATGGGGCCTTATTTGGAAACAGGGTCTCTGTAGATATAATCAAGTTAAGCTGAAGTCTCAGTGGAGTAGGGTGGGCTCTAAATCCCATGACTGGTGAACTAAGAGGGGAATGTGGAGACGGACACAGGGAGAATGCTGAGGAAAGACATGACAACACACGAAGTCCATGTAGAGAGGAGGCAGAGATTGTATTGCTTCACTGGCCACTGGCCAAGGGGTGCCAAGGACTGCCAGCACCCCCAGAAGCTGGAGGCCAGGAAGCGTCCCCCCCAGAGCCTTTGTGGAGAGCACGGCTGACACCTTGTTTTTGGGCTTCTGGCCTCCAGAGCGGTCTTACACCACCCAGTGTGTGTAATTTGTTCCAACAGCCGTGAGGAATGTGTGCCCTTGCAACCTCTGTTCTGGAAGACTCGGTACCACTAGGTTTTCATATAAAAGGCCTGCAGCTCATGCACTTCACTGTGGGGGCTGCCCACCTTCCACACTTGCAGCCATCGCCGGTCCAGCCGCGGTGGGGGGCACGTCAGCACGCTGTGGCCACACAGCTCCTCGGAGAATGGTTAATAAAACAGGCCAGCGGAGCGTTGATTCAGCAAGGGTTCAGAGGACTTCAGGAAAGGTTGTTTGCTTCCTTTTTGAAGATGGGTATGATTTCTGGATTGTTCCCCAAGGGTTTGTAGGGGAAGGAAGGAAATAAACTGTCAGATCTTCTCAACTGTGCAGGGCAACTGGACTCAGTAAGTTAAAAATATTAAGGTGCCACCATCCATCACGAGTGATGCCAGGTACCCAGGCTACAAACATGTCATTTAAGGAAACCTGCAGCAGACATGTGACCCAACATGATGGTTAGCCGCCAGGCCCAGGTGCCCTGGGGAGGAAGACATCTCGTTCCTAGTGGAAATGGAATGATTTATTCTTAAACAAATGGAACGCATCCTCAGGTCTGGGGGAGATGATCAGCATATCCTGGTCGGTATTTTAACATTTCAGAAGTACTTACTTTTCACTTCAGTGTGGCAGGGCTCGCAAATTCACCACGGAAAGAGAAACCTGAAAGGCTGACTACAGTCTCGAGGCCTCAGTGAAAAGTCGGCTCTGGGCTGAGAGCGGACGGCAGTGGCACAAAGATGATTCTCAAATCCAGGTGTAATAAAATGTAATATTTTAGAGCAAACCCTCCGAACTGACCTCATACCTGCATTTGCCTCCTGGAAGTTTTAAACAAGGTCTGCCTTGGAACAGGGCTGGATCCCCTGGGATTAGTGCAGATTTCAACCCAACTCTGATCTTGAACACACAGATTTTTGTACGCAAATTACTCTTAGATGCAGTTTCAGCTGGACAACTCCCAAAAGCACACCAATAGCACTGTGGCGTGTTTGTTCAGTTCATTATCACCCCCACATCCCCGCCGGATGCTCCGATGCCTGGCAGAGGTCACGTTGTTCCCAAGTTGCAGTGAGAAAATGGAGACTCAAGAGGATCAGGTGGTACCGCAGGTATGGAGTCAGTTTTCCTTCTCTGTCCTCTCTACCGACCCCACCATCCTCTTCCTTGCAAAGGTGGCGCCACACTGGGTGCTGAGGATGACGCTGTCCGTCCTGAAAGAGATCCTCGTCACCCTCTCCCTGCCCGAGAGAAATGGAAGAGCTTGGTGTTAATTGCTTTCTTTCAATGGTGCTACCATGGTGCAGTTCCCACAAGCCGCACTTGATTTCTATCTCCAGACAGAAGGGCAATAAAAGACTTTTTGTTCTATGCTGTTGTCCGCTGTTGCCTCGAGACAATTTTGCAGAACTGACTGATAAGGATGGAACCTTCTGTTGCGCCAATCCAAACGTAAGCACCACTTGTCAGATGTGGCACATCAGGGTGAACAAGCTGTGAATAAGACACTCCATCCCTTCACAATGTTCTCAACTCCTCTCAAGACAGAATTACTTTAAAGCTGTCATTCTGGAGTCACTCCTCGTAATTTCTGTTTCTGATATCTGCTTCTTTCATGTGTGCCTTTGGCTTGCTTTTTCAAATACCACCACCATTTTCCCTTCCTTTAAAAAAATTCCAGAGGTTCTTTCTCTTCCACCCTCACCATGAAATCTGTGGCTCACATTTTCAATATGCACCTTTTTTTTTTTTTATTTTTATTGCTTGACCTCTCTTCTTGGAGGGCCTTTCTAATCATCTTCTCCCTAGACCTCCTGGAAAATAACAAGAGGACTGGAGGCCTTCTGACACCTTTCTGTGAACTTCTACAAACGAGTCCTGTGCTTTAGCCTCAGCTTTGAGTTTTAAGATAACGTACCTGAGAAAATGGGCAGCAAAACCTCAGTTTGGATATTCAGATTTCCTCTTTTCAATACTGAATGTTTTCATCTCTTTAGTGACCTTTTCTGTAAGTAGAGACAATTTAGTCATTTAGCTCTTGGGGCTTCTGTCCAGATTAATGGAAGATGTTTTGTTCACACAAATAATGCTCAGAGACTGAGATTTTCTTTGCCAATAATTTATTTAACACAGGTTCACTGTGGGAACTATGATTTAAATTATATATCACAAGACAACAGCATACAGGATAAATGTCTCTTAATAAGCCAATAAAGAAGTAGCATTCTCCAAACCAATGACAGATTAATTCCACTGTTGTTCCAGGCAAAGGAGAAATGGAAGATGTAAAGTCCACATTTAGTTAAGGTGTACCTGTCTACGAGCTAGATCTCCGGAGAGTCAGTGGTGCCAACTAAGAGCTGATGTTCAGCGGCCAGCGCAAAGCAGAAGTCCCCTGCTGCTGGAGCCCGATGCTGGGGGAGAAAGGTGCTGCCCTCAGTGGGCCACTGCAAAGGGCAGCCACAGCAGGGGCTAATGCCCAAGGTCTTCGGAGAGCTATTTAGATCAGCAGAGGGTAGCCCTGCCCGGACCAAGCACACGAAGGCCTCACAAATCCTCAGTAAAGTGGTAACATCCACTGTGTTACAGCTGTTCTTACCAGTAAGCCCCTAGCAGCACCCATCAACAGCTGAGTTACTGAGCGCTTACCAACAACAGATGTCGATGACAACATCCTGACACAGCGTCCTCATTGTCAACAAATCCACCCTTAGATCAAAACAACTTCACTTAAGTCATAAACAATCAGATTTAAGATCGTAACAATCCAAGAGACAACAGATGACCCACAAACCTGAGAATAGCAGTGTGCATGCACAGGCTCATCCACCCTTCTGGGAAATGGGCCATGACCTGCCATGCTGCACAGTTCCTTCTCCGGGCTGCAGTTCAATCAAAGCAAGCACCCCTGGCCACCTCCTCACCTTCCGTCCTCTCTTCCCTCTCAACCCACCTCACCTTTGCCCTCTCAACCGTCTACCCTGTCCTCTATGGACCTTCTCCCAAGGTAAGCCACATTCACTTACATTTCCCTTACAGCATCCTTCTCTTAACTAAACCTGTTTCTACTTTATAACTTAAGTCCCGGGTGATCCTTGGAAACTGTTTCTCCCTCAGCACCTTCAAGGGACTTTTGGTAACAATTTTGGTAATACAGCCCACAGCCTAATTGCTGAGCCCTTTTGAGGCTGTATCATTTGAGCTTCCATTAAACACAAGTGGTCTGAATATACTAGTTAAAAGACAGAGATCCAGAGAGTGGATTAAATAAACATGACCCAACTATCTACAAGAGCATTATACTGATATAAAAAACAATGTCAAAAATTCACATACGATTCCATTTACTCTTGAAATGATGAACGTACAGTGACAGAGAACAAATCACTGGTTGCCAGGGGTAAGGAATGGTGGGGAGTGGGGACACAAGTGTGATGACTGTGAAGGAAGAGCAAGAGAGAGGCCTCTGTGTAATGGGACAGTTCTGCATCTTAATCGTGGTAGTGGTTACGTGAACATACACATGGGATAAAATGGGTTAGAGCTCTATATTCACGTCTTACAAATACCAGTTCCCTGGTTTTGTTACTGTATCACAGTTACATATGTTGTAACTACTGGGAAACCTGGGAGGAGGTACACAGGTGCAACTTCCTGTTAACTGCAGATTATTTAAAAATAAAAATCTTAAAAACACTATAGAATTTTACACATGGCATGAGCTCAACCACACAAACAATTGCACTTGGACAGAACAAAACACAATAAATAAATGCATACTTAATTATTATTTTTTACCAAAAGAAGTTAATGACGTAGCCTTCCACTGTGGCATCAACATCACGGTATTACAACTTTCATGGCAATGTTATTCAGTATAATTGGAATCTGTCTCCTTCTCTGGTTTATACGATAATAACCTAGCAAGAAAACGTAAGTTATTGGTAAGTAGCAAAGCTACAGGAGATGTTTACACTCTAGTTTGTTGAACTATTTCTCTTTTTTGTAAACCCAAACATCTACCCTTATTTTAAAGCATGTCTTGATGCACAGTTGGACTAACACGGAAATGCATTTCTCGTCTGGTACAGTTCATTTTCTATAGAAGTGGTAGTGTGGAATCAGATTAAAAGTAGGTCAGTTTTACCCAGAAGTTTATAATTCTGTAGGGCCAAGAAAGATTTCTATCAGGTTTGTTTCTTACAGGGGAAAGTATAACAAGTACATCTTGGGGGATATGAAATTTCAGATTTGCCAAAAGAAGGGATTTTTTTTTCCTTGTGTCACAAGCAGTTTTTTTCTGGATCCCATGATTAACAACAATGTAATGTATTATAGCTGACAGCGTAGGTTCAGCCTAATTCTCTGGCCAGGATCCTAATGGCATTCACACTAAGTATTACTCTAATGCACTATTTGTTTTTCCATATTGTGGTTTTTTTTTCTTATTTGAAGCTCAATGTACTTAAAATCATAACCCTGTATATCAAAGTCAGCTTTCCTGAAAATACTACCTTTAAGTTTAGCATTTTCTTTTCTTTCTTTTTAAAAAGATTTTATTTATTTGAGGGAGAGAGAGAACACGTGTGAGCACACAAGCAGAGGGGGAGGGGTAGAGGGACAAGCAGATTCCCTGCCGAGCAGGGAGCCCGATGTGGGACTAGATCCCAGGATCAGGACCTGAGCTGAAGGCAGATGCTTAATCAACTAACTGAGCCATCTAGGCGCCCAGCGCTTTATTTTCAAGTTGGTATTGGTAACGCACCATGAAGTCAGCCACCTTGAAGAGACCCAAGCAGCAACTTGGCCCCAGTTCATATTCTAAATAACTAAGTATTGACCAGTGTCAGAGTTCAGAGTTCCACCCGTCTGAATCCTGTCTATTTTTTTCCATCCAAATTCTCATTTCTTTGATCAGTGACATCTTCCAAACACAGATATTTTAGTGAAAGGTTAAGCCATAAATTCAGTTAGTTCTGTTTCAGTTATCGATGCCTTCCAAATTTTCTTTGACACAAATTGCCAAAATTGCAGTGTTTAGAACATGCTGGGATCTTTTATTGCCTGGCTCTTATCACAAATGTCTGCCCCAAAACGTGCTTATGAAGGGCATTCCCAAGGAACAAATTAATGTTGCTCTAGTCCTCCCTAGATTTGGTACATCTGTTTTGCATTCCATCATAATTTAAAAATTTCAGGGTAGGCAATGTTCTGGTGCAGTAAAATTGCCAAGGGACTCCACAAAGCCCTGAATGCTGCCAGAGAGTTTGAAATAATATGTCAGTGAGTTTGGAAAAACCTACTTCTAGAATGCAAATGGGGTAAAGGGACTTCATTTACTCCGAGTCAGGTCCAACAAATGAGGCAAAAGACGCCTACGAAGGCAACAGGGCATTAAGGCTCCCATACATTCAATCTACCCCAAAAACTATAGGTATTTCTATGGAAAGCCCGATGTTTACTGTGTGCCCACTCTCTGCCATGTGGTATGCTGAGAGCTCTGCATACATTACCAGAAGCCTAAAAGGTAGATATTGTGGAATCCTTTTTACTAATGAGGAAACAGGCTCAGAGATAAATAACTTATTTGAGGTCATAGATCTGGTGCATAGCAAAACAGGGATTAGGTTTTCGGTCTTTTTCTTTTAAGATTTTATTGATTCATTTGTCAGAGAGAGAAACTGAGCACAAGCAGGGTGAGCTACAGGCAGAGGAAGAAGCAGACTCCCCACCGAGCAGGGAGCCCGATGCTGGGAGGCTCGATCCCAGGGCCCTGGGATCATGACCTGAGCCAAAGGCAGATGCCTAACTGACTGAGCCACCTGGGAGCCCCTAGGTTTTGGGTCTTATGGACATCTCTGCTCCTCCTATCCCAGGGGTCAGCAAAGTAGGTCTGAGGGCCAAATCCTGCCTACCATCTCTTTTTGTAAATAAAGTTTTACTGAAAGGCAGCGAGGCTCACTCATTCAGGCACAGTGTGTGGCAGCTTCTGTGCCATGGAGGAGCTAAGTAGTTGAAATACGCTGTAAGCAAATCAAAAATATTTATTACCTGGTCCTTTTCAGAAAAAAAAATCTGCAGGCCCTGCCCTATAAAATAAGACCTTTTCTTTTGAGGTTCTCCTCCATATATCTTGTCCCCATCCAGTAGGAACCCTAGACAAGTTTGCAGTCTGTCCTAAGAGAGTGGATCTTGGGGCACCTGGGTGGCTCAGCCGTTAAGCGTCTGCCTTCGACTCAGGTCATGGTCCCAGGGTCCTGGGATCGAGCCCCACATCGGGCTCCCTGCTCAGTGGGAAGCCTGCCTATCCCACTCCCTTTGTTTGTGTTCCTTCTCTTGCTGTGTCTCTGTCAAATAAATAAATAAAATCTTAAAAACAAAAAAGACAGTGGATCTTGCACATTCCCAGAGCCAACAGAGCCAGACTCAGAAAGGCCATTTCTTTACATTGTTAAATCACCATCAGTGAGCAAGGGCCCAGCACACAGCCAATCTTCACTTCCCCTCGAAGCTGCTGCCCAGAGACTCCAACCTCAGATAGCCACCCTCAGATGACCCTTTGTCAAGGCTCCCTGCACTGTGGAAGCATCCAGACAAGGGAAGGCCTACAGCAGTACTGTCCCATTGGGCCTTTCTGCCAGTCTCCATTGCCAGAAAGCACGGCCATCTGCCTCGAGTGCCCAGGGCCCTTCCTGTGTCTGGACGGACAGTGGACCTGAACAGCTGAGGACCACACGTGAGCCTTATTCATGGGTCACTCATTCCCTGGCTTTGTTTTGGTGGCCAGTTGCTGCTGGCATATAGGACCATTTACAAGTGAGTTTAGAGACCGGCAGTCTGGAGATTTATGGTGCTTAGTAGTTAGAAGAGGAAGCTGTAAAGTGCCTGACAGAGCAGCTCTAAAAATTAAGACTTTTGCTTCCTGAATCCACAGGCTGAAAATCCTTAAATCCTGCTGCCTGCTTAGCATTCCTCCTTCTGCACTGAGCTTATTCATGCAGAATACGGGGGAGAAAAGGACAAGATGAATTTAATGCAATCCTGTCTGTAAACCTTCCTCACTGTTAGTTCCTGAGATGAAACAGAATATTCCAGTTTCATGAGAAGTTCACCATGAAGCTGTACAAGGAGGAGCAGGGTTGCAGGGAAGAAGCCAGGTGTCCTGAAAGCAGCCCCAAGTTTCAACCGGCCGCGGACACTCTCGGTCAGACTCTGTTCTTTGCATTCAGGGAGATCCAGGGTCACATTTTGTCCTTGCCAGGTACTTACTTTCTAACCTGGGCCACATATAAATTCTCTCTGTCTTGGTTTTTCACTCCACAGCATTTAACGAAGCCAATTTTGACGACTGTAGAGCGTTGAGCCAAGCCTACAACAGTTCCCCATGTTTCCCTTTGCTCTCTCTTCCTCTAAACTGGCTTAGCCGAGGTAAGACCAAAGGCCTCAAGACATCTGAAGTAACAGGGAGTGTAAGGCCCTAGAGAGCAAAAAGACATTTGTTTAGGGACATCATTAACTATTCAGTTTCATTAATCATTGTATAACCTGATCTTTGGAAGCACAGAAGACACTGGCTTGGAGGACTGTTGCTTTCTGGGGTGGGAGGAAATATTATATTCTTTGCTGGGTTCTTTTTGCTCAGTTAGGCTCCCTCCAGACTCGTCCAGGGGAAAGGCCAGAGTTCAAGGGTAGAAGTGCAGAATCAGGTCAGGGTCATCTGCATTTCAGTTCAGACATAAGAAACCGGCTCAAAGAAAACAACCTCACATCCGAAAGAAAAGAAAAAGAGACAATCCCAAATGACAGATAAATCAAATAATTGATATCCTGTCTTTGGCGTATGTTGTTCTTTTCATTTTGGGTGCATTTGATATTGCGGGAACGCAAAACATTTTAAGCGGCTGCAGTCTTATTAGGCCCAGAATCAGGAAGCCCTAGAAATAATCCAACTTCCCCAACCTGACCTGACCCTCGCGACTTCCTTTCCCCTGTCATGTGTGTGTTTTAATGCTTCATAACCGAAGGCTCACACCTTCAACTTTGAGATTTTTCCTTTGGAAAAACAGAACCATAAAAATAAACCCCCGAGTTCTGATCTGGGTGTGCGGCCACCAGGTGGCAGTAGTGTCTAAACCACAGGCTCGGGGCCCCTTGGCCAAGTCCTACCGTGGGCCTGTGTGGGGCGCAGGGGCCGGGGGTTTATCCTGTATGTAGGGACTTCCAACACACTGATGAGCAAGCTGGGACTCCAGGACTGCAAGCCGCTTCTTCATCGTCAGGTGCCCGGGTGGCAGGGCAGCTCTGGTCCAGCCTGTCCCCTCCCCGCAGGACGCCTGCCCCACGGCGGGCTCTGGTTCAGCGTGCAGTCCATCCGCGAAGCCGCTGACGCGTCCCTGCCCCTGCTCGGAGGACCCGGCCTGATGCTGCTGGGACGCACTGCGACCCACCGCCTCCCTCCGCGCCGCCTCTGCTGGCGGCCGGGGCCCTCGGCCCACTGAGCCCGGCCGCCTCCCTCTTCAGAGCTCCGCTTGAGAGCGAAGGTGCGACCGTAGCTCATCTGGACGAACGCTTGCCGCTACGCGCTTTCGCCGAGCTCCTGCACACACAGATCCTCGCACGAGCCCCTGGGGCGCCCTCCGGTTCACTGGGCACCGGGAGCACCTGTAGCGCGTCCGGCCACGCTGCGAGCCGAGGCAGATAAACAACCGGCTGCCCGCGCCCCCAACCCGCTCCTACCTGTCAGGCTGCGAGGCGCAGGCCTTCTCCGCCCGGGCTGCATAGCGGAGGACGCTGGGCCTGGGCGCGCAATCGTTCCCAAACCCCGCAGCCGCTGAGCCCCTTCCCGGCCTCGGCAGCGACATCCCGGCCACCCGCGGCCGGACCTTCCCGCCTCTGGGCCCTCCCTGCGCAGCTGCAGACGGGAGCGGGCGCAGTCACGTGACGCGGTCCGCGCAGTCACGTGACGCGGTCCGCCCAGTCACGTGGCCACAGCCCGCCAGTCCTGCGGCCGCCCGAGGATGACGGGTAAGTGTGGCGTCTGCGTCGCCCGCATTCGGCAGCGCTGGACGTGTGTTCGTCTTGGCTTCGAAGGGTTTTCCCGCTCTTTCTCCCGGGCAGCCCCGAGTGGGGTCCGGGCAAACCGGTTCAGGTGAGCCGAGGAGGGTATTAGTGCAGCAGAGAGAAGTGCAAGTAATGTCGGAGACGCTGTAAGGACAGAGTGATGCGCAGGTGGAATGGGGGAAACGGAAGACACGTGCGCTTCCACTTCCCACCGCATTTCCGCACACGCGGTAACCCTTACCAGCCCTGCTTCCAGCACATCCCGCTCCCGCCTCCTGCATGTCGGTGTTCCCCGGGGCCATAAATGTGTTAGCCGCGGCCTTCTCGGATTGTCCTTTGCCATCTCACATTGAAAACAATGCCTTAAAAGGGAGACTGGCTGAGGTTTCTGCAAGACCAGTTTCAGCTCAAATTTCTTGCCCACGGGAACAGGGAAAATGGGCCCCCTTAATGGGCCGGAGCTGACAGTGTGACTTATTTAGTAAGCCCAGGATGTTCTTTACCAAAAAGCTGCACATCCTCCTCTTCGAGCCACGAGCTCTATTATTCGGAGACCACAGCTCGGAGTTCAGGGAGGGAGTGAAAAGAAGGCGGAGAGCGAAGGGCTGTGATGTTATCTAAACGCTTGAGCTCAGGTCCTTAGCCGCGCCGGACCTCCGAGTGTACAAGCTGCGGGGATTGTTCTTTAAACAGTTCAGCATAGAAGGCAGGATTTGCTAAGAGTGAAGCCCCATTAAGAGGACTCAAGCAGGGAAGGAAATTTAAATTCCAGTCCCCTAAGCAACCTTTTGCAAAGAAGCCCTCTTTCCCAAGCTTCCTCGTTTTCAGGAGCACGCTCCTCAAGTCGGCTGAAGGCCCACCTCCCGTCTTCTTGCTGGATGGAGGTGCTGGGTGCCCCTGAAGGTCCCCTTTCATTGCCCTGGGACGGCCCAGTCATGTGTTCCTAGATTCACAGAGTTTGTAAAAGTTGCAAAAGTAAGATTTTTTGTGTGTGCTCTCTTTCATCAAGAGTTTTCTCTTCTCAGAAGTTGTAACAGTCCCAAGTTCCACAAAACTTGGATCTGAGCCTGCTCTTGTTTTAAATGAGGCATACAGAGTAGTGAGTACACCCCCATGATAATTAACTGGGGTACAGGAAGAGACCATTACAACTCTTTTATTGCTCTCTTTTAATCAAAGAAGAAAATCAAACTTTATTAACACTGTACAGACCAGACTGTTCCCCCACTCATCTTCCCTCCCCTCCTTCCCTATGTGCATCATCTGACAGGCACAGAAAACCTGAAATGTGACCTGAGTGCCCACAGTGAAGTGTGGTGGTAGGAGGTACTCACTGGCTGTCTTCTTTCAGCATTTGGTATATGTCTGTAATTTACATGTGAGAAGTATATTCATTCTTACTACTTGCACTCAAAACACAAGTTGGATTGAGGGCAAAAATATATATTTTTAAGTTAAGATAAAATAGTGTATAAATATTTATTTTTATTGCACCCTTTAAAATGTGTACGTTTGTAGTAAACAAAACATATCAGTGCAGTAATTGGACATATATATGTGAATTCAATAAATTATTTGGATGGGTGCCCATTTTTTTATCTGATAGAGGTGCACCATCAGAAATTTAGAAATCATAACTTTAAAGTATCCTATTAACAATACCATCTCCATGCAGAAGAAAGGGGTAGAAAAATACGCTTTCTAACTTGTCCATAGACTTGCCTCAATAATATAATTCCTTAACCCTGAACTTTAGATTCTATTTGGATACACCAGCCACTCTTTCAGAATGCAGAGTTGCCTGGGAAAGGGATCACAAGCTGAGTCAGCAGTGGACCATTCACACCTTCGTATGAATTATTCCAGTCACTTCCTTGTCTACCAGCAGTCAGGCCCCACTGGAAATGAAAGATGGGAAGAACGAAAGAAAAGGAAACAGAATCATTGATGTTGGATGATGGGGATTTGATCTGAAGGTGCAGGTTTCATAGGACATCATACTGAAGGAACTGGCTGGAGAAGGAGGTGTGCGTGGCACCAAAGGAGGAGATAATTGAAGAAAGAGAAAAGATGGGAGCAAGAACTCTAAAGACCAAGTCTCCTCTCAGCTTTCCTTATTGTCCACGCGGTACTCACCCATCCACCCTGCACCTTAGAGCATCTGAGGCTTCCCGCTATGTAATATTCTATTTCAGCTATCTCCATAAACAAATTAAATACACTGGAAATGTTAATACTTGGGCTCCCCCTTCTAGATGGATGTTATGTTTCTGGAAGTAGCACAGAGGTCCTATAACAGACTGAACATCCTGACTCTTAAGTTTGGAAATATGACTGTCCCACTCATGGGAGTTTTGGAGCTTCTGATGAGTGCAAATCTTGAATCAGAGAGCTCCAGAATATTAGAGCTGGAAAGACACTTAGAGAATGTGTAAAACTTTATTTCACGGACATGAAGAGTGGGTCAGAAAGACTACAGGGAGTGAGGATGGGCCTGGGGAGGGACTATAATTGGAATTAGCATGTCATCCTTTACTTTTAGCCAGGGTCTCGCCTGAGAGCCTTAGCTTCCCAAGCCTGTTTCCCCGCAGAATTCTGTTTTGGGATTGCATGTATTACTTGAGATAATCCATGTGTAAACACTTGCCCCGGTGTGCCACACATAATATTAGCACTGAATAAATGCTTCCTCTGCTACTCTTTGGCTCAAATCACAAGCTAAGTGGGTATAGTCTTGACCTTAAAAAGAAGTTCGGGGTATACTGGCCTGTATGTGTTGACTGTAGAGTCTCATTATAATAAAAGCAGACTTCACTCTTTTCCTTTGAAGCAGGGATGGATAACCTTTAGTTTCCCCTCTTTTAAAGTTGCAAATATTTATAGACTTTGGAATAAGAGACAAATTTATCCAAAGTTGGCCCTTTAAGCCAGGCCTCTTTTATGAGTTCCACTTACAAGGAAATGGAACTTTTTACTTTGCTAGTCGAAAAAGTCAGCTGTGCCAGGGATGTGGTGGACACAGTGGCCCTTCCTGCAGGGGACTCTCACCTCTGCACCTAGCTGTTGCTCACAGGGCCCCTGCGTTCCAGGTGAGGCTGCTGGAGTCGGTCCTCCAGAGTAGAATAGACACTGACTGCTTTAAAATACGGCCCAAGTCTTAGTCTGTTGTTGCAACAGTGTTACATTATTTTGGTGTGATTTTTTTTGACCTGACTTTTAACTTCAGCAATACAGATAAATGTTCCATGTTACCTTTGGTTGTGGATTCTGCTGGGTGTTATTTTTAAACATATGACACACCCTTTTTTTTTTCCCTTCTTATGTGAGGCCACCGAGATTTGTTTGGTTTGTTTTCACTAAAATGTGTTGTGTTGTCAAGGAGCCCTGGTTGTTCTCACTAGAGACTGGCATTGGAGACCAAGCTCTGCCCTGTGCGCACTCCTTCATTGCTACCAGAGTCTCATCATTACCTTAATACGCATTTCCTTGGTCAGAGAATTCAAAATTGCTTAGATATATATTGACTTTTTTCCCCTTCTTCTATGTGTTTGTTATGTTATTTGCCTGATCTTTTTTTGTGATTGGGATGTTTATCATTCTTAATTTGTAAGGAATCCTTAAAATTTGATACTAACATTGATATAATTTTGGTACATAGTTATCCTATTTGACATTTACACTTATATGTATTTTTCAGGCGTATTGAAGTTTAAAAATTTTAGGAGTCAGGTATCTTTACTTTTTACACATATATTTTAGTTTTACCGTTAACAGCAACCATAGATACTATTTATCTAAATACTTATTTCCTTGTCTTATGCATTGTCATTTGCTTTTCATTGCTTCTTTTCAAGTTTATCTCTGATTACTCTTAAATTTGTTTTGTGAAGTAGTACTGCAAATTTATTTTACTTTAATTGCACAGTATTTATTGTGCCACTGATTTAAAATGTTATTTTTATCTTTATTTCTTATAAAAACTCAAAGCTGTCTCTTCTGTCCCAGTAATAGGTCTACCTATTCCTGCGCAGCCCAGCCCACCACAGACTTCTTTTTAGATCTTAGTATATCTTTTTATATT
Organism: Neomonachus schauinslandi; assembly: GCF_002201575.2. Classification (NCBI taxonomy): domain Eukaryota; kingdom Metazoa; phylum Chordata; class Mammalia; order Carnivora; family Phocidae; genus Neomonachus; species Neomonachus schauinslandi. The sequence goes on from NC_058416.1 coordinate 2,661,184, forward strand.
TTTACTCACAGTAGTGCAGACATAGGTTAAATAAAGATTTGGGGTTTCTGTGAGAAACAGTAGCCTCTGTTTCTCCCCTCTCCCACCCTGTCCTTATCCATAAGAAGAAATATTTCTAATTATTTTAGTGGTTTTCTCTTCTTGCCAATTTTCTTGGGGTTATTGATCATTATTTCTTCAAATAAACTTTAGAATTATTTTAACCAAAAAAATCACTTAAAAATTTTTATTGAAATATGTTAAATTTAAAAAGTAGTTTTGAGATGATTAATTTTTTTTTATAATACCCTTTCTTCCCTGAAGTGTTTTCCCATTTACTAAAATCTTTCTTGTTCAGTGAATTTGTGGAGTTCCCTGACCCCATCCAGGCCCCCATTGATAAGTCTGTAGTGTATCCCTGAGTTGTGTATGTGTTACTCAGATTGCAAAGATACACACCCACCCGCATATCTTTGCTATTTTAATAATATGTTTTTCTCCATGCGTTTTAAATAATCATAAATGTTTCTTCTAATCAATTTTTTCATAGCCACTCACCTTGCCTGATGCAGAGTAAAAAGTAATAATAGCACAGCCCTGAGGTTGATGTTTTCAGGCCTGCCACCTTCACAGCAGCATTACTCAGAGGCATTGGCACCAATTGCCATGAGATAACGCATTGGTGTTGGCATCCAAAATAGAGAGTGTTGAGTAATATTTTATTTTGTTTTGTTTTAAAGATTTTATTTATTTATTTGTCAGAGAGAAAGAGAGAGAGAGCACATTGGCACAAGCAGGCAGAGGGAGAAGCAGGCTCCCCGTTGAGCAGGGAGCCCGACACATGGCTCGATCCCAGGACCCTGCACGACCTGAGCTGAAGGCAGATGCTTCATGACTGAACCACCCAGGCGCCCCAAGTAATATTTTATTTTTAATATATCAAAATCTTATAAACATGATTCCTTCAAATCATTGCGATCCAGTAATTCAACATTAGGCTGCTCTTTACAACATAACCAGAAAAGTGGGAAAGATTTAGGCACCTGGGTTTTAATGAAGGGATGATGATCTGTAATTGCTCCTGGCCTCCCGTCTCGTGCTTCCTGTCAACACCAACACCGCAGATGTGTCCACCCACAGGTCAAACACACACACACACACACTCTTCCTTTCAAATACCCACCTTTGTTTCTCTTTGAACCCAACCTGAGTACTTACCTCTCCTCCTGGTGGAGGTCTTCCCTACCCCACGTGACTGTTTCCTGCCTCCCTGGGATCTCAGCGTTTTATCCCCTGCTTATTCTCTCCAGTGCATGTCACAATGGCGATCAGATTATCTGTGGAGGTTGTGCTTTTTATTTAATATTCTGGGAAGAATACAGTCCTGTCTCTTTTACTGTTGCACTTCCTACACCTAATATGAGCACATAACATGTAGCAGGTGCCCACTGAACATTGGTTGAATGAAAATAAAGTGAAATCTTAGAACCACCTAAATGCCCAACAATTGGAGCCTGGCAGGAAGTCTTTTCAGCCATTTATATTTTTGTTTTCATAGATTTTTAATGCCAAGGGAAATTGCCCCTTGTGATAGTATTAGGTTTGTGCAAACCAAAACCAAAACATGAAAATTGCTGGAAAAAAATACACCAAAATGTTCACAGTGGTTATTGTTAAAGGGGAGAACTATACTTTTGTGTGTTTTTATTTAAAATGGGCACGTATTAGTTTTATAGTCACACAAAAATAGTTTTTGTTTTGTTTTTAAGTTTATTTAGAATATTTAAGCCTATGTTACTGGAAAAAGTACCTCTGAGGAGTAGGGAAGTTGCCAGTAAAACCAGGACTAAAAACAGAGATTTCAATAAAATAATATTTAAAATGCTCTGTTTGGAGAGAAGCCTGGTCAGGAGAGTGGATAGTAAATAAGCTGTTGTATCTGCCCAAAAGGAAATGAACGAAGAGCAGCAACACATTTACAACAGATGAAACCTGCAAGAAAATACATGATGCCGTGGATAAGATGAAATCAGGGTATACTATCAATCCTACAGATGTTTAACATACATAAAAATACGATTAGTTGCTTAGGATCCATGCGTACATTGTAAAGGTGTGAAGAAATATACAGAAGTAGTGACACTAAATTCACTAGAATGGTCACCTTTGTTGGGAGGGGGGTTGTGATTGAGGAGAGAGGGAAGGGGGTGATTTTTTTAACCAAGTCCTGGAATAGTGTTATTGCATAATTCTTTGTATCTTTGTGTGTGTCTGTAATATTTTATAATAAAACTCTGAAATTTCATAACAAATTTTGAAATGAAACAAAAGTAAAAATGAAAGGAATCCTGCTGTTAATTCTTTCATGAACAAAGTGTCTTTCGTCAGTAGCAATAGTTCATTCTCACCAGTTTATAAATTCAGATTCTCAAAGAGAGCCTCCCTTTCACTCTCCCTCCTTCCTTCCAGCCTCTCTCTTATCTTTCTCTCTCTCTCTCTTTTTTCTTTTGGCTTTCTTTTAAAGTAGTTTACTCTTTTTAACAGAGATGTCTTTATTAAGAATCTTAGAAATAACACAAAAACCGGGGCGCCTGGGTGGCTCAGTCGGTTAAGCGACTGCCTTCGGCTCAGGTCATGATCCTGGAGTCCCGGGATCAAGTCCCGCATCGGGCTCCCTGCTCGGCAGGGAGTCTGCTTCGTCCTCTGACCCTATCCCCTCTCATGTGTTCTCTCTCTCTCATTTCTCTCTCTCAAATAAATAAATAAAATCTAAAAAAAAAAAAAAAAAGAAATAACACAAAAACCAACAGATAGCTATTATTCTGTCACTTGCATTGTAGTTCTGCCTTGTGTAATTATAAAAACTTATAGGATTTGTCTAGTGCTTTAAGTTACTAGTAATTTATATTTCATTTATGTAGATTTCTAACTTGGCAGGCATTCCCAGAAAGCAAACAAGAAAAGGAAACATGCTTCTGTAGCTCTGTTGGGTTATGATTGATCTCATTCTTAAGGATCAGCGAGCTGTTTGAGATAAGAGATGAACTGTGCTGGCTTACCACTTTCTAATACCATGAACTGTGTCTACCAGATTCCTAACTGTATGAAAGGGGAAGGAGGCTGTGCTCAGAGCATGACCGTGCAGTTTGGAAGCACTCCAGAGAGAACGAGGTGCAATGCCTTCCCTCTGGTGCCATAACATCAAGGAGGGCGGACGCAGAGCTACTCTGCCAGTGATCGAATGGTCTCCATTCTTGAAAATAGATGATTAGCTTTGCAGTGCAATAGGTCCGAGTTATTATTTTGCAAAGTGCCATTCCATCACAGTCTTCTCATCTCCCACGAGCCCTGGGATTGATGTTTGTTATGCTATGAGAAAGTAATAATTGCTTAAATATAGAAAAAATACATTTGACAAACATTCATGGTAGAGAAACGGGAAAGATGGGATCCCTGAGCTGGGGCAGCATGGCCGCCAGTCACTTAAGCTCCTTACTTTCATGCTGATCCACGATTATCGTCTCACCTAATTTTAGCCCAAAGCCTCAGCTTCCACTCCCTCCCATCTTACTCAAGAAATCATTTCTTTCTTTTTCTCTACCACTGACCTACCTGTGAAGATATCAAATAGAAGCAAAATTGAGGAAAGGCAGAGCAGAAGAAGAATGGTCCTGGTTCATCTTGCTACTGGGGAAGTCAAGACCTTGACAACTAAGGGTTAACTTCAGCTGAAGAAATCACCCTCACACCATAGACTCTGCCACAGGCCACGTTCCTCTCTCACTCACATTCCTTCACGCACGCACACGTTCATGTACACACATACATGCATACACACGGAAGCACACGCTCACATTTGCACACACAGCCCTACTGTGCACAGCACGGCTCCTGCTGACCCCACTGCAGGAGTCTGGAACACATGGTAAGACTCCATGTCCACATCCCTGGGCTGAGAACTGACCCACTTTCACTGTGTTGACAAAGGTGAAGAGACGAACCATGGAAGCGGTCCAGACAGAAGACCTGCAACTGCAACAAGATCCTCCTGACCCAGATTCCCGACGGCGTGCGTCTGTGGCCGGGATGGGCCAAGCACTTGTTTGTTTCATCACACCTTGACCAAGAACTTAGATCCACACATGCCACTGAACTGGCGCCGTGTGGCTGATGGGGACATTCTAGCTGTCTGGAAAATTGGTATTGATCACTTCAGAAGACGTCCGCAGGCAACAATTGATTGTGATGGTTAACATGGCCAAAATGATTGGACTCCCCAGCAAACAGCTGCATTCCACACTCCGTACCTGAGCTGGCTTTGGATTTAAAGGTCAAATTATAACTGGTCATCCAGGAGTGCAGCTTAAGTGCCCACGTTTATTACCTAAACTCTTGTCATACGGCTGCAGAGCTCACCAATAGCAAATAAATATCCTGTAGTTGGGGGTAAAGCAAGAATAGATAATTAAGAACTAGGGATAAATTGCAAATGCTCAGAACACAACTCCTATACTTAAAAGGCATTATATTTATACCCACAAACTGATATGGCACAAATTTAGGTTATTTTAATTTAATTTTTTTAAAGTCTCATTCACAAGTAGCAAAAGATCATTATTGTGAACGATAACTTGGGCTTCTTGTTTATATTCAAGAACCAACTCAGATTAAAGTAATCTTTGAAAAGGGCTTGAATAGGAGAATAAATCAGTATTGGTGTCAGTTTGTCTTATTTCAATAATAGTCACTATGGAAACGAATCACTGACCTATTTCTTTTCATACCTCCAAGTAAACAATAAAGTTTCCACTTCTCTGTGTATCCTGTTTCCCTTGGAATATTGATCTCTGGTATAGAAGGTCTCCAAAGCACTTTTTATTGAAACCTACAGTGCTTCCCTACATGCGTATTTTAGCTGTTTTAAACACTCTCGGCCTCATTGTGGAATTCTACTGTGAAAGGCACACAGAGTGCTCAACTCCATCCTTCAGAAAACTGGGAGCTTTTGGCAGCCGCTCACCCGCTTTTGCTTAGAACTGGAGAATCCAGTTGCTGCTGGACGCAGACGGGGCCAATGGACCCTCAGACACATCACAAGTTGCCCAGTGTAGAAAGTCAGCAGAGTTCTGCTTTAGTTTCCTTCTGTTCCATGCCAATCTGTAATTACAGACAAACAGGAATGTCGCAGAAGAGAACTTTCCATGCTAAGCTGCTGATTCAAGAAAGAACAAACGAAATATTAGCATGCCTGTGTTCCCTTCCTGTCCTCAACCCACATCCTAAATCCATGTTCTATCTGGCTGAAGCCAGAAGTTCTAAATATAGAGCTGGTTCCCTCCCCAGCACTCACGAGTCACCCTGCAGGGCTCTCCATGCATCCACAGGCTGTGTGCGCCGGAACCCCGTTAAACCAGCAAGTGTGGCCCCTTGGCCTGATCCTCATCTCCACAGACACACTCCTGTTGTAATATCAAAAGGAAGCATACCGTGTTTGACTTTATTTATTGCCTATTTTTATGACCTGTAAAGTCCTCCTCTTCATTTGTTTACTGTGTGAGATGGAAAATTACAGAGATATTAAAGTCTCACACACACACACAAAAAGACACAAAGACATAAACCCCAAACAGTCTACACAGCTGCAGTGCCCTCCAATTGAGGATTAAAGAGAAGATACATCAGCAATGCTCTATATAACATATTACAGAAACAGAGTAAAATGGCCAAAGTGCTTAATTTTTCTTACCTGGCAAACCCATTTTTAAAAATGGAAAGAGATCTGACCTAATACGGTAGTGCCCCAAATGGGCCGCAGGTGTCTTGGGAGAACTGTGAGATTTCACTACAAGTATTACTACATTTCTGCTCTTAGAAAGCCATGATTTTCCAAACAGCCATGTCAAGATGATAACAAAGCAATTGTTTGGAGAATGGGAAAAAATCAACCTGAGAACCTGGTGGATTGCTTGCAAGTGTGGCTCCCATTCTCCACATCTTCCTTCTTCCCATGCCCTTTGCGGTGTCCTCCCATCAGAGGCAGAGTCTGTCTCATCGCCCTTCAGATCTGGGCTGGCCCCGTGGCTCTCTGACCACTGAATGTGGCAGAAGGGAGAATGTGCTCACTCTGAGCCTAAGCCTCAGGAGGTCTCACACACATACACTCTTTTTGGTCACGGCCCCAAGAACAAGCCTGGGAAGCATACTGCAGGATGAGGGAGCAGAGAAGACGAGGCATCCCAACTGACCCACGGCTGACCACATAGACAGGAGGGGGCCAGCTCAGACAGAAGCCCCTCCAGCAAAGCCCAGCCCACACTGCTGACCCATAAAATCCTAACTAAATACATGGTTCTTGTTTTAAACTACTAGGTTTTGGGGAAGTTTGTTACACAACAATAACTGATGGATACATCTTTTCTTTCTCCCTTTTACCACCCCCCACCCCTATAAGGGCTTATTGTTATGCAGAAAGTCATTGTCAGAGAATCAGGAAAAGTAGGTGCTAGTCCTGACTGAAATATTTAGCTGTATGACCTTGAACATGTTCTGTACCTTTCTGAGCATCAGCTTCCTGTCTGCATATTTCCACCCAAGACAGTTCTAGCTAGAGCATCTGTGTGAAGGAAACTGGCAGAGCAGCTTGAATTTTTCTACACACTGGTCTAAATACCTTTAAGAGGTGTGCATAACAAATCTAATCACATTACAAATGTGTCATCTGACTCAGCAGTCCCACTTCTTTGTCCTTGTGCTGTGGAAGAACACACTGAACGTACTAGCCGGTATGCTCAAGAACGTCTAGTGCAGGATTCTTTGTATGGCAAACATCAAGAAATAGCCTGAATAGCTATCAAGGAAAAGGGCTGAGCAAATAGTGGTATATTCACACTATAAATTATTATGCAACTATTTAAAGAGCTCTCTGGAAGAACTTTCATGATACAGGTTTGTTTGTTTGTTTGTTTGATGTGAAAGAAGTGAAGTGTGGGATATAGTTTCATTTCCGTAAACAAAGCCAAGCCCTTATATGTGGTTTCATATACTTATCTGGCCACTGAGACAGTTCAGAAGGATACAGAACACGCTGATTGCCTGGGCTGGAGGCAGAAGTTTATAACAGCAAAATGTTGAAACAGCCTCAGTGTTTAGGTGGAAGGATTTAGTTAATTTAATTATAGCGCTTCCATATAGTGAACACTCAGCTGTTAAAAATTATGATATATAATATACGAAAACAATTATATAGACTATATCTAAAATAATGGTATCAGTGAACATGAAACAGTATTAAAGGAAGTAAAAACTCATGATCCCATGCATTTAGAAAATCTTCAGGATAAATATACACCAAATATCCATGGTAATTTTTAATGATTATGAGCTTATGAGTGGCTTACCCTTACTTTCATGTATTTGCGTTTTCTAAGTTTGCTAAATTAACATGTATAAAAGGGGGAAGAGGTGGGGCACAGGCAGAAATATTTAGCAATTCAAAGTTATTGAGAAAGAACCAAAGGGGACTGGATCCTTCATAAGTGCAATCACATCTCCAAATAACAGGGAGGTGAGCATATTTTGAATTGAAAATCAGTCTGTGAAAGACAGCTTGAGATATTTAGCATATTGAGCTGGGCGACTGGCCATCTATAATGTCTTTGGTTCATACAATGTGATAAGAATGGATGAGATAATTAATATTTATAAAGTGCTTTAATATCCTGCAGAAAAAGCTGTTGTGTAAGATAATACTGTCTTTCTCAACTCAGTTCTTGTGTCTTTCTTCAGATGGGCCCCAAGCAACCAGCAATCTCTTTCTGATTCCACCTTGAAAGATCACCTGCTTATCTCCTAGTCAGTGTGCTCTTAGGTTTTCTTAAACAAGTAAACCTTGATTGGAGAAAGATGTTATATTCCTTTTTACTGTAAATTATATAAATCCAAATAAGACACTCTGTTTGCCTCCTGAGACTACGTTTGTACCTGGATAGATGCTGATCATCAAAGTATCCGCCTTGAATAAACTCTCTTCCCACCATGGTTTAGAGACCCCGGACACAGTAGGAACTTATAATGAAGATGAATGATTGAGAGTAGATTTAGATGGAAAGCAACTTAGAGCAGGTGTGCACTGTGCAGACTGGAAGGGGATGGGTTGTTTGGGTGGTGCAGCTTCTACTCTCCCATGGCTATGGCCAGCCACCAGGCAACTCTCCCCTGAGCCTGGAATTCACACAAAGAACCACTCTCAAGATGGGAAACTCACTGCTATTCTGCCTAAGTCAGTTGCTGGGCAAGTCGTGATGAAAAGGAGCATCCTGAGAACGTCTGGCTCCTGGTGAACTTGCCACAGAATGTGTCACCTCAGGCCATAAAGCCATTGGACCCGAAGTGTGGCACCTTGTTTCCCTCCTCACTGCCCTGATGATGGAATAGTAACAGGCTGTCTAGGTTTCTCCATGGGCCCCCTTGTCACACATGTCCCTTCCTCGAGGATCATCAGACAAAGCGGACACAAAGTCGCTTCCTTTCTCCTCGTGCTAAAGCTTGCTTCACAGTCACTCACTCTTGCTCATTTGGTCACTGGTCCTGGCTCTCTTGCTTGAATATTTTAAGCATCTATTTTGTCAGTGTGGACGGCAGGCAGGGCACCATGACTGTTGGCGCTGCAGGAATGAATTCCTGTCACGAGAGCAATGCCTCAAGCTCTGCTCTTTAAAACTGCTCTTCGTAAAAGCATTTGTTGTTTGGGGGAATAGTCTGTGGCCAGGATTAAAAAAGGTCCCCCCAGAAATTACATTCTGAAAACAATGGAAACCATTCCAAAGTTGGGGAGTGTTACCTCTCTTTAACTGCAAGTACTCACAGTTCTGCAGCTGTGAATGTTCCCTTTTTCTGGGTGTAAAATATCTGGGTCAGTGGAAAAATTAGTCCTGGGTGTCCTCGGGAGAGGACATTCCTTACTAGAAGCAGCACCTTCTCTGCTAGGAGGCGAGTTGGAGAACCGGCAGGTCGTAAAGCCTGCGGTGTGATGTAGTCTGTATACAACCGTGATCAGACCAGAAAAATAACCCGTCTGAAATACGCTGTGTGCCCTGTCACATCCTGATATTAGCAGAGTGAGCACAACTACACTTTCTATGAAGTCAAACTCTTCACACAAATGAGAAAATTACGTCAACATCATTTCCTGAAAGCTGGGTGCGCAGCGTCTGCGTCAGCTGATCGAAAACCGCCACCGATGGGGCCGGGGTGGACCCACCTATGAGTCAGATGCTCTACCTTTCAGCTTAGACGCAAACAGCACAACGTCTGTTCTGGGGGGATTGCTGAGAGGCACTTGCCGACCAGCGTGTAAATCTGAAGAACAGACACCCGTCGTTCAGGGCTCACGAGTTAGCCTGGCGAGACACCGCGTTTCTCGACTACGTGGTTTGTCCCACGCGTGCCTGGGCCCTTCATCCCGGAGTCCTCTCCGGAGAATCTCTGCGGGCCTGTGTGCTGCGCACGTGGTAGTGAAGAGAGAGCAGAGAAACCCCCGGTTGTGGAGCTGGGCGGCTCGCGGGGGAGGCCGCTGTGTACCAGTGCGGACACCCTCACAATCCCCACGCTGGGATGGGTACAGTGTGCTGTGAAGCAGGGTGACGAGTGGGCCTCAGGCCCACAGGGCAGGGGACCAAGAAGGCTGGGTCAGAGAGTGGACATGTGAGCCAGGGACCCCTTTGCCCACACCAATGCGTGCTACCTGCCCATCCTTTCTTGTTGGAGGTCACAGTGGCCCGTTGGACAGTTGTCATCAAACACAGTTTCCCATGGAGTAACCTGTGGGCCCGCGCACTCCCCTAGGTGTGATTCGAGTGCGGCAGCCAATGATGCAAGACGGGACTGAGAGGTAAGGTAACCCATTTGTGTTTCCACATCTCACCGGGCCTGTTGCCAGCACCGTTGGCATGGGGGACACATGGCGCCTAGGACGTGATCAGCTCGCTCGGCACAGGAAACGCCACCACAGGCCGGTGGACGTGGAGGAGTCACATCACACGTGAGCCCTGCTCCCTGCTCAAATGTGATGTCAGCACTACTCAAGGATCTAATGCTGTCTTTTTTATTTTATTATGTTATGTTAGTCACCATACAGTACCTCATTAGTTTTTGATGTAGTGATCCACGATCCATTGTTTTCATATAACACCCAGTGCTCCATGCAGTACGTGCCCTCCTTAATACCCGTCACCGGGCTAACCCATCCCCCCTCTCCCCTCCGCTCTAAAACCCTGTTTGTTTCTCAGAGCCCACAGTCTCTGATGGTTCATCTCCCCCTCCAATCCCCCCCCCCCCCATTTTCCCCTTCCTTCTCCTAATGTCCTCCATGCTTTTCCTTATGTTCCACAAATAAGTGAAACCATATGATAATTGACTTTCTCTGCTTGACGGATTTCACTTAGCATAATCTCCTCTGGTCCCATCCATGTTGATGTAAAAGTTGGGTATTCATCCTTTCTGATGGCTGAGGAATATTCCATTGTATATATGGACCACATCTTCTTTATCCATTCGTCTGTTGAAGGGCACCTCGGCTCTTTCCACAGTTTGGCTATTGCGGACATTGCTGCTATGAACATTGGGGTGCATATGGCCCTTCTTTTCCCTACATCTATGTCTTTGGGGTAAATACGCAGGAGTGCAATTGCTGGGTCATAGGGTAGCTCTATTTTTAATTTTTTGAGGAACCTTCATACTGTTTTCCAAAGTGGCTGTACCAACTTGCATTCCCACCAACTGTGTAAGAGGGTTCCCCTTTCTCCACAACCTCTCCAGCATTTGTTGTTTCTTGCCTTGTCCATTTTTGCCATTCTAACTGGTGTAAGGTGGTATCTCAATGTGGTTTTGATTTGAATTTCCCTGATGGCTAGTGATGATGAACATTTTTTCATGTCTGTTAGCCATTTGTATGTCTTCTTTGGAGAGTGTCTGTTCATGTCTTTGGCCCATTTATTGACTTGATTATTTGTTTTTTGGGTGTTGAGTTTGAGAAGTTCTCTATAGATCTTGGATATCAGCCCTTTATCTGTAGTATCATTTGCAAAAATCTTCTCCCATTCCGTGGGTTGCCTCTTTGTTTTGTTGACTGTTTCCTTTGCTGTGCAGAAGCTTTTTATCTTGATGAAGTCCCAAAAGTTCATTTTTGCTTTTATTTCCCTTGCCTTTGGGAACGTGTCTTGAAAGAATTTGCTGTGGCCAGTGTTGAAGAGGTTACTGCCTATGTTCTCCTCTAGGATTTTGATGCATTTCTGTCTCACATTGAGGTCTTACTTCCATTTTGAGTTTATCTTTATGTATGGTGTAAGAGAATGGTCAAGTTTCATTCTTCTGTATATAGCTGTCCAATTTTCCCAGCACCATTTATTGAAGAGACCGCCAAAATTCTCAACAAAATCCTAGCTAATAGGATCCAATAGTACATTAAAAGGATCATTCACCATGACCAAGTGGGATTTATCCTTGGGATGCAAGGGTGGTTCAACATTCACAAATCAATCAATGTGATAGAACACATTAATAAGAGGAGAGAAGAACCATATGGTCCTCTCCATCGATGCAGAAAAAAGCATTTCACAAAATACAACTTCTTTTCCTGATTAAAACTCTTCAGAGCATAGGGATAGAGGGAACATTCCTCAATTTCATAAAATTCATCTATGAAAAACCCACAGTGAATATCATTCTCAATGGGGAAAAGCTGAGAGCCTTTCCCTTAAGATTAGGAACACGTCAAGGATGCCCACTCTCGACACTATTGTTCAACATAGTACTAAAAGTCCTAGCAACAGCAATCAGACAACAAAAAGAAATAAAAAGTATTCAAATTAGCAAAGAAGTCAAACTCTCTCTCTTCACAGACGACATGATACTTTATATGGAAAACCCAAAAGACTCCACCCCCAAATTACTAGAACTCATACAGCAATTCAGTAATGTGGCAGGATACAAAATCAATGCACAGAAATCAGTTGCTTTCTTATACACTAACAACGCAACTGTAGGAAGAGAAATTAGAGAAATGATTCCATTTACAATAGCACCAAAAACCATAAGATACCTCGGAATAAACCTAACCAAAGAGGTAAAGGATCTATACTCTAGGAACTACAGAATGCTCCTGAAAGAAATTGAAGAAGACACAAAAAGATGGAAAAACATTCCATGCTCCTGAATTGGAAGAATAAACGTTGTTAAAATGTGTATGTTGCCCAGCGCAATCTACACTTTCAACGCCATCGTGATCAAAATTCTAATGGCATTTTTCAAAGTGCTGGAACAAACAACCCTAAAATTTGTATGGAATCACAAAAGACCCCAAATTGCCAAGGAAATGTTGAAAAAGAAAAACAAAGCTCGGGGCATCACGTTGCCTGATTTCTAGCTATATTACAAAGCCATGATCACCAAGACAGCATGGTACTGGCACAAAAACAGACATATAGGCCAATGGAACAGAACAGAGACCCCAGAAATGGACCCTCGACTCTATGGTCAAATAATCTTCGACAAAGCAGGAAAAAATATGCAATGGAAAAGAGCTTATGCTGTCTTTTAAGGAAATGGCATTCAGGGCACACCAACTGATTTATTTATTTTTGCTCCAAACGGTTTCCACCAAGCATCTAAGTAACAGGTGTATTCCAGGTAGTGACAGCAGGTGGCACTTCAGGTGAGCAGCGATTTATCCAGTGTTCCCGCCTGGAGCCTGGACTGGTGCTCCTGAGGCCGCAGTTGGCCCATTAGGGGCCGTGAGCTCACGTCAGCGTGGGTCACTCCAGCGTCCACCATGAGAAATCTTGCTTGTCAGCCAGCGTTTGAGAAAGATTCAAGAGTAATGTTCACACACCCTTTCAAATATTCCACTTTAAAGGTGGATTTTTTTTTTTTTTGGCACTAAAAATGAACTGGCACTTTTAAGCATCATCCTAAGATGAATTCTGACCTATACGAGAAATACAAACATTTGACGTTTAAGTTTAGCTTTCTATAACTAAACATGTTCTCCCTGCCCCATGTGTTGGCTCCGCTGTCTTCTGCCCCTTCTCCGTATGTGCCCGTGTTTAATCCAGATTTCTTTAAAGTAGGCATCAGTTCATTGCTAGAAGCCGTCCAGCACAATACCAATGCCAATAAAATTGTAATTCCCAGATTGGACACATTTCTTTTTTACATTTGCTATGGTGACGGTGACGTGTGTCCTTGGCCAGAGGTGTTTGGAATTCGATCCATCTCATTATATAAAACACAGAGCGCTCATTTCCTACACCAGGTCTTTCCAAAGGTGTGAGCAAACATCAGATGATGTGCACCTGAGTTTCTCCATGAAGTCGTTCCCGAGTAGGAGCAGGAGGCCTCCCTTCGGAGGGACGGCCTGGGGAACAGGCTTCCTGACGAGGGTGAGTGGGGAGGCCGTTTTCAGCCAGCCCCACAGTGGGGCTGAGCTCCACGTCCACGGACCTCAGTCCCTCACAGGCGGGTACACCATGCCCTGGGAAATGCCAGGCCACTGCTCCGGTAGATTACAAAGGCTGTGATCGGACGCGGCCACCCCCTTATCGCCCTGCTGAGCTCTGCTGCCAGGCCATCAAAGCCCCCCACCCTGTGTGCATGTGTGCCCGCACGCGTGTGCAAAACACCCATCGTATTTTCTGATAGTATCTCCACACAGACATGTTATCAGTAGCCAATAAAATAGGGCCTCTTGTGGAAAGCCCCGGAGAGCTGTACAAATAACAACCCGTGAGCACCATATTAGATGAAAGCTAATTGAAAATGACGTATTAAACATTGTGCTGCAGACCGGTGAGCACGGGAGTTTCATCTCAGCTCCCTCAGAGAGATGCTCCCGATGCTCGTGAGTCATCATTTACCTCCCCGGAAGACCAGCGGGAGCTCAGTGCCTTCCTGCCATGCGCCCGTCCCACCCACCTGCTCCAAAACCTCATCCTGAAGTCCTCCTGCAGCCTTTAAGCGACAGGTGTTTAGAAAGGCAGTGGATTAGGCAATTTCATTTCAAGGGCTTATTCGCAGGAAAATGACCCAGATTATGTAAAGGGTCTGTGTATTCAAATGAGCAATGAGTCATTCCTACCTGTGTGCAATCCCTCCCCGGTTGGTATTTGGGGGAGGGAAGAGCTGAGCAGATAATAAGAGAGCCGAGTGTCTGGTGTCCTAGGGGCCCCCATGTGCACTGAGCCCGAACAGAAAGCTATGGTTTAATGGACTTGACCTAAATCAAGTTTTTAAAACGATCTTTTCCCAGGCTTCTCCATGTTTCCCCCTTCTTTTAGGACAAGGAAATCACAGCTAAAACCGCAGCAGGAGCTAGGGCTTGTGGGAAACTTTGACACAATTAGAGCCGGAAAATTTGCATCCCTGTAACACAATAACCTGTCCCGGCAAACATCTGCTGGTGTCCGTTCCTTTTATGACTTCTTCGTTGGCAAAAGGAGGGGCGAACCTCTGTGCTAGCGTTCCGCGGGCCCGGGATCTGGGTCAGTCCGCCCTTCACACGGATAGGTGGCTCTGGAATGGCAGGCACACGCTGAGAAGGAGGAAACAGAAGGAGCAACCCTGGAAGCTTTGCTGGACGCCTGCATCGTGCACTTTCTCGGGCTCCCAGGAGATGGCACCCACTTTGTGGAAAAAGATCTCCTAGCTCCCCGTTTCCTTTTCCCGAGGCACACAGCACCAGCAGCTCGCCACCCCGTGAGGCCACTTGTGCAGAAGAAGGAAGGAGGAAGTGCTCGGTTAAGCTTGGTCTTTTCTTGAAAGCAGAGTGTTGCTCAGTGACCCCCCTGAGGTGCAATGAGGACAGTCCTCGGCCAAGAGGAGACACGAGGCTCGGAGCCCAGCGCTGGACCAGGCCTCGGCGGGAACAGCAAGTGTGGTCTGAGAGCAATGCGAGATTAAAAAATATATGTGTGTGGGGGGGTCATCACAGTCTTTTTATTTTTATTTCATTTTATTTTGTTTAATTTAATTTATTTATTTATAGATCAGGGGGAGGGGCGAAAGGAGAGGGAGAAGCGGACTTTCTGCTAAGCGTGGAGCCAGACTTGGGGCTCCATCCCAGGACCCTGAGATCATGACCTGAGCTGAAACCAAGACTCAGACTCAACCAACTGAGCCACCCAGGTGCCGCAATTAATTTAATTTAATTTAATTTAATTTTAATTTTTTAGTGAAAGAGAAAGAGTGCGTGCAGGGAAGGGGCAGAGGGAGAGGGAGAATCTCAAGCAGGCTCCCACTGTGGAGCCTGATGCAGGGCTTGATCTCGTGACCCTGAGATCATGACCTGAGCTGAAACCAAGAGTCAGATGCTCAGACTGACTGAGCCACCCAAGGGCTCCCACCACAGTATTTTTAGGGATGAAAACATATTGGGGGTCACATGAACTCTAAAAACAATATTTAACCCTCATTTGCCACCTTAAGAAAAAACAAAACAACCCAAAGGACCAAATTTCAAAAATAAAAGTGCAAAGCTCGGTTCACTGTGTTTGAGTGCCTGACGTGGTGGGGAAGTCACTGCACCTGACCCAGCAGCAAGGTTGTGGGGACGGCGAGCTTCCTGTTTCCTGAGGGCTCGCGAAGGCCACGCGCACTCTGCCCCCTCCAATCTGTGTGTCAGATGATGGGTCAGAAAGGACTGTGTGTGCAAGGCGTAGGTACAGAAGTTCAAAGGTGAAATCACAAGATGGTGATGTGCCAGTGAGCATCCCAGAACCCACAGGAGCTGGGGTTGGTCCAGCGCTGCACGAGCACAGAGCCCGGCTCCTGCACAGCCTTCCACCGTCCAAGCACCAGCTAGCTGCAGGTGGCTCCTGCCAGGATGCCCCAGAGCTAACCTGGAGCCCCAGTGGTGCTCTCGCCTAGTGCGGCCGGGGCTCTCCGTTCCGCCTCTGCTTTCTCAACACAAACCTGGAAAATTAGCACAATGACATGGGGTTTGAAACCTTACTCTCCAAGTTTTACTTCCAATAGCGAAGACAGTCTAACGTTGAGCATCCATGTTTAGAGTTGGGTGTGGGGTTCTAGAACCATAGCCTGGTCTGACCCTGAGAAACCAGAGACGGGCCTCTGCTCTCTAACAGAGGCCTGTGGTCGCTGCCCTCCTGGGACATCACCACTGGTAAGGTCAAGAGTGGGACCAACAGCAAGATAAAGGCAACCACGCCATCGGTCTGGTCATCACAGCAGGTGTTTGTGGGTACGGTAGCTGGAAGAGCCGTAGGGGATCGAGGGGTAGGAGAGTCCGTAAATGTGGGACCAGATGGGCGTGTACTGGGCAACACGGCTAATACTCATTTATTCAGAGCGTCTGAACAGTCCTGGCAAAACCCCACAGGCTCAATACAAAAAGAAAAGCCTGCCAATTCGGCACACTTTATTTGTGTGCAGATTATTTTTAAAAGTCCAACATCAGAAGGAATTATACATCCTCTGCAAATCACTGTCAAGTTGACACAGAGCAAATGCTTTCTCTGGATATGAGTGATTCAGCAAAATGCTCGGCACTCATGGAATCAAGGGCTGATACGTGGTGGCTTCCTATCTGTCAGGATGCAGACGCGCATTCTTGTCTTCCTCCTCGCCCTCTGTGAGAGGTGCTCGCAGGCTGCGGGGGGACACGGCGGGCATGGAGAAGGAGAGCTGGGAGAACCTGCACCTTGGCACGTGTGAACACTCAGGAAGCGGCTTCTGGCTTATCTCATGAGTGCTGGGAAGGTGGCTGTTAGCTCTTGGGAAGCTCCTCTGTCATAGGAGGGAAGCAGATTCAGGGCATCTCAGAGCTCAGAAGGAACAGCGGGGATCACTCTACTCAGTCAGTCAATCACTAAGTGTTTAGTAGGTACCAGCTGGATGGAGAAAAAAACCACAGTTTCCGGGCAAGTCGGCCCTGTCCTAAGGTCTCCCGCCCTGGGCGTAGCAGGGATGGTCTGGGCCTGAGAGACCCCATATCATGAGCCACCTGCTGGTCCTGCCCTGTAGCTGTGAGCGATGTGCCCAGGCCACCTGGACACTCCGACTGTCCCCCACCAGGAGGAGCATGGTGCCTGCTGGTGGGGTAGGAGGGTCGGGGCGCGAGAGAGATAGGGAGAAGGTGAAAGATGCCAGGCGGCCTCGCAGATAATACGGTGCTCAGTCCCAATGGTCTAGTGGGTTGTCCTTCCTGGCAGGCTGCTCGCGTCCCCCTACAAGGAGACCCCCGGCAGGCCCACCTCATCACTGTTCAGATGTGGCTGGACATGTCCGAGCCGCTGCGGGGGACAAAACCAAGAGTTGAGGGACACCTGGGTGGCTCAGTCGGTTAAGCAACTGCCTTCGGCTCAGGTCATGATCCTGGAGTCCCGGGATCGAGTCCCGCATCGGGCTCCCTGCTCAGCCAGGGAGTCTGCTTCTCCCTCTGACCCTCCTCCAGCTCATGCTCTCTCTCATTCTCTCTCTCTCAAATAAATAAATAAATAAAATCTAAAAAACAAACAAACAAAAAAAACCAAAAAAAACCAAGAGTCGATGCTCAACCCACTAAGCCACCCGAGAACCCCCTTTATTACTATTTTTAAGCATAATTGAAATCATACAGTATATATAATTTTGGAAACTTCAAAAAATTTAACATAGCATAAACATTTCCTCATGCAGTACACAATTTTGTAAACACAAAATATAAACACAATTTTTTAATGGTAGCCTAAAACAGAAATATATGGATGAACCACACTTTTAAGTTTTTCCCTCTTTCATTGCGATTCCAATAATATTAATATTGGCTCCTACTTATAGGTCCCTTACTATTTCCAGACATTGTATGTAGCACCATATATAGATTATCTGGTTTTAATTGTCAAATCAACCCCATGGAGCAAATACTATTGTTTTACCAATAGTAGAGATAAGGAAACCAGGACTCAGTAGGGCTAATTGTCCTGGCAGGTGACCCAGCTGAGCAGGATTTGCACTTCCGTCTGGGGTCCCCGTGCCCCATGCACAGCCGTCTCAAACTCCTCCCCTGGGGCCGGCTGTGTGCAGGCGCCTGGAACACAAAGTTGCGGGAAGGACAAGCAGGTGGGTCTGCTCACAGGGTCTCACTGTCTGGCAGGGCACTCAGACAGACACTGACCACCTGTTTCATTTGGGGGACATCCCTGGACATTTCCAGCGTGTCTCCTCTTTTGTCAAACGGTGACACTAAGACCTGTCATGACCATCACGAGGAATAGTGAGAAGTCCTTCTCCCCACACTGTGCCAGGAGCCTGGCGGCTCCATCCTGGGGGAGAGGGGGACGGACGAGGAGGGAGCGCGCACGGCAGCTGAGGCCGTGCCCTGTTTCAGCGCTGGGCAGCAGCCTCCCTCGCCCCGGTGCTTTGCCAGCTTTCATGTCTGAGGATCAACTGAACAATGGAGTATTACTCAGCCTTAAAAAGGAGGGAAACCCTGCCCCCTGCTATGGCGTGGAGGATCCTGGATGACGTTATGCTCGGTGAAATAAGCCAGACAGAGATGGACAGATTTTGCATGATTCCATGCACAGGAGGTACCTAGAGTCGTAGGGCTGGGAGAGGGGGACAGAGAGTTAGTGCTAATGGGGACAGAGTTTCAGGTTTACAGGGCAAAACGTTCTGGAGACCGGTGGTGGGGAGGGCTGCACGACAACACAAATGTGCTAACTGTCCCTGAGCGAGACCCTGAAAAATGGTTCAGCGGCAGCTTCTGTGTTACCTGTGTTTGATCATGATAAGAAAACAAGCACCAGCATTACTACCCACTGTCCCGGGCTGCGCACTGTCCCTCTAAGGGCTCGAAGGGTGGCCACCTCACTGATCTGTCACAGCAAGTGGCCTGTGGGACTGCCACCTGCTCTAGGGAGGACATCATGAGTGCTGAGAGCCAGGGTCAGAAAAGAGAGAGCTGACTGCGTCAGAGGCCATGCACTAAAACCTAGGCTTCGCCACCTCACCTCTGCCAGGGGCATTCTTGGGTGGCATCGGCGTGTCCCGGGCTAGAGCCTCGGGACCCTCATCCCAGGAAAATTCGACACTGTACATGCAGGTTTCACTTCAGTCCTGGGTTCCAGAAATGTATGACCACTGGAAGCCCCTGACTCACAGGGAACAACGGAATTTCAGGCAAAGGCAGTGAGATTTGGAGGTGGCATCCCCTGGCTGCACAAAAGGACCGTCAGCTCCAAGGGCCACTGAGCGGCGGTGGGTGCCTGGGTTGTCAGGAGCCAGGAAGGCGGGTCCTGGAGTTTCAAGCACCACAGGCTACAGCAGTGGAGGCTGGAGTCGGCTGTAATATGGCCCAAAGCGGGGACGGCTCTCTTAGCCAGGGGTAAGGCGCCGGGCACCTGCATCCAGCAGGGCCGCGATCCCGACTCAGGAAGCAGTGGTTTAGAGGTCTGTGAGCAGTCAAATTAAAACACTTTTTTTTTTTTTTAAGATTTTATTTATTTATTCATGAGAGACAGAGAGAGAGAGGCAGAGGGAGAAGCAGGCTCCCAAGGAGCAGAGAGCCCGATGCGGGACTCGATCCCAGGACCCTGGGATCATGACCTGAGCCGAAGGCAGACGCTTAACCATCTGAGCCACCCAGGCGCCCATGTGAGCAGTCAAATTAAATATTACCAAGTTCATGCACTAAATCTGGTGCCTTTTACTGATAATAGAGCCCTTGGGCCGTCACTTACAACCTACTCACTCTTACAGACAATTCATGCAAGCCTGGCTATACAATTTTGCAGCTCACCGTGTATCAGAAATGGAAAATTCAGAGGAGGAGTGCAGGGAGCTGCCCGAGGCAAGTGAGGACAACGCTGAGGCCCGGACCACAAAGGAGGGACATGAAGCCCCTCACAGGAATAAAATAATTCAACAGCTTTGCGACCCGAGCCCTTCACCGCGGGCAAACCGTATCATGTTCCTGTTAGGAGGGGAGCAAGAGAAAATCCAAAATGGTGCCTGCAACGTTTGGCCCCATAAAGGAGTGAGATTTTCTTCTCATTGGAACTACTGTGACAAAAATTAAGGACATTTGCTCCTCTGGAAGGTTTTCCTACTTCTCTGTGCCCGTTCCTGGAAGACAGCCTGGGGGGCAGATGAGCACTGAGGTCAGTCCTGGTTCTGTCACCCCCTCCTCCCCGGTGTTGGGGACTGGAAATTGTTGTTTCCCCTTCACAGGAGTTTCCCAGGGGTCGCTGTAATAAGTACCACCAACTGAGTGGCTGAAGACAAGGGGAATTTATTCTCCCACAGTTCTGGAGCTAGAAGGCCAAAATCAAGGTGTCTGCGGGGTCTCACTCCCTCTGAAGGCTCTGGGGGAGGACCTTCCCTGCTCTCAGCCCCTGGTGGCTCCTGGCTTTCCTTGGCTGGTAGATGCTTCACCCCAATATCTGCCTCACCCCTCACACAGCGTTCTCTTCTTGCCAGATTTCCCTGCTCTCAAGGACACCAGACATGGAGTAGGGCCCACCCTCCTCCAGTTTGGCTTCATCGTAACTAATTACATCTGCAAAGATCCAATTTGCACAGGCTGAGGTTCCGGATGGAGGGGTTGGGGGCACACCGTGTGATCCAGTACATCCACCCTTTACCCATCCCCTTTTTCTTCCTTCCTGCCTGCTCCCAGCTCTTCCTCTGGAGACCCACCGGCTTCACTGGTCTCCTGCTTCTGAGATGTGTTCCGCCAACTAGAGCACAGCCAGTGTGGGAGAAAACAGCCCTGTCATCCTCGGGTGAGGGCAAGGAAGCACCAGGTGGAAGTCAGCCTGCAGACCAATAGGTGTTGGTTGGGCTGGAGCCAACTGCTGGAGTCCCAGACACCCCATCAGAGTAGTCTTCAATGACCTGGGCCCACTATAGCTGCACCAGCCGTGGTCAGTCGGCACCCTTTGCTGTTTTGCTGGCTCCTCTTGCGTTCCCGTTATGGCCCAGAGGGTCTCAGGGTATGTCTCTATAGGCCTGTGAGGATAAGTTGGCCCAATTCTCTTCCAAATCATGCAAACAGACAAATAAAACAAAACATTCTCTGCTTTGGGAAGAAGTTAAAAAGGCACTTGGTTGCATGGCCAACCCATCTGTCATCTGTTCATCACCAGAGAGCGTGGGGCCAGTGTACTGTGGAGCCCAGGACCTTTGGGACAATTGAGGAGTCCCATCTCTGTGCAGAAGTCTAGCAGCAGTTTCAGTAATGAAGAAGTTTGGCTGACAATACAGGATGCGTGAGACCCCTTGACAAGCCCCAGTCCCTGGAAGTCTTGAGAGAGTCAACAAAATGAATATAATCCCAATAAGGTCTGAGGTAGAGAGAGGAGGCATCCCTAAATTGGACTGATCCTAAAATAAGTCTACAGTCATTCTGGTGATATGAATGTGTGGATATAATGTGATAATAGGCATGGTGATCCTAACAATAAATCACTAGAAATCATTAGAGGCAATGTGCCTCTAGAATATAAGCATGTTTATTTTTATGAAAAAAGTCTTAAAATTGTAAAAGGTAGAGACTTCAATTATTTGAAAAATGTATTCTTAGCAGATTTCTTGGCAATGTCAGATACATTAAAAATCACTTAATAACACCTCTGTAAATGTATGCATTTGTTTGAAAGCAGAGAGGAATCCTTTTGTGCTTTTTCAAATAAAGGAGAACATACATTCCCTGAGATCTTTATTCACTGCTTAAATACCTATTTATTTTGTCCCACTTCTCCAATAAAGAAACAAGAATTATATGAAGAATGAAAGGTTGTTTATTGCTAACATACAAGTTTGCATGACTGTCTAGATGAAGTTTTTCTCACTAATTATGATTCTTTATTCCTAGGTGTATATGCAAAAGAAATGAAAACATATGTCCCCACAAGGACTTGTACACAAATGCTCACAGTAGCATTATTCATAATAGCCAAAAAGTGGAAACAACCCAAATGTCTGTCAGTGGATGCAAAGATAAACAAACGGTGTTATATCTGCACAATGGACTACTATATGGCAATAAAAAGGAATGAAGTATGATGCATGCAATGCCATGGATGAGCCTTGCAAACATTGTGCCCAGTGACCACCTGTTGTAGGATTGCATTTACATGAAAGGTCCAGAATGGGCAAGTCCACAGACAGAGAAAGTGGGTGAGTGGGGGCTGGGTTGGGGTGAGGCAATGGAGCATGGTTGAATGGGAACACAGTTTCTTTTAGAAGGGACAAAATTGTCTTAAAGTTAGATAGTGGTGATGTTTGCCCAAACCTGTAAATATATTAAAAACCACTGAATTGTATACTTCCAATGGGAGGATTCAGTGGAATGTGAATTATATGTCAATGAAGCTGTTAAACTCACACAATTCCTACCCACAAAGAACTCAAAACACCACATTCAAGATATTTTCATGTCATTTGTCTGATAATTAGCAAAATAATTGGGTCTGGGACTTTGGCAATTTAGGATTTTTTTTTCCTTTTTTATAAGTTTAGACAGCAACTTCTATTGTTAGAATGAGAAAGTATTTCTAGTTTCCAAAACAGTCTTGCTTGAAGTCATCCTAAGGTATGAACAGTCATCCCAAGGTAGGAATAGTCTTCCTGAGATGTGAATAGTTTTCCTGAGGTGTGAACAGTCATCCCGAGGTATGAATAGTCTTCCTGAGGTGTGAACAGTCATCCTGAGGTATGGACAGTCATCCTGAGTTGTGAATAGTCTTCCTGAGGTGTGAACAGTCTTTCTTAGGTATGAACAGTCATCCTGAGGTATGAATAGTCTTCCTGAGGTGTGAACAGTCTTCCTTAGGTATGAACAGTCATCCTGAGGTATGGACAGTCATCCTGAGGTGTGAACAGTCATCCTGAGTTGTGAATAGTCTTCCTGAGGTATGGACAGTCATCCTGAGGTGTGAACAGTCATCCTGAGTTGTGAATAGTCTTCCTGAGGTGTGAACAGCCATCCTGAGGTATGAACAGTTGTCCTGGGATATGTACCTTAAATGACAGCTTCCTTTATTTCTTCCACTTTTCTCTGCTGACTTCTTATCCCCACCCACAGTTTTAAAAATTATGCTACTACACTGACAACCCTTTTTAAATTCTCCTAAATTAGGAAACATTATTTGTGGCACTGTGGGACCATGATATTGACATTATTGAATGGATACAGATGGGTAGGTGGATACCGTAATTATGAACATTTTAGATGTCAGGTAGCAGAGGTCCCTTGCTTTCAAATTTCATGAATGCAAAATATGCTGTAACTTTTTAGCAATTTGGACACTAATTGTAAAAACCGAGGGACAAAAATATCCCTATTATGTGAAAGTCACATTACCACAAATTGGTTCT
Source organism: Neomonachus schauinslandi (assembly GCF_002201575.2). Classification (NCBI taxonomy): domain Eukaryota; kingdom Metazoa; phylum Chordata; class Mammalia; order Carnivora; family Phocidae; genus Neomonachus; species Neomonachus schauinslandi. The sequence continues at coordinate 2,684,536 of NC_058416.1, forward strand.
TTGAACCCTTTATGGTAAAAAGAACATTTTGTCACATACAACTCAGAGATGAGCTGCCCAAGAAGACAAACTATAGGATCTCCAGTTCCAACCACAAAACTGCGGGGCATGGGATATAGAATGCTTGTTTCAGAGCAATGCTGTCCAGTCTGTCACTGTCCCCACCACTGTACCCAGAAGGCCATTCCCCTACATCATGGGGCTGGCTTCAGAATGATGAGTTAGGCTGTAGGGGTTGTTGGGGACAGTGTCTGGAAGACAAAAGCACTCAATACTTCAGCTGTCATTATTATCGTCATCGTCAAGGTCATTATTTATCTGTTCACTGAATAGCTCTTATGGGAGTCCTGGAACTGAGTCTCCTGACCATCACCGGCTTGTCTGAGTTTCGTGGGCCCATCGCGGTGGGCCCATCCCTGGTAGGGGAATGAATTGCCTGGGTGGCCAACTTGGGTCTCGGGTCCCCCTGGAGCTTGGGGAGCATCAGTTCTATCAGAACAGAGCGGGAAGGATGGATTCCCCAAATGGAATCAGGGGCCATTGTCAGCAGCAGTATGGTTGGTATATTGTTGAGTGGCCCCAATCAACACATATCCAGTGCACATTCCATTTGAATAAATGCCTCCGGGGTGGGGGGCGGGGAGCTGGTCCGGGGTGGGGTGGAGAGGCAGTGACCATTACCCTGGGAGACCAGGCCTGAGGCTGTGTGTGCTGGCGGTGGTATTTTACGTAAGAATTACAAGAACCGAGCTGCTGGAGAGCTGATGTGGGTAAGACCCGCCTCGAGCTCTTCTCTGAGGTCCTCTTTTGTGCACACAGTGCTTGTATTTGGGCACCATTCTAGGCACTGGAGAGACTGATGTGGGTCTTCAGGCCAGAAACTTCTTCCCCAGGTCAGCGCCCACAGCAGAGATGGGGTCTGGGTGGGCTCCCTCAGCCTTGCGCTCTCTCCGCTTCCTGAGGAAATGCTCTTCCTCCCCACCACGTTTGCACCCCTGCCAGTGGTCATTGTCTTACAAAGTCCCTGGCTGGCTGCCAGGTGGTGGATGGTGGGGCTCATCTCGAAGGGGGGAGCTTCAAGAGTGTTCTCGTGTTTCCCAGAAGACAGCCCTTAGGGGAAACACCGTTATAAGTCTGCCACCCAGTTATATTTCAATCGATTCTCTGCTGTTCTTAGGCTCTGACCGTGCCCTCAGATCCTTGGCAAATTCGCTTTGCCTCATCTGTCTTGTTTATATAATGAACGAGGGAGGGCCTAGAGCTCTTTCTTTAGGAAGGACAGGTGATCTTTTGGAGCTCTCCTACTGGCTGCTAACGAATGCCTCAAGCTCACCATCTTTATAGGTAAGGAGCTCTGTGGGGAGTATTGTCAGGCCAGTTGAGCCCCCAACAAGCGATGTCCATGTCCTCCCCCCCCGTGCCTGTGTGTGTGGCTGATTGGAGATAGGTCCCTTAGGATGTAATCAAGGTAAGATGAGGTCATGCTGGATCAGGTGGCCTTATGAGAAGAGAGAAAGTTGCACACACACATACACACATGCACACACACATACATACACACCTGCATGCACACATGCATGCACACACACACACATTCATGCATACACACACCTGCGCACACACTCATACACACATACATGCACACACATGCACATATGCATACAGGCATGCACACACATACATACACACCTGCGCACACTCATACACACATGCATACACACATGCACATTCATGCTTACACACATGCACACATGCATGCATACACATACATACACACCTGCACACACACATACATGCATACACACATGCACACACTCATACACACATGCATACACACATGCACATATGCATACATCCATGCACACATGCACATACATACACACCTGCACACACTCATACACACATGCATACACACATGCACATATGCATACATGCATGCACACATGCACATACATACACACCCGCACACACTCATACACACATGCATACACACATGCACATTCATGCTTGCACACATGCACACATGCATGCATACACACCTGCACACACTCATACACACATACATGCATACACACCTGCGCACACTCATACACACATACATGCATACACACCTGCGCACACTCATACACACATACATGCATACACACATGCACACATGCATATACACGGAGACAGAGGCAGAGACTGGAGCGATGCATCTACAAGCAAGGGAGTACCGAAGGTTGCCAACCATTCCCAGAAGCTGGAAGAGGCCGGGAACAGATCCTCCCGCAGAGCCAACCCTGCTGACACCTTCCTCTCAGCCTCCTGTCTTCACGACTAGCAAGAGGCCAGATTTCTGTTGTGTAAGTCCCCGTTTCTGGCGCTTTATTATGGCAGCCCTAGGAGATGGATGCAGATGGCTTTGACAGGTGTTTCTCCAACTTACCATGGTAAGAACATCACATAGGCATCTGCAAAGGTTTGCAAGATAAAAGGCAAAACAGCAGAAAATTCTCCTGTATTTGTAGGATTATGAATGTTTTTTAACTTTTTTTTAAAGAAAGTAAATGTTCCTATGTCACGATAAATAATATTTAAAAAGAGAAGTGGGTCCCGCTTAGAAGGCAGTCATGTCTGTGGGTAGACACCCACAGAGGGAACCCCAGTCATGCAGGGCTGTGCTGCGGGTGAGGAGTGGGCTCCGCAGCCGGGTCCTAGTTCTGTGTGTGAGTATGCTGCTTGTCTCTAGATAAAAGGGGCAGTCCTGGATTTCGAGCTGGCGGAACCCGAGGTCATAAGCTGCTTCACAGCATGGAAATAAGCCAGCACATGAGGATGGCACAGAAAAAGACAGGACAGTCCAGAGAGCTGGGCCCCAGCAGGCCTGGGCTCTCATGCGTGGGGCCTCGGGCAAGACTGGTTGTCCGAGCTTCCGGTTCTTCATCGGTGTGACCCTTTCCAGCTGCTTTGCCCCCTCCCAGGCTTGCCACCACGAGGAAATGGTTTTTGTAGACTGGAAAGACAACCCAAAGATCACACACGAGTCACTTACAGTGTTGACATGGAGGGGAGCCCCAGAGGACTGGGAATTATGTACCTTAAAATAGTAAAAACAAACAAAAGTGCTCTTTAGAATCCACCCCCCCACCCCCACCCCAAGCAAGCAAATAAAGTGTCTTCACCATTTCCATGGCTTCTCAAAGGGATCAGCTAAGTTTAAAACCTGCAGACTCTCCAAGCTGGGTCTATAATGGCATTCAATTGTAAATGTAAATAGAGGTGGAGACCCAGAGGGGGGGCTCGTTTCTGGACTGTCCTGCCTGGAGGAGACACAGGCTAATTTTAGCCATTGGCAGGATGATGGTTTTTCTTTCACCTTGGATTACTTGGCTATTTTTCAAAAATTTAAGTAGTGTATGTTTTCAAAGTTAATAAGAGGACTTTGTGTTTCAGCGGAGAGCTTAGCAATGCAAACAAGCAGTTCAGAGCTCCCTGGAAGCTCTTAGAGATGCCCCCGCCCCTTCCCCAGGGGACAGGGGTGGAAAGGAAACCGTGGAAACCCCATTTCGGCTCCAGAACCACTCCAAGTAATGGGGAGAAGCCACAGCATTGGAGGGAATTTTGGCAGAACCAGTGGGAAACTTTCCTTTGAACACAGCATTTCTGGAGAGGGTGGTCCCCGCCCTGTCCCCACCCGACCCTGCTTTTAGCATTAACCTTTTCGTAATTGGAAATTCTGATGGTGAACAAAATTTATGAAGACATTCAAAGGCTAGAGGAGTTGAAAATCCAGACAAAGCCTTGAGCAGACAGATAAGAACGGCTCATCATGTTCCCTGGATTTCCACTGAGGTTTAGCTGGGAGGGCAGCTAGAAAACAGCAAGGAGTTTTGCCTGGAGAAGAGGCTGAGGACCTTTCTAGAACATGCAGAGGTGGATGAGGGCGGAAGCGGTCTGTCATTCTGCTGTCTGCCTAGGGCTGGCCGAGAGGGCAGGGGGGCGGCTGCGGTTCCTTGTTGGCCCTGCCAGTGGATCCCCCGGGGGGGCGCCCCACTGCGAGCAGGGGCCCTGGGCTCCCAGGCAGCTTTTTAGTGCAGGCTCCCACCAGGGACATGGGGCCACACGGGTGTCTCACAGCCACCTGACACTCTTGGCCAAGTGACAGCCGTGTCCTCCTGCAGCCCCTGCCTGGGGGCTTCTCCTCCTCCAGATACATTCTGGGTTTTCCACTTACTGTGTAAAGGCGACTGGGAGGCAGGGGAGCCAGGACGCCCATGTTTCGAGTCCAGGGAGAATGAAACTGACAGAGAACCCGCAGAAGAGCACACGGGGCGAAGGCAGACGCCCGCACCTTCGCACGCTCCCGGAGTGACTGCATCTGGGTCTGCTGGGTTTACCTCCCTGTGCCGCGGAGCAGCCGCGTGTGCTCAGGACTGCGTAGATACTGACTATTGTCCGCTCTTCGCAAGTGCCGTTGCCAGCCTTCCTTGAGGATGAAGAAATGGGGCACAAACAGGAAAACCGCTCAGCCAGAGGCTGGCGAATCCGCTCCGCTGCTTGTCGCGTGGACGTGAAGCGTGATGACCCGACGGGTGTACAGGTGGAAAGCGCCCCGCCTGCCTGTGCGCGAGGTCGTCCCCGGCCCACGTGCCTGCACACCACGGCCACGGGGACGGCCCTGGGAGCGCCCTCAACCCACTCACGGCTGCCCGAGCCTCTATCAAGCCCCATCCGCGCCCTCGTGGATGCTCCACATTGCGGCTCTCACACCGTCACACGACCCTGGTACCGTGAGAGACGCTCCCCCGTCCTGTCGTCACCTCCCCCTTCCTGGTCTCGAAGCTCATTGTCGCCAAGCCAAGATGAGCGCATTGTCTTCTCGGGTTGGTGTGAACATGAGGCTGGAAAGGAGGTGACCCCAAACCCAAAGGGAGCATCTCAGTTTACTTAGCAAGCTCTCTTCTTGGAGCGAGATCTCTACCTCACAGCAAGGACATGGAGACTCGAAGGCGTGTTTGTGGTTGGGGACCAGTGAAGGAGCCTGTCATTAAACGGGACGTGTGCAACTCGCCAACCTCGATCGGCTGGGCAAACCTCTTGTACAGTAACGTCTAATCTCAAGAACCTGGGAGAATTGTTTTAATCTTACAATCATTGTTGCATGATGCATAATGCAGAAGCAATTTTAAGTTTAAAAAGTGGTTTTTGATTAGTATGTCATTAAAGATAACACTTTAGCATTCATTTTTACACAATCATAATTTTTATAATGTCTAAAGGCACACTTCAACTATCCCCACCGAAACAGAGATATTCCCCATTTAATTTATTACAAAATGATTATTTGATAAAACCACGTTTTGTTGACAAACACGTTTTTAAACGAGATACCATATCCTATTTGGTTTGGGCTCATCACACATACTAAAATATAGATGGACAATTAGCATCATGTTACATTAGCAAAAACATATAAAAAGCACAATAATGGCCTATTTGGAATTCTTGCATGTTGTTCTTTAAAAATGAACTGATTTAGGGGCACCTGGGCGGCTCAGTCGGTTAAGCGTCTGCCTTCGGCTCAGGTCATGATCCCGGGATCCTGGGATGGAGCCACGCATCGGGCTCCTGGCTCAGCCGACAGCCTGCTTCTTCCTCTGCCCCTCCCCCTGCTCACACTCTCTCTTCCTCTTTTTCTCTCCCTCTCAAATAAATAAATAAAAAATAAATAAAAATGAACTGATTTGTTTTTGTAATATTTATATTTTTATGTGGTCACTAGGGGTCACGTTTAATTAAAATGTGTTCAGATGTCATAGAAAATCATTCTATCTTAAATGGAAAGTACTTACACCATGATTTCACTCTTTGATACAAACAGTGAAATGTTATCACCAGTTAGCAGTACAAACCCCCTCACGGGGGGCAGGGGAGTGGGGCTGATGATGATGCATCTTGGCTTGTGGTCTGCACGTCCACTGTTTGGGGTTCACTCTGCTTCTTGAGGTTGTAGATTTATATCTTTTGCTGAATTTGGGAACTTTTCATCCATATTTCTTTGAATACTTCTTCAGCCTCCCTTCCCCTCTCCCTCTGGGACCCTGATGACAGGACTGTGGTGCCTTCGCTCTGGCCCCAGGTCCCTGAAGTCCTGGTCTGGCTCTTCTTTCCAGTCTGCTTTCTCTCTGCTGCTCAGAAGGAGTAACGTCTGTTGTCCCACCTTCAAGTTCACTGGTTCTTTCTCTGTTCTCTCCATTCTGATGTTGAGGCCCCCACTGATTCTTTCATCTCAGTGATTGTATATTTCAGTTCCAAAATTCTGATGTGGCTTTTTGTATCTTCTTGTTCCTTGCTGAGAATTTCTTTTTTCTCATTTGTCTCAAGTGTGTTTGTGATTGTTCATTGAAACAGGTTTTTTGTTGTGTTTTTTTTTTTTTTTAATGGCAGCTTTAAAAATCCTCACCAGATAATCCTAACATCTCTGGGCTTGGTGTTGGCATCTGTTGGGTGTCTTTTCTTATTCAAAAGGAGATTTTCCTGGTTCTTGGTATTATGCATATTTTTTTTTTTTTTTTTTTTTTTTATTTTATTATTTTTTATTATAACCTGGATATTTTGACTCTTATGGTATGGGACTCTGGGTCTCCTTTGCAATTTCTGCTTTAGCCACCTGTCTCTGATATCACACTCAGACCTGTAGTCTCCCTATTGGCCATTTACTATTTCACAAACTGAATTAGCAGTAAGAGTCTTGTCACTGTCGGGGTGCCTGGGTGGCTCAGTCGTTAAGCGTCTGCCTTCGGCTCAGGTCGTGATCCCAGCGTCCTGGGATCGAGCCCCGCATCGGGCTCCCTGCTTGGCGGGAAGCCTGCTTCTCCCTCTCCTGCTCCCCCTGCTTGTGTTCCCTCTCTCGCTGTGTCTCTCTCTGTCAAATAAATAAATAAAATCTTTAAAAAAAAAAAAAAAAAAAAAGAGTCTTGTCACTGTCAGGTGCAGGTGAAGGACCAGCTTCCCCAAGGAGGAGTGTGAGGGTGGGCCCGATCTCCTGCTGGGCCTCCTCCTACCACTTTGCTGTGGTGATGTCATCAGGCCTTCTTCCCACTAGATGGTGGTGAACTTTCTGGTCCCCAGCCTTGCTGGTGAGGATGGGAGTGCGGCTGTGGATTTCTCCATGGAGTTTGGATGGCATAGGGCAGTTACTGTGTCAAAGTCCTCTGTCCTGCTAGGCTGGCCCTATGGTCAGAGAGAGAGAAGGCTCTTCTTGGGCGTTTTCATCTGTATCCATTGGCCTTCCTGGGTTGCTGGCTTCTCCAGTATCCAGTTCAAGATATATAAACTCACCACCACCTCTAGCTGGTCTGGCTTTTCTCTTTGCCCTTCAGAGTCTTTTTGTGTTTGTTTCACATACAATGTCCAGAGATTTTGCTGTACTTACTGGGAGTAATCGGGAGACGTGTGTCAAGTCCTATATTAGAAATCTCCTGTACTGTCTTATATCATTTTCTTAGACTTTGTCAAAAACTGTTCTTTCTCTGTATTCCCATTTTTCAGAGTTTAGCAAATCCTGTTTGAGATCTTCTGCAGGAGGGTGCCCCAGAATGAGTGTGGGTTTTGGAATTAGAGGGACTCACATTTCACTCTGGCTCTGTGACTTAGATACTGTGTGATCCGGGCGACCTGCTGACCTTATCCAGCTGCTTCCCCCGTAAACTGAGTGCCACACTCCTTGTCCTATGTGGTTAGAAGTACTTGCAACAAGGCCCAGTGCCTGGAACCTGAGATGCTCAGGAATTGGTAGCTGGTATTATCAGCACTTTTCCTTATGTGGTCAAATTCCACTTTAATATCAGGTCTGGAAAAAAAACGTATTATATTCATAGGAAAATCAGTAGTGATGTGACGTCCGTGGGATGCATGCTACATGCGACCTTTGCTGTACCAACAGGCCCACTCAACGCCTGCCTCCCCGTCTCGGGCATGGCGGGCCAGCCGCGGGCAGCACCGGGGTGGTGGGATTTAACCGTGGACTCGGGCAGGCCTCTGTCTTCTAGCTCTAGCTGGTCTGCATGTTCCAGAAGCTTCCCTCTGGGACTGGAGCCTCGTGCAGGCACAGCATCGAGCAAGGTGAGTGCTGTGTTTGTTTCACACCTAGTTTCTTGTAAAATGCAACAAACACAAAGGAGCAGAACGTTGTCCGGGTGTGGTCTCCTGCCGCGGGCCCCAGAATACCGCCTGCAGGTGCCGTGCTCATTCACTGCTCCCCTTCCCAGCCTGGAGGACCCCACAGGGGCTCCACCTGAAAGAAGGTTGAAAGCACTAGCTGTGCACTTGATGCCCTGGTCGGGGGGTGGTTCACCTACCCCGCTGGCTTCCCATCCTCAGCGCATGTCCCCGCACACGGCACCGCGCACCACACACACATACACACACACACACACACACACATACGGAGCCACCACGAGGTGCTTGAGGCCTGAGCAGACCCGCCTTCTCCTGGTGTTTCTCTGGGCTCCAGTCCGTCTCTGCACTTTCTGCCAGCCAGCAGCCTGCACCAGACGCGTAATTCCTCGACCACCAGGGGTTATGAGCTGCAGAAACAGGTCAATCTCTGTCCCCAAGTCCAGGTTTTAAAAGTCTTGTGTGCAGGCACCACATCAATGGTAGAAAGCCCCACTCTGGGGCAATCCCTCAGTCCTGCTGAAGTTGGAGCTGGCTGGATGGCCCCATGAACAGGGGTGGGAAAAAACCAAAGATTTGGATGTCTTTAATTTTTGTATGTTTCTCCTATAAAAATGCCTTTTAATTTTCTTTGAAACCTGTTGCCTTTTTATACTAGAAGTAAGAGCAACTATACTATTTGATCTAGCACAAAATGCGATACGTAGTTATATTTAGTTGGAAATATTAACAGTGCATGTGAATAAGGTTCAGACACATTAAAGGACAGAAATCTCCTTTGTGTTCTTGAATTTCAGCTAACGGTGTCCCTGTTAGAGTTACTAGCTGTGTGTTCTTGGGCAACTCACTTTCCTTCTCGGGGCCTCAGATGCCCCATTTGTAAATCAGGGATAATAAGAGTCCTGCCTTCAGAGGGTTGTTACCTGGATTATGTACATTAAAAGATTCCAGGGCTTAGAACATTATTTGGTGGGTCAAAATTTCACTTAATGTCAGCTGCCTTCCACTGTGATTAAACAGGATAGTCACAAAGCCACAGGGGCGATTCCTCCCCCACATTCACCTCGCAACTTGCCTTGCCTCCTCTTGATGGCTAGGTCAATGGATGGTTGCCTCTGGATTTGTAGGCTCTTCTGGACTTGGGTAGAAAACAAACAGCCTCATGTCTGGACTCTGGTGACCTCTCGCGGCCCAGGGGCCCTCCTTGTTCCAGCCGTCCAGGTGCGGTCCTGCTGGGGTTTGGCTCCTACGAGTTCATATCTTTTTATATGTGTGTCATTTATCTTGTACATTTAGAAAGCTTGGCCTAAATGGGCATTGTGTCTAAATATGCTATTTGTACTAAGGGATGTATCATAATACTCTACAGTAGCTCTTTCTATGTTAGCAAATCCCTGGTGACCACGGTGCTTGACCCGTAGGCCCCACTCCTTTGCAGCCTTCCCTGGGAGCAAGGCCTTGAATCACGATAATTAAACCTTCCCTTTCAGAAATGTTTGCCAGCCCCTTCCTGGTGTCATTGGCCCTCCCAGCTGATGGCCAATTGATTATTCGATGATTTGTTCCAGTATCTTCCCAGATATTGATCTTAAGATGAGCAGTCTGTAATTGGGTATAAGGTCATCCCTTTTCAAAGATGGCCATACTCTTTCTTTTGAAGATCCTGAAGAGGTTTTCTCTGTGCTCTGGGACCTCCCACGTGATGTCTTGCGTCCCCTTGTGATGCCTGCTAAAGCCTCAAGTGGCCCAGAGTACACCACACCAGACTCCCTGATGAAGAGGGTCCTTTCCCAGGTGATACGCGATGATTCACTTTCCTCCATGCATCTCACCACTGAGTGTTCACAGAAGTTTTCCTCGGCAAAAATAATAAACTCGGGGCATGTGGCTGGCTTTGTCGGTTAAACGTTTGTCTGCCTTCAGCTCAGGTCATGATCCCGGGGTCCTGGATCGAGTCCCCACGTCGGGCTCCCTGCTCGGTGGGGAGCCCGCTTCTCCCTCTGCCCCTCCCCCTGCTCATGCTCACTCTCTTGATCTGCTCTCTCTCAAATAAATAATAATAATAATATAATAAACCCAAACGTTAAAAAAATTACTCTATTCTTTAGTTTTCCTCTTTAGGGGATGGGATTTTCCTTTATTTTTGCCTTCATTTAATGTATTTGAAAAATGCTAATATTTCTTCTTTTTCTGTACTGTGGCACATTCTTAAGTTTGTTGCTGTGTAAATAAGATCCTGTCTTTATAATTTCGTTTGATCGTGATTTTATGAGGAAGTAATTTTAATGCCCAGTGGTGTGCTCTTGTTCTGTCTAACATGGGGCATCTAAACCCGGGTCCCCTGTGGGCACCCCCACTTTCCGTTGTTTCTTTGGCATTGACCAGTGACTCCACATTTTTCAGTAAAATTGTGCCTACTCTTAGTTCATCAACTCTCTCTTATTGTTGTCTGGGTGAGCTTCATTCTTTCCCTGAGCCGGGGGCAGGAGGAGGGCCACCCACACCAGGTTCCTGACAGGCAGGGAGCAGGTGAGGGACAGGTTCCCAGAGTGTCTCCTGCCCGGAGCCCACTCCCCAGGCCCACCTTTGTCTGCCACATCCAGGGCATCTCCTGTTCATTTTCTCCATCGCATAAGCCTCAGTCCCCTGCAAGATGGGGAAGCAAGGTCCTCACCTGCTGCCCAGCATGCTGGAGGGGACCCTTCCTGGGGGCTCCTTGAGATGAGCTGGCTCTCTGCCCATCAATGTGGCTGTCTACGGAGACTTTCCTCCACCACGTCCCCATCTGTTCTCTGCCTTCTGTGCACTCATCGAAGTACCTCACCTGCTGCTGTCTTCTCTCCCTTTCTCTCCATGATTACAAAAACAACTTTTAAAATTCTTCTGCAGAGATTTGTGTCAAAGAAAGATACACGCATCTCGTTAACCCACCGTGTTCAACAGAACATACGCTTGGTTTTCTAAAGTCCTTTTTCTTTGCTTTTCATTTCACTTTTGCCTTCCCTCTGCATATTGCATCTGGGTGTGTGATGACTGATTGCTCTGAACCATCTCCCAAGGAGCGATTTATCTTTAAATCTCCCACGACTTCTCCTGCTAAGGATCAGATTAGTGGCAGCCTCTGTCTGATTGGGTTCCTCCCACATTCTGAAAGAGGAAATGCTCTCCAGTGGTATCCAAAAAGATATTCGGTGGTCTGTGGTCAGCTGAATTGTTTTTCCAGAATGTAACGGGGGAGTTAAACGCCCCATCGTAACTAGATCTAACTGGAAGCTTCGGTGAGTTGACCAGAAAAGGTTTCCTCAACCTTGTCTTCATGTGGGGGCCTCTAAATGGACACCACCAGGATGCTGCCCTCCATCTTAACCCCTTTTGCCTTTGCACCGTCTGGCTACTGGCCTCGGGTTTCCTGAGAGATTTTCCTCAGTGGATCCCAGTGTTTATGCACAGGGAGGCAGAGCCTTCCTTCCGTGACAGCGCCCTGCGAGAACCCAGCAAACACAGAGCTGAATTTCTCATTAACTGGAGGAAATTTTTATGATCATGGAACTGTTCAGGTCTGGTCTCTGCAGAAACCTACCACAGGGAGGGGGAGAGGGGGAAAGAAAATGATGGCTTGTTTGTAATAAATGGTGTTTTTGTGCAAGTTTTTAAACATTTATTTTTTTCAAGGACCAAGGAGGACGCTGCTAAAACCCCAGTCTGCCCAGAGTCTGCTGCCCCTGTGTTTCTAGACCCGGGCCTGTCCTGCCTTGGCTGTCCTTGCCCTCAGGGGTTAACCGTGGCGCGCGCGTGTGTGCGTGTGTGTGTGTGTGTGTGTGTGTGATTCAGAGTTCCTAAAGGACTTTGAACTCTCAGAAGCCCCTGCAGAGATTAGGATCACTTCCTGTGCTAGAGCCTCCTCGGAGAGTGGACTCTCCGGCCAAGGCATTTCCCCGGCGCCGTGCTCCCTCTGAGCCCGGAGGGCACAGCCTCACCCCTGGAGCGCCAGCAAGGCCGCGGAGAAGTGGGCGCTCCGGGCCCAGGGAGATGCTGGGAGGGAGTCGCGTGGTCCAGCCTGACGCTGACCTGAATGGCAGCTCAACTTAGGTGGCGAAGTCCTAGAACTGTTGAAGGAAGGGTGCACTAAGAGTCAGACTTTTGGGGTGCCCCGGTGGCTCGGTCGGTTAAGCAGCAGGCTCTTCGTTTTCGGCTCAGATCTTGATCTCGGGCTTGTGAGACAGAGCCCTGTCCTGGGCTTGGCGTTGAGCAGGGAGCCTGCTTGAGATTCTCCCTCCCCCCCCACCCCTCCCCGACTCCCAAAACCTGGATCCTAGAACTAATTCAATCACCAGCACATGTCCCCTTGTGGAGGCTTTCGGGAGCAGTACACTTTCACATTTTTAGTAAATAGTTCACTTTTATGCCCAGTGTATAATCAATTGCTTCTCAAAATACATTTTTGTAAGCAGATGAGGGAGACATAGTTTACTTTTCCCAAAGGAATGTTAAAGGATCTATTGCATTTGGGAGATATAGAGCATCCTGCCTTTCTAGGAGCTGTAGGTACTGCTAGTATAATCAGGATTCTTTTCCTGGACATCTGGGTATAGATTATTAACTAAATAAAAGCAATGCCCTGTCAATATCCAAACATTTTTGGTTTTTAAAAAAATTTTTTTTTTAAGATTTTTTTTTTTTTATTCATGAGAGACAGAGCGAGAGAGAAAGGCAGAGGGAGAAGCAGGCTCCCAAGGAGCAGGGAGCCCGATGCGGGACTCGATCCCAGGACCCTGAGATCATGACCTGAGCCGAAGGCAGACGCTTAACCATCTGAGCCACCCAGGCGCCCACATTTTTGGTTTTTAAACATAGGTGTTTCTGTCCTCTTGGTAAACGAATATTGAATGTTACACTTACTCCCACTTTTACTCCGGATGGTCCCACTCCCTGCACACTGGGGGTTTCCCACGCCAGCCTGGGACGGACCCAGGGCCTCCCCAGAGCACAAGGCAAGCACCGCAGCAGGATGTGCGGATCAGACCCAGGCCCCTGGTCCCCCCGCTGAGATGGGAGGCATGTGGCCCAGGCTGTCTATCACAGAGTTAATGTAGGATGGAGATAGAGGCCCTCCCCACTTGGGTTGTTGTGCGGACTGAGTGAGTGAATATGTGGAAAATCACTTAGAGCAGTGACTGGTTGTTGTTCTTACTTAAGGGGAAACATTCACTTGCCCAGCTGGTTGGGTCTTTCCCTTTAGATAGGACCAAACAGCTGAAACTCCTTTCTGCTTCAAAACGTAAAAATATTTATCCCGTTACTTGGGACATGGGCTTCATCATCTGATGTGAAAAATAGCATTTATCCCCCGATTTTACTCAGGTATTATGGGCGAGGGGCTTAAAAAAGCTAATTTACGGATAAGGGTGACTCTGTCTTCTCAAGGAAAGTCCTTGATAGTTACTGATGCCATCGGTCAGCGCTGAGATTCTTTTCCTTTTAAAGAAGTCTGAGACACCAGATGAAAGATATTAAGAAGCTATAAAGTAGATTTAGTGCTGAGTAGATTCCAACATTCTCCGTTAATTGGGTGGTTTCAAATAGCGGAGATCCGCGTCTCCTTGCAGACAGCAATTTGAGGGAAGATGGAGGGAGGAAACAGGTTCTGGAAGGAATAGGACCGTGGACACAGGTCCTCTCCAGGGAAGAGCCCATGGAGAAGCTGTCCAGCAGACTCCGAACCTCCCTCGTTCCTTTAGCTGTTGCATCCCGACCACCTGTAGCTGCCATACTCCTGGCAAATGACGAGCCTACGTAGCCTGATTCACTGGTGCACAAGTGGACCAAGAGGAAAAGCTGAGCCTTCTTAGGAGACACTGCAGGGGACGTGGCGGCAGAGATGGTTAACTGAGTGCTGGCTCCCTAACCGTTACTGCCCACCATTTCACAGATCAGGAACATGAGGCACCGAGAGGTGAATAGCTTGCCTGACGTCACACAGCAAGTGGACCCGAGGAGTCCAGAATCCATCCTCTCGACTGCCATGCTTTCCTTCCCCTCAGGCATTAACGAGGCTGCTCCTCCATTCTCTTGGCGCTCCTTCACTCCACCTGGAAGTTCCCAAGCACCTCTACTAAATCTGCAGAAAGTGAACTTGAACTTGACAGATAAGGCCACTGCCTTCTGGGACCATTAAATCTCAGACAGACAATGCTGAGCTGAGTAGAATGTGTGAGTAGCCCCATCAGGAAGAACACACAATAAAGAAACTCCTTGCCTCCAGGGTCCAAGTCCTTCCATCTACAAAATGAAAGCATTGGAACATTGACAGTATTCTACTCATTTCTTTATTCACCCATAAAAAAAGCACGTCTTGAGTATCTTTTATGAACCAGGCCCTGGAGAAACCACGTCCACTCAAGGAATACAGAGTCCTACATACAGGATAACAGATAGTTACAACGTGCTGTGGGTAATGCTGGTCATTCATTTACTCACGCAATGACAATGTGTGAAGTTTCTTTTATGTGTCAGTCCAGGCAAAACTGGGGAAATCGGGATATTGGCGGATCATATTCAATATCCTGGTTCGGATATTGTGCCATAATTTTGCAAGATGTTACATTGGAAAAAAAAAAAAAAAAAACTAGGTAAAAGTGCCTGCACCCTTTCTGCATTACTTCCCATAACTGCCTGGGGATTACAAAGATCTCAACACAAAAAGTTTAATTAAAAAGGGGGCTGCCCAGGGTAGAGTCACACCCATTCTTGCCCTGGGATGTTGTGCAGGAGGATGTAAGATTGGAGCTGCTTATGCCCGGTGAAGGGAAGCCAAGAGAACTGTAGAAAGATGACCCGGAACCTGGCATCATGAGCTACATGTTTTCTGCATTTTTTTATTCCGTGGGACAATAACAATTTATCATTGCGTAAGGCACTTAGACCTGGGTACTCTGTTATTTGTGACCAAAATGCCCTAATTGATGCAGTCTTGAACATCCAAACTACCTCAGATAAAAGAATATTGGAACAGGTCTGCCAGGTAAAATAGAGGACATCCAGTAACACTTGAACTTCAGATAAACAATGAATAATATTTTATATAAGTATGCCTCAAATATTGCACGGGAGATGCTTATAATAAAAAATATTTCTTGTTTATTTGAAACTCAAATTTTACTGGGTGTCCTGTATTTTTATTTGCTAAATCTGGCACCCCTATATAGGAATAGGAATGGATGTGGATGGTAACTAAAAATTAGAATTTCTATATGCCTCATTTGATTCAACTCCCAACGAAGGAGGTGAAATTCAGGATTTGTCATTTAAGGAAAATATATTTTTCTAGTCCTAACATCATACTTGTTGTGGGTAGGACAATGGTAAAGATGGGATTCTTCCTTCTCAGTTTCAACCAAGGCCTCAAAACAATGGGGCTCAGCCACACCCACAGGCTGTGGGCCCTTTGGTGACCTGCTACAGGTCAGTCTCATGATTCTTGCCCCTCACCAACCTTCTCAGCAAAAGCTACAAATTCTCTCTTAAGTCAGTGTAAACTGGGCAAAGAGAGGTCCTTTAATTTTAAGTGAAGTTCGGTACTTTATCGTATGGGACTGGGTACTTTAGGATCTGATGTCAGGCCGTTATTGCTTTGAGAAGTAACCAGAAGATTTTGTATAATTCAAGAGTGGTTGGAAAAGATACAAGGACGCACCTGCGAATTCACCCAGGGGGCAGGAGAGAAGTAGCTCCCGGAAGAGACTGAGGGGATGTCGCGTGCAGAGCACATGGCTGCTTCCTGCTCTTCAGTGCGTGGCTCTATGTACCCCCGCCACGAGGCGCTGGTCTCAGCCCTTGACAAATAACTCGTGCATTTCATGTCCTTAGAGCCCACTGAGATGTGTATTATTGTCAACTCCACCTGACTGAGAAGGAAATGCAGACACGTAAAGGTTGAGTAAGTCACCCCAGAATATTACGAGGCAATTATGAGGCCACGTGAAGACCTGAACCAGGACGACCCCCTGTAACCAATAGGCTGCGTGGCCTCTCTCATCAAGTGGAGCAAATGCAACCAAAACTATAATAAAGGCTCCATGTTTTTAAGACTTCACACATCAACCCCACCATCAGTTCTAAATCCCCACCAAACCCGCCCTGTACGCCAGCACATTTTGCACTCTTTGTATCACAGAAATGATGACTTTTCAAAAGCACAGTCCCAAGAATAGCAATCACCATTTATTGAGTGCATAGTACGTACTGTGCTAAATCCTCTACTCATCTCATTTAATCCTCTTGGCAAAACCATGAGAGTTACTTCTTTCACAGATAAGACAACTGCAACCAGGACAGAATAAATTATCTGTGGCTTGTGAGAAAAAGACTTAAACGCCCACATCTTTCAGATCTGCTGCCTGGCCCTTGTCCTTCAGAGCGTAGGACCTCCCTGACAGGGTGCCCTCTCCGAGGACAGAGCTGGGCTAATGGACATAGCCTGGGCAAGAGAAACCTCCCCCAGGTTGTCGTGGCAATTGCTGACACTCTCTTCCTCCCAAGCTTCTCCCTCGATATTTCCATTTATTGGGGGATAATGCTTCAATATTTATAATCTATAGCGCAAATATCTTTTACCTTGCTCCCTGCGAATACTTAAATTAGAATTGCCAGCTAGCCCACACACAGGAGGGCACCCACCTTTCTAATGTTGGGATAGTGTGAAGGAGGTCTGCGAATTTGGAAAACGATATAGCCATTACCAGGCAGCCCACCTGCCCCTCCTGATGCATTGTGGGTCAGGGAGAGCACAGTGTTTTTGTAACCATGGAAACAAACTGAGTTTTGAGAAGCCCAAGCATCCAGATTACCTTTCAAAGATGGCGAAGGGGGAAAAAAAGCTCTAAAACCACTCAGTGCACAGGAATTAGTTCTCAAGTATCTAGACCTTAATGAAAGCAGGTGTTTGGCCGACTCAGGAGACAAGGAGAGCTTTTACCTACAGCAGTGTCGATAAGTCAACCACCATACCCGGAGGGAACTGCAGAAACAAGGAAGGGTCCCCCCAGCCCCCACCACTGCCCTTGCATCCACTCTGTGTCCCTTTCCAGAAGGACGCCCCACCGGGCAATCCACAGGGAAGAACCTGCCACCCTCAGCAGCGCACCCTGCTGTCTTCCCATCGCTGGAGACCGTGTCCCCTAACCTGGGAATCTCGAGCCAGTGGCCACATCGTCAAGATGCGTAAGGCCAAGGGACTTCCCTGGAAAACATCTTTCCCTCTCACATTGGCATCGTCCCAGGTGTTCCTGCGATTATTACTGAGAGTTTTGCTTCTAGTCATGGTCAAATCTAACAGAGCCTGTGAGTCCTTTCCAGCCTATGGGCCATAAGGAAACAGGGCTGGGGCCACATCTACTTTGTGACTATTTCCAAAAATAACTGGGGAAATGTCACATTTTCCGCTGGCTTTTACAGACTCCCCAAGGCCAAGGGAGTCACAGCCCTGCTCTGCGTTCCTGACTTTGGCCTTGGAGAGAGATGGACAGTGTCACCGCCAGGTACACAGCCTCCTGGGCTGCCCTGGGTTCAGCTGTATGTCTGTCCAGGTGAGAACGGTGGGGCAACAGGTCGCTTCTTCAGAAAATCTTCTGGGGTGACTTGATGAACTGGCTTGGGGTACGGGGTGCCCCAAAGTACAACATCTCTGTGCTGAGGAGAAGGCCGAGAATGAGTGGGCGGGAAGCCCGGAGGGTGGAAAGGAGAGCGCGCCCTGACATTTCCTCCAGGACCCATAGCCAAGCCCCCCACCTCACATGGCTCTGCACACCGTCCCCAGGGATGGTGGCGGCCAGACCTGGCCTGGGATCCTCCCGCGGACATGCCTGAGCTTTGACTGCAGCAAAGTGTGGCCGAGGACGTAGTCGGTAATACAGCAATTACCGTTCATTTGTTGCTATGGTGTTTCTGCGGCCTGTTCGGATCCATGAATGCCTTGATTATTTTCAATACCCATTTATAGAACGTACTGCTCATCACCAAGTGCTTTGAAACCATCCTCATCGGCTCCTCCAAACAGACACGCGTTAGGAAGGGAGCAGCCATTTCACAAACGAGCACAGGGAGTGTGGTGTGGGTTCAATAACTAAAATCAGGGACGGTGAAAGAGAAGACACGAGAAATGACATTATCGTTCTAGCAAAGGGAACTTAGCTTCAGGTCAAATTACATTTGACATAAAGGTCAAAGACTATCATGTGATATCACCGAGGATTTGACATCTAGTCAGTATCACAGTTGGGAGGAAATAATATTTGAAGAACAAGTTTATTGTTTTTAAAGGGAGGAGTGATGAGGTTGGAGGAGGAGACTGGCAAAAATTCTGGTTCTCAAATCTTTGGTTTCCAAAGAAACTATGCAGGAAATTAACCAAGTCACAGTCCAGTCTTTTACGTACTGGAGCCTTTATTCAGAGCATGTTTACACTATATGAATAATCATGTATAATGGTGGTTATGTATGCATCAACAATATTAAAACAATATAATAGTGTGAGCAATTTAAACAGAGAACTATCATAGCTTCCTCTGGGTAAATAAATCATGGTGTATTCGTGCAATGGGATTCTCTATCACCATGAAAATGAATGACTTAGAGTGACGAATATCAACACACGTGGGTCACTCAACAAGCAAACTTGAATTAACAGTCGACTGCCTACAACACTGTACCACTTATGGAGACTTCAACCGTGTGCAAGACTAAGCAATATATGGTTTAAGTAGGCATAGCTATGTGGGAAAATTGTGAAGGTCATTATTAAGTGAATAATGAACACACAGTTCGGATGCGGTGACCCCCAGGAGAGGAAGGCGTGACACCTGGAGGATGTAGAAAGATCTTAGCAATACTGGTTCAGTTCTAATGCTTAAGCCGACCACACCTGGTCTGAGAGTATTTGTAATATTATTCCTTGTGTCTCGTGTGTTCTTTTAAATCTCTTCCTTTGTGTTCATGAGCCATAGTGTTGGCCATCGGCTTGTTTTTTTCCCTCTACCTGAGATCCTTGATTTTTCCCATTGTCCAAGAAGGCCAACCCAGCCCTTGCTGCTGCCAAGCAGGGGTGTTAACTTCCAGCTCCACAGAAAATAACTCGCTTGGGTCAGGGGGCACGCTCTCTACTGTTTTGTATAATAGGATTATAAATTATTTCAAACCCTAATGATCATGATCAATAATGATAATAATGAGCAGAGCCAAGACCAGTGGCAGAATTATCAAATTATCAAATATGTGAGTTTCTATCTAAAATAAAGCAACTGTGAAGCAGGATGATGGTAATGATTTCTTTAAAAAGGGGGGAGGAGGGCACTCTATTAAGGGGCAATCCTTCTATTAACACCTTCTAGCTTTTGACTGTCCAGGTGAGCAGGTTTTGAATAGGCAGCGGGAGCAGCAGTACTGGGCACACTCTGTACAGGAAGAAACCAAGATGGTGGGGGTTAAGGGCAACCCCAAATCTTTACAACAAGGACACCCTTTTGCTGCCCTGTAAAATGAGCCACCAGTAAATTTCTTTTGGTTGTGTCTTGGGAAGGAGAAGAGCCAGATCATCTCCGGGAAGCAGGCACACACCTTCCCCAGGCGGCCTTCCGTCGGGATCAAACCCCCTTGCTCTGGCACGTGGGTGCTTCCCGCCTTGGGACGCCCGCAGCCGCTCGCGCAGAACCACGGTGCCATCCGGATTCGGGCTGCAGCTGGGGCAGCTACCTCTGGCTGACTTCGGCTCCAGAAACTCACTGGCATCATGTCGAGTGGGGGGAGGGTCGCAAACCTGCCTGAGGACACAGAAGGCCGCCGGGAACCCCGGAATTCTGGCAGGTCAAAGAGCGGGGAGCAGCACGGCTCGCTCTTTGCATGAGAAGTCTGGCCAACAGTCTAGCCCTGGACAGCAATACGGTGACTGAGCAGTCCCAGTGTCTTCCTGTGGGTCAAGGATCCGCGTGGGAGCCTCTAGTAGGTGCCTCGCAGGTCTGGTGCCCAAGTCCAGACCACAAGGGGCAGAGAGAGGAGGGTCACTGCATGTCACTGGACCCACTGACGCGGCCCACCTTGGGGATTCGGCCAAGACACCAGGGAATGACGGACTCCCGTTGAATCCACTCCATCGGCCTCACTAGGTTTACACACACACACACACACACACATGCTTCTTGCCCCAGACATTCGTTTCCAAGAGTAACAACAACTTTAACCCAGAGCCATGCTCTTTATTTCAAGCGCTCACTCTCTCTCCAACGGGCGACGGCCCAAAGCCTCAACGGTGGCTGACCCCGTGGCCCTGGACTCCGGGACGCTGCTCCCTCCTCAGGGTGCCGTCGCGTGCGACCCCGCTGTTCTGACACCTGCCCACCGCACTGTGGTTAGCTGCCGCAAACACGGAGACAGGAGAGAGGAGGGACAGAGGGAACGGTTTGCTCACGCAGCTCTCTAGGACATCAAGAAAGGAAACGCCGTAGAGGCTACAGCCCCACAGTTTCTGCAGCTCCTCATGGGCCAGAACTGATGTTTACGACGTCCTTCTCCCATCCTGTTGGCTTTGCCTTCAGCCAGCCTCTCAAATGGCGGGACATCCTTATACATGAGGGCTTCTAAAATATTTGCCCGTGAGGAATCTGAAGGCTTCGTGGGTTAGTGGGCCCCAAACCACACTGTGTGCTCCTGTCCTACCAGATAGTAGCGAGGACAGGTGAGTGGCCTTTACAGTCTGTATCAGTTTCCCGTAGCTGCTGTAAAGAGATACCACACCCGGGGGACTTCAAACAGCAGAAATTCATTCTAGCGCAGCTCTGGAGGCCAGAAGTCCAAAATCAGGGTGTCGACAGCATCGGTCCCTTCTAAGACCCCGAAGGAGAGTCTGTTCTCCATCTCTCTCTAGGCTTCTGGTGGCTCTGGCAATCCCTGGTGTCCCTTGGCCCATAGACACGTATCCTGTCCTGGCTGCCATCACCCTGGCCTTCTCCTGGGATCTCCAGCTCTCTTCTTCTCTTCTTATCCGAGCGCTGGTCACCGGGGGCTCCTGGGTGGCTCAGTCATTAAGCATCTGCCTTTGGCTCAGGGCATGATCCCAGGGTCCTGGGATGGAGCCCCACATCGGTCATTGGATATAAGGCCCCCTCCCCCAAACTCCAGTATGACTTTATTTTGACTAATTGCACCTTCAAAGACCCTGTTTCAAATGAGATCACATTCTGAGGTTCTGGGTGGACATATGCGGACACTATTCAACACTGTACAGACTCACACAGATCTGAGCTGGGGCCTTGGCCCCACCCCAGCCCTGTGCCCTCATTGTCCCCATCCCCCTGGCAAGTGTGACAGCGTCTGCCAGTTTGCCCAGACAGTCCCTGTTGCCTGATGTAATTTTGATATTGTCCCCATTTACTCTCAGAAGTGTTTCAGCTTGAACCACCAACCACACCGTCTGGCCACGTGTAATGTATGAATTGCCTAACACACAGGAAGCCCTAAATAAACGGCAACTTCTATTATTAAAAGAAACATCAGACAGTAACGGGGCCACACGTTTTGGGCAAAGGCTTTCTATAACCGGGAGGGGAAGGCTGAGCCCACAAATAGTTCACAGCTGTGGCCACTAACTAAACAAGATCCTTCGTGCGTGCGTGCGGGGTACGGGGTGCGGGAAGGAGGGTGAGTCAGATACCGGTGGGGGCCTGCAGCAACACCCCCCAGAGCAGCGCATCCTCAATAGCAGTGATGCTAACTCTAGGGTGACAGGAAGTGCATTTACAAAGCGGTGAAAAGGCAGGGCTGAATCTTGTTCACCAATTTCTACCCCCTCCTTGCACAATCTCACAAACAGAGTGACCTCAGAGGTTTGCTGAATTCGTGAGTTATAAAGCTATTTCCCAAATCAAGGTTCATTACACTCAGGAGTGGTAACCCCAGCTTTCCGAGATGGACAAATGGACTCTAAATCTTAACTTCCGTAAAGCGACTCGGTTAGACGCGTGTGCCGGTTCCCAGGGATCCTGGGATCAGATCCTGCGGTCTGTTTGCCAAAAATGCAGTTTCCAGGGCCCCAACCCAGACCTGTGGGACAGCAGTCTCTGGGGTAGAGCTCCGGAATCTTATTTTTAAATACTGTCCCTTGCGATCCTTGCTCGTTCTCAGAAGCCAGAGAGCCCGCTGCCAGGAATTTGGGTCTGACGGGAGGGGCCAGCGGGGAGGTCTGTGGCCCCACACAGTTTTTATCTATTTATCACCACATGTAGATTTAAAAATAATCCAGGACTCTGGTATATCTTCTTTCCTATCTCCTTAAATCTGTAACTCGGTGAGGCCTTTGCACTTCCGAATCCGTTACAGAGAAGGTCCGACTTTTCTCTGTGGCTCTAGGACTCTGTCCAGTGCAGTCGCCTTTTATTTAGATTTAAATGAATTGAAATTAAATAAAATTTAACAATCTGCTCCTCGGTTGCACTAGCCACATCTCAAGAGCTCAGGAGCCATGGGCTTGGCTCTCCTAGTGGACGGTGCCTAGGGGCTTTCCATCCCTGCAGAAAGGTCTTCTGAAGAGCATGGCTCTGGAGGCCTGTTTGTCAACCTTGGCTGCACATGACAGTCACCTGGGGAGCTTTCAAAACCCCAGTGCCCGGGCTGTACCTAGGCCAATTTAATCACGACCTCTAGGGATGGGACTCAGCAGTTTCTACAGGTAGCTTGCACCAGAATCACTGGTGGGGTTGTTAAAGCAGAGATTGCTTGGGGTGGGGGTGGTTAGGGGGGGTCCACCCCAGAATTTCCAATTCAGTTAAGTCCAGGTTGAGATGCGAGAATATGCATTTCTAGCAAGTTCTGAGGTACAGACTTTGCAATCTATGCCTCAGAAGGAAGGTAACTCAGGAGAGCATCTGCCTGCCCACAGAGCACCACACTGTCCCCTCGGCAGCTCCCCCCCACCCCCCTAACCCCCCCAATACTGCAAGGAACAGCAGAGAGCAAGAGGCACAGCCCTGTTCCTGAACCAGGAGAAAGGCTTTGGAAGGCATTAGAACTATCCAAGGCAGAGACCCAACACGTGGCATAAAAGGAAACTTCTCTTTTTCTCCCAACTCCTCCCTGTTTTTTCTTTTTCATCCCCATTCCCAAGGCCCTGAGGCTGCTGGCCATGGCGGCCACTCTGGCCCAGCTTGGCTCCCATGATGAATGGGAAGGAGCCATGGGCCGCTTCCAAAAGCTCCTGCCACTGCTGGGAGGGGATCTCCGGGTGAGAGTCCCCCAGTCCTGCGATCTGCCTCCTGGTGCCCGACACAAAACCAAAGATCAAAATGCGTTCTACCTGGGAAGATGGTGGCCCCGGCTTTGTGCAGTCTGAAACTTCTGGATGCCAGAGCCCCATATGTAATATTTCAGGCTCACACATTCAGACTTATGATGAGACCAGCCCCAAAGGGACGAGACCCAGACAGCCTGCAAGGGTCTCGTCATCAGCCAGGCACCACCTTGGTTCTGGTCAAAGGATCATCCTGCGGTATTAACAGTCATGACTCCCAGATTTCCTCCTTCTTCCTCTTCTTTTCTTCTGTCTCATTTCTAATTTGGGGCTTCTCTTCATTCCAAATGTATAAAAGCATTTATAAGGTACGAGAGTCCATTCCTCGCTTAGCCCATACTTCCCACTTAAAAAAATGCAGTTGCTGTAACCTCGTGCCTTAGAGAAATGAAGGACACTAGCTTCTCTGAGTTGCTCAATTTCACGAACTCCAAATCTTAAATATTATTTTGAGGCACACAAAATCTTCTCTCTTTCTTAATCTCTCTTTTTTTAATTGGTATATTAGAATACAACATGAGTAAATCGGATCCTACCACGAGCCAGAAGAAAATCTGTGGCGTCAAAGTATAATGCCGCTCAGACTCTGGCAAGGCTGAGGAGCAGAGAATCGGCTCATTTGTCTTGTTTGGATGACTTTCAGGATAATAACTGTTAAAAGACTTAAAGAACAAAATTATAAAGGCGCAACAACGCTGTCTTTTAGGCTTACCGACAGACATGCATGTGAATGGATTATTCGTGAAGTTTGGACCCAAACTGCATTCATTTCATAGAATAATATGTTTATATCCTTCAGCTCCCAGGGATTTAAGTTTCAAATCAGATGGTGCTTCTTTATGCACTTGAGGTCGAGCAGGAAGAGATTCCTCTTCCCCTGGAAAGGAATCCAGGACTCGGGGTATATTGTAGTTCATCTTTCATTTCCAAGCACTACTGTGACATTTATAAATGTAATCCCCTAATTTGGTGAAGAAACCCAGCCCCTCACTTCTAAGGCTCTGCCTTCAATGCAACAAAGCCAGCAGGTCAGACCACAACCAGGGGGGTTTCTGACTCCCCAGACCTCTGACCACCCTTTTTCCCCTGGGCTGCAACTTTTCAGTTAGAAAGTTAAAGAGAAGAAAAGAAAAATATTTAAAATTCAATCACAAGTGTGTCTATGCATCATTAAAGACAGACCTTTGTCCTGTTGCTTTCTAAACTTTGAATGTGAATTCTTCTTCTTGAGATTACTGTTGTACTTTGTTCTTCTGGAAAAAAGAAAAAGCTTTAAGCACCCTAAAATGAGGCTTTCACCTGATACTAATTTTCTTCTTAGTTATAAAGGCTATTGTTTGTTTGAACAAAGACGGACAGGAGCTATGAGTAGCTGTTTACATTATAGGAATGAGGGCACTGAGGGAGGAGGGGAACCTTCTTCATTAATGAGCCAGGGACACTGATTATCGCAGACCGACAAGCACTGAATCGAAAGGGGACACCCAGATTTTTTATTCTTTCCCTGCAACCAAGACACTAGATTTATCATCTGTTAAATGCCAATCACATGTTTTAGACAGCTCTAGGTTAGTGTTAAAATTTAGATTAAACAAGCAGTTGCAGTCTGATTTTAAAAAAAGGAAAACAACAACAAGCCTCCCTAGAACTCTAAGCCGGGGTGTGCGTAGTCACACCACCATCTTGTAGGAGCTGGAGAATTCCACACTGAACACACAGGGCCGATGTGCAGATTTGCCACGTGGGTCTGGTTCACCCAGGGGATCCTGGCCTTTTGGGAGACGGCAGCCTCTTACACAAAATTGGCATTCAATAAATATTTACGGAACAAAGGAGTGAATGAATTTCACTTGAATTCAACATGACTCGTTTGTACCTGCATAATTCACTTTCCTCTCAGTGATTTGAAGTTTTGCTGAGGGTGTGCTTCTGAAATCTCAGAGCAGGAAAGTTTCCAATGCTTCAAAACTCGCTGGAAACCCCTCCAATCCGAGCAAGCAGCAGAGTCAAGCCATACCTTCCTAGCCTTAGTCAGAATATTTTTATTTAAAAAAAAAAAAAAAGAGCCTTGTGTATGAATAAAGAACTGTGATATCATGTGATAGGTATTCTCCTGCTACCCACTAATTTGACATTAGACCTGATTATGGGTTTATTTCAAATTCAGAGCACAGGGACACAAGTCCAAAGTGTGTTTTTAATCTTTGGGGAACAAACTCAGAAATGGGAGAGGAAGAGTAACACATGCTGATTAAATATGAGGCAGGGTCCCGACTTTTAATAGGATTGTTTTTAACTTAACAGATAATCAGAGCATTCAATGAAGGCGTAATTTGTCAGCCAGAGGTTACCCTATTGTCCCCTGAACCAGCAAAGGGGGTTGTCGCACTAATTCAATTCAGGAGGGAATCCGTGTTTACTATCCAGGAGTCCTAATGGAAAGGCACACAATTTTCAAACTGGAAAAATTAAGGCACGTTGCCCCTGAAGCCTGGGTATCTTGCTGTATTTCTGTCTTGAACAGAACAAGCTACATTTCAAAAGGACCATTTTCTTCCATGTGGAAATATTTATTTGCTAGCTACTGAAGGGCTGCCAGGAAGTACTAAAGCATTTCATGTTTAGAGTTTCAGGAGCAAATTGCTTCTGTACATGTTGTCTTGAGTCGGTGGATTCTGCTGTGTTCTCTGCCTCTCCATCATGACTTCATTAATCTTTTTCTCTAATACAAGAGTCTTTCATTTATGGCTTCTAGAAAGCCAGGTGCATTGCAGTGGATCTCCTGGGCAGGATGGTTGTTTTCCTGTGAATACACACTGCTTCCTTACTGAGCACCTAGAGGTGCTGGGCGCTGGCCCCGGCAAAGCCCTCCAGAAGGGGCGCAAGGAGGAAGGGTCACCGGCTCAGGGACCCAGGCCCACCTCTCCCGGGCCACCGCGAGCTGGGAGGGGGCTGCTTTTCCCGGACACACACTGACTTCAGTCCCCTCTGCGAGCCCACGTTTCCACGCTGCCCGCCCGCAAAAGAAAGTTCCCAGGCTGGTGGGTTCAGGGGCTGCGGGCAGACAGCGCTGCACCGAGGGAGGGAGCGCAGGGCGGGCCTGGGCGGGCCGGGCGCCCACAAGTGCCTGTTCTGCATCCATTTACGAAAGTGCTTAGGTTGCGTTTAGACGTTGTTTTTAAAATCGAAAATCTGGCGTTTTGCGTTTCACCCAGATCAAAGCTCTTTGGTCTATTGACTTAAAAGGTTTTCAAAGTGCCAAGACTTTGCAGCTTGGGTACATCTTTGGAGAGATGAAGAGGGTAGATTTTCCAAAGCCGCTGTGGGCGCGAGCACTCGGTCGTCGGCCCTGCCGGAAGAGCGGGGCGGAGCGGGTCTCCCCCCCGCCCCCCCGCCGGCCCTGTCCTCCGTGCGCCCCCGAGCGCGCGCAGCCGG
>NC_058416.1:2711861-2800531 GCF_002201575.2 Neomonachus schauinslandi
CCCCCCTCACCGCAGAGACAAAGGCCCGCGGCGCGGCGGGGCGTGGAGGCCGCCCCTGGAGCGCGGGCGGCCCCGGGGAGGGGCGTGGGGCGGGGCGCGGGGGGCCGCAGGGGCCCCTCCCTGCCCCGCCCCGCGAGCCCTGGGCGGCCGGAGGGGGCGGACCGCCCGCCGGCACCGCCTCCTTCCTCGGGGAGGAGGAGCGGCGCGCGGCTCCCATTTTCTGCATTGTCCCGGGAGTGCGTCCCCGCGCCCGCGCGCTGCTGTCCTCGTGGCACCCTGGGCCCCCGCTCGGCAAGCCCGCCCGGCGCCTGTCTCTTCTCCGCGGCCTCCTGCAGGAGGACAAACCAGAAAGTCCTGACCCCGGCGCCCACGGCGCTGGAGCCGGCGCTTCCCTTTGAATAACCCTCCGCCCCCGCCGGCCCCCGCCCCGGCGACTCCCGGGCGGTGACCTCATTCCCAGCGCCCCGAGGTGAGCCGGGTGCAGCCTGGCCGCGGGCCTTCCCGCCGCTCCCGGGGGCCCGCCGGCTCCGGCCGAACGCGCCGGGTGGAGAGACGGCGCAGGCCACTCTGTCGCGCTCCCGTTCGGAGCACTGAAAACTTTCCAATGCCACGCTGTCGCTCCATCAGCAGGCCCCTCTCCCGACTGAGCGCCGGGCAGGGGCCTGCTCCCTCTGTGTCTGCACAGACAGCGGCAGCCTGTCGCCAGGATGTCCTGAGGCTGCCCAAAGATGCGAGGGCAAGGCGGCCTCGAGGACGTGGGTCGCCCCGCCGAGTGAGGTCAGAGAAGCTGGTTAATGTGCACGGAGAGGTCAGCTGGCGCGGGGGGCCTGGGTCCAGTCCTGACCTCGCCGGGCTCGCACAAGGACAGCCAGCGTCCCCCCAGTAAGCCCGAGTCGCAGGGCAGCCCCTCTCCCGCCCGGGGCCACACCTGTGCCGCTGGGAGGCCGCTCAGGCCCTTTGTCACCTGCCTCAAACCTCTGCAGATTTCATCCAGGTTTTACTCTCGCTGGCCACCTGGTCTGCTCTTCCCTCCCAGTGAAAGGGCTGGGGGAGGGAAAAAAGAAAAGCCAAGTTTGGGAGTTAGATTTCCTGTGTATCTTCAGTGACTTACAACAGAAATCCAGGAAGGGAAAATAATCAGGAGCACAGACCCCCGGTGCCCCGGGGGACCACGGCTGCCTCCTTGTCCTCCCCACCAGGGCTGGGAAGGTTGGAGCGCTGGGGTGATGACATACTGCATTGGATACATTTTCTTTTTCTTTTAGGATAAAAGTTTTATTTCAGAGGGAAGCACAAAGCCACCACTGTGTTGAACAAAGCAGGGCTTCTCCAGGACTCAAGGACGTTGCAGAGGGAGACAGAAAGGCATTAGCTCTTGACTGAGAGAAGTCCATGGCCAGGCCTCTGGGGCCCCAGCAGCTCCATCCCTGTGGCACTCCAGCGCCTGGTCTCACCGTCACCACAGAGACTCCTGTCTCAGGCCCTGCTACGCTTATTAAATCAGCCCCAGACCTGAGCCTGCCCCTCCCCCAACCTGTCCTCCCAGAGGAACAGGACTCAGTTTGCCTCCTGGATTCCCACATTCAGCCACTGAAAAATGTAAAGCCACAGCCTTGGTCTACCTTCTTATTTACTTTCACACGCTCATTCATCCGACTCATATCAGCTGAGCGCCTACCAACGCCACGTGCAGTCCTAAGTACCGGGAATTCTGTCCCATCTTGGTGCTCCCACGTCTGTCCTCTAGCTCAAGTCACAAAGCCGAGTGGATCGCAGCCCCGCTATGGTGATGCTCTCCAACTGGGGTAAGACTCTTGCTGTGGCCCATTGAACCCTCCATCCCTCACCTGTGGGCTCTGTGGTCTGACACTGATTCTTCCCAGTTCTCTGCAGGCTCCTGGGATCCCCAGTCCTGGACAAGTGAGCAGGTGCAGGGAAGTGAGTGGGCTCTAGCCCCAGCTGCCTTCTCTTTTTACACCCCCCTCTATCTGCTCTCCTCCAGGGCTCACATTTTTAATTTCACTTCAAGCACTCATTCCTCCTCTTTCTGCAATGTAAGCTCGACTCTGCATGTCCCCATAAGCAAACACATGGAACCAACAACCCTTCTGCTTCCCTTCATCACCAACAACTTGGTAGGAATGGTTCCCATCCTTCTTCACCTCGTAGACTCTTAGATCCGTAGAGTCTGGCTTCTAAACCCTTCTCTCGTTGTATGAAATTGCTCTCTCAAGGAACACGGTGACTGAATAACCAGTGTCTGGTGTCACTGTGGGCTTCGTGTCGTGCCTTGCCAGCCCCTTCCAGGACGCGGGCTGAACCGCAGCCGTACTGTGGAAGGGATCGAGTGTCCTGAGCTGATAAGACACACCAAGGGCCTCCGGTGGGGCAGCATCAACGGTGGGGTTTAAGTCCAGGAATGAAACCAGAACTTTAGAATCTGGGACACCAAACCACAGAGTTCCAGGTGTCTTAGTTATCTATTGCTGCATAACGAGTTACCCACCCCCCTACTTCAAATTAGAGGCTTTGAACCACAGGAAAGAGTCCGGCACATGGCTTCTCCGGGTGAGGAGTTTGGGAGAGGCTTAGCTGGGGGTCTGGCTCAGGGTCGGTCCTGATACTGCAGGCAACGGAGGCTGGTATGCCTCTGAATTCTGCCGCCAGGACCGTTGACTCACTCAACAGGCAAGCTGGGTCTTCATCCCCGAGGTCTCCATAGGGCTGCTCGTCTGTCCTCAAGACGTGGTGGCCGTCTTCCCCCAGAATGACTGATCAAGAAGCGTCCGGCAGAAGGTGCAGTGTCTTTAAATACCACAGCTTGGCTCTGCGTCATGCTATAGTTACGCAGATGGGCTCTATTCCGTGTGGGACGGGACTTCACGGGTCATGAACACCTGGGGACAAGGTTGGTTAGGGGCCATTTGGAGGCCACAGCAGGGCCAAGTGAGTGTCTGGAAGCAGGAAGGAACATGGCTTATATGACTACCTAACTAGTGGTTTTCACATTTTTTATCTTTTTTTTTTTTTTTTTGACCAGAACCCTTCTACCAAAATCCCTTATATTAGAATGACAGTTTATGTACAGGTTAAAATGAAACCATCCTAGTTCAGGCCATGCTGGGCTCTGCTGGTTCCCCTCCTCGTGTCCTGTCTTCTATCTCCACCCAAAATCAAGTGATCCTTTACCTTCTCCAAAGGACAAGACTTAAATCCAGGGAGCGTGAGAAAAGGGGCCCTGTCCCGCCCTGCTGGGTACACTGGATATTAGGAACAGTTGATGGAAAGCAGTTAGTGCTAGCTCTCAAACTTGAAACACACACGTCCTTTGTCCTATCAATTTTCCTTCTAGGAATCCGTCCCACACATATGCTTATGTAAGCGCACAGAGGTGGTGACAGGCACATTCACTAAAGGGTCTAAAACAGCAAAATTTGGGAAATGTTCAAGTGCCCCCAAATGACAAAGGACTGCTTAAGTCAACGACAGAGCTGCCATGCAATGGGGCACTCGGCACCTAGGGAAAAATTGGGCATGTTTATTTGTATTGACAGGGAAGGACTTATTGTTGCATGAAAAAGCCAGCTGCAAAATACTACTTATGGTTTGATCCTCTTTTTGTAAAAAATAAATGCGCATACATACTTTTATAGTCCTAGAGAATTTCTGGAAGGTACTAACGTGGTTTTCCTTGGGGAAGTGGGAATGAGGAATGTGTAGGTCAGGGAGGGGATCAAGAGATTTCCATTTTTAAATTTACACCATTGAATATTTTTAAAACTGCTTCCAACCAGTTTGTGATGCATCATGTTTTTGAGACACACTTCATATACCATAAAATTTGCCACTTTGAAGTGTGCAATTCCGAGGTTCCGGGATGGTGACAAGGTCGAACAGCCATGACTGCCATCTCTTCCAGAATAGGATGGATTGCTGTGATAATAGATATTTTAGAAGTGAAATAGGAAAGCTGAGTCGGATCACTGTTCCGGGGTGCTCGAGCTCGCTTTGATGGACAGGTCACTGAAAGGGGCTGCCCACGGGAGGGCCGTGGTCTTCGCTCGCCCTCCTGGGACCAGCTCCTCCCCGAGTTGCCGACTCTGGCGGCTTCTGGACCCCCATCACTTATGCCGTTCTCACTGCACACTCCCATTCCGACGTGCTCACACTGTAGTTTGTGTACCAGGCACCTTGCGGACTCCAGACTTCTCTCCACCAACCGCCTTCATCTCTTTCGTTCCGGATGATCACAGTCGGTGATTTTGACCAACCCCCGCTCTCCACCGTCCTTAGACGTTGTACATGCTGCTGGATGCTTCTGATCCTCCTCGGCGCGGCCCCACGGCCTTTGAAGCACTGAGTGCCGTGAAGCAGGGAGGCTCCAGAGATCCACAGCAGGAGGAAGGAGGAGGGACTCCCACAGGGGAGCTCGGCACCTGCCCTTTCTGCTCTTCTCTGCAGGCTCTTGAAGCAACCCTCTCCTTTTTTTTTTTTTAATTTACTTTTATTATGTTATGCTCTTCAGTTTCTTTTTTTAATTTACTTTTACTATGTTATGCTCTTCAGTTTCTTTCTTTCTTTTTTAATTTTATTTTAGCACCCCCTCCTCTGTTCGCTCCTCTCTCCAGGTCTGTATACCCTTCCTTTGCAAGTCCGGTCCCGCTACCGGTAGCAACAGTCTTGTCTTTGGGAAGGAGGATGATCAGAAACCCATATTCGTCCCCCAGAACCAGCCGTAAACTATGCGTCTCTCCCTGTGGGGTGTGCTGACTGGCCTTTTCTGTTAGGAGGGAGTCAGCATGTGGCGTCTGGGTTCTCCCTGGTGACGGGGCTCCTGATGCACAGCTCCAGACCCTCCTGCCTGAGCCCCCCATATCAGTCCCTCCCACCAGACAACATCCTGGGGTTCCCCGAGAGCCTCGACGTCTGTGGGCCCCTTTGCCAGGCCCAGCACCAACGGTCACCCAACCCAGGCTCCAGACCTGCGACAGATGGCGGATCCCCCGTGTCCTCTCACACCATACACTGAGCCCCTCGTTTGGGAACTATTTGGAGGATTAAGCCTCTCCCTGGAAGAACCAAATCCCAATCCTCCTGGCACACCCCAGCAGCAAACATGCTCGGATTCTTCATCCCACTGTATCCAGAGGCTGGCCTGAGGTGTCACCGCACAAACCCAGAGACCCGGCCACCACTGCTTGGTAGGTATCTGACGCACAGAGAGACTGCATGCTATTTATAAATCCCGTGCAACACGTAATTAAATCGCCAAACCTGTGAGGCTCAATACATTTAAATGGGTTCTGAGTCATCCTGATGTCTGTTTGCAGAATCTGAACAGAAAATGTACTTGAGGAACCGGAGAAGAGGACTTAGAACAAAATAAAATGTCAGGGAAATGAAATGTCAAGGGCTCCTTTGCTTATTCATCTTCCAACCAGAGAGATCCAGCGGGGCTAACCGATTTCTCATGGTTTTGAAGAGTTTTTGTAGAAATTCAGGGTAGAGATCACTTTGGACAAATTCATTTCTGGGAGGCAGAGAATCTTCCCTATTGTTTTCATGCAGTCAGAAGAGAAACCAGCGTATGTAACTAATGTTTAAATAATATCAAATTAATCTTGAAAGTTTACTTCTTTATCTTCGCACTTGGGTCTGAAACTTTGGGGCCCCGGGACCACGTCAGGGTGGCTGTTCTGCGGCTCTCCGTTTTGAGATCGCTCTTGCCCATCACTGCAAATCGGGATGATACCTTTTCTTTTCACCTAAAATGGTTCTCTCTGCTCCTACACATACTGGATGTGAGCTGGCTCAGCCACAGTGACCTTTTCAAATGACTTTTGATATATTTTCCTAAATAAATAAATGGAGAAAACAGGAGTCCAGATACCTGTAAGGATGGAAGCCGTTAAGACTGTGGTTTGCCCCTTGGGAAGAGGCACAGGCCCTCCTTGGCAAAGTCCGACTACGCATGTTGGTCTTGGAAAAGAGAGCTCTCCAAAGCCGCACACACGCCCCATCATCCTGCTCTGCTCCCCCTCTTCTCAACCCCCCTCCCTTGTACTTCTGAGGCAGCAGCATCCTTTGCAAGCCTTTATAAGAGTGCGAAATTCAGGTTCAGTATTTAACTTGAAATGTGTGGTCCAGCACTGTGATCCAGACACAAAATTCCGAATGTCTCTCGCATGGCTTCTCGCTCCCCTGCATCCCTGCTCCGTTTCTTCCCCTCCCCGCCCCCCCCCGATTCCTCCATACTCCGCCCATGTTCTTTTCCTGTCCTGGGTCCTCCACACCCTTCCGTGTTCTTGAAACCGGTCACCACGGGCAGCATGCCCTGCTCTGCAGGGGCTCCTGACGGCCCCCCGGGGAGGGCTGCCGAGCACCTGCCGCCGTGGCCCTCGTACAGTGTCCCCCGCACAAACCCGAACTCGAGTCTCCCTGAGCCCCCTGGGCTCTGACCAGGGCTTGAAATCGAACGTGACCTCAGCCGTGTGCTCCCCACCTGCTGGGCTCTGCGTGTTCGGGAACAGCAGCAGCGACAATTTCGTGGGCAATCCCTGTGCAGCACACACTGTCCTCAGGACCTTTCAGTGGGGACCGTCACCTTCATGTCCATTTTGTGGACGGAAGGCGGTTTGGGGGCCCTTGCCCGTGGCGACTCCGTGCTGAGACGGGGAGGCCGGACTGGTGCTGGGCAGCCCAGGGCTCTGCTTCTCCCTGCCCAGAGCAAACTCTCATGCCTCAACATGGCGAACAGGGTACCAGGCCATAGTGGAAAGGGGTAGGTTTGGCCTGGGATCTGTCGCCAGACCACCTCGTAAGTCCTGATTTCTTAGCAGCAAAGAGGACAGTCGCGGCACAATTCCACCAGCTTGTTCTTGGTGCGGAGAAGACTCGCTGGATGTCACCTCCCGTCATCACTGACTCTAGTAGCCGGTGTCTCGGCATCTACTGACCCTTCTGTCCCCTAGCCCCGTACTTCTGCCAGCACAGTTGGGGCTGGGGGGGGCGGGGGGAGGACAGTGGGTTGAGCGAGAGTGCTGGTTGTAGCCCGAAAGAGAACACGGCCTCCTGTGCCTTGGCAGCCGCAGGCCACCATCCAGTTCCCCAGATGCTGTTTCTGTTCTCTTCTAGGCGGTGCGACCCATGCCCCATCCCCCTCTCCCCGGGCCCCCCCAGCGAGCGCCTTCATTCTGCAGCCCGGGCCACCCTTCCCTCCGCAGCCCCACTGCCACCACCGTGTGCTCTGTGGGGCTCCCACGGGACGGGGTAACGCGTGCATCACGGGGGGCTGAGCTGATCCAATCATGACTGCTCGCACGGGATGAGAGGGCCTGCTCTTCCTCTCTATTCCTCTCCATAGAGCTCCCTAGGCACACTTCAACCTGAGGCTCAAATCCCCATTTCTGCGTTGGACGTGTGTCTAAGTATGGAAGAATATGTGTCTAGACCCTGCCTCATTTGAAAAACGGGTTGGTCTCCCTTGGTCACTAGTCCTGAGCTGGGTGGGCAGGGCGGGGTAGGGAGGGAAGCTGGGGTTGGTGTGCATGTCGCAAGGGGAGCGGAGGGGCTTTACCTGCACACCTGAGGCGCAGGACCTGGTCCTGTTGTCTTCATGTTCTTCCCCCCTCTTCTTCCCTCTTCACCAGCCCCCACTGTGATCGTGGTCCAAATATACCAATATCATAATCTCCCTCCTCCTAGATGAGGGAAAGGGTCCAGTTCAGATCCTTGCCCCTGTCTGGGAAAATCCGCATGGACAGAGACTGGCCCGCTGCTGGGGGGGACACCTTGCCTGGCCTCCGATGGTCAGACCAGAGCCCCCCTCCCCCTGTGCTGCCCTTGCTGCCTTCTGGGGCTTCAGTCCTTCGGCTCTGCCATCTTCCCATGCTGTAATAGCAAGGACACCAATAACAATAACGCCAGAGAGTCCCACACACACTCACACAACACTTTCCTTGCATATTTATTCTTTCCCGTGACTCACAGCATTTTTCCCTCGTGGGTAACTGAAACCAAACACCTCCCATTACACACCCTGGGAGCACATAACTCCGAAGGAGAGTTGCCCGCGTGTTTACTCGGTAAAAATATGTATTCATTAAAAATAATATTTAAAGCCAGAAATAACTTAGGCATTAACAGTTTACCAGGTGAGATTTGAACACCTCTTTTTTTTCCGGTTATTCACAAAAAACGTCTTACTGTTACCATCGATACAGATACACCAACAACAGCGTAGCCCTTCTCAGAGATGTCCCCTTGGTCAGCCCTGGATTGCGCTGGTAACGGAAGAGCACGCGGGAGGAGAAGCCAGGAGCCACCATCAACCAACCCCGCCGGGTTCTGCTTTCTGTGGGTCCCAGTGGGGCCCCAGGGGACTTGACTTGTGGGCTGGAACAAGGTCGGCAAATGAGATACAGGCTCGGAGGAATTGGCAGAACTTGAAACCCAGACCTGTTGGCCTACTGCCCCTGCCGACAGGAGCCAGGCCTTCCATCTCCGTCCCGTCCGTGACAAGGAGCAGTCCCTACTCATGGATCAAAAGAAAAAGAAGTGTTCTCCCAGCCCCAGGGAAAATCTGTGATGGTTTTTGAGACTGGAAATAACGCATCACACTGGCTGTCATGCTGTACAGAGTCTTGTGCTCTGATGTAGCGTTTTCTCTGCAAAAGAAGTAATTTCAGAACAAAACAAGACAGAAAACACTGGATAAATTAAGAGCCGCTAGAATTTGTACTTAAAAGGGGAATGCCGAAAGCCTCCAAAAAAAATTATGTAAGTCGCCAGCCAGAAATCTAAGAAAATACATTTTTTAGTTTAACTAAAAATAGAAACCGGGAAGTAACCCAAATTGTATTGCGAGTTATTATGTGTTTCGTTAAATGCATATAACAGAGGTCACTTTGTTGTTTAGAACAATTTAAAAATAAAATGAATTGCTTTACTTAAAACAAAAACAAAAACAAAAAACAAGTTGCCTTTTGAGGGCCATGGCTGGGAAGAAACACCTGAAGGCATAATTTGCCTGGCGCAATGCCACCTCCCTTTCTGTTGTGTTTTAAGGTCTGTGAGGCTGTGTCCCCACGTGGCCCTGGTGTGGTGATGTGTACGGTTTCATGAGTTTGGTCCTAGTCCCTGCATGATGGCGCCATTTGCTCCATCAGCTGGGCAGCTAAAGCAGCTCTCTCTGAAGGATGGCGTTCACGTTACCCACACTTGCCCTTATAAAGACCACTTTTAGCTGAACCTGGTCAATATTACTTAGAAAGATCCTAAAAGGGCAGGGGTAGGGGGCCAGGATGTGGGGGAGTCTTTGACACCAACGAAGGGTCTAGGGAAATCTGATACATGATTCGTATACCCTAGACCTGTGTCCATCCGTGTGGAATATCAGAGATCTGTTTTCACTGTTTCCACCATCTCTCTTCCAAAAAAGAAAAAAAGAGGTTGTTAAATGTGGTTAGAAGTTTAAACTTACACAATTTAAATATTCTACTTGATATCACAATATTCTACATAGACCCTGGCAAAGTCTCCATTACTAGCGAGGGAAGTCCAGATGACCATCTGAATAGAGGAGAGATTGTACTGATTAGAATACTTCCCTTCACATTCCTAGAGTTGTTTACAGAGGCTCTTTCTACGTGTTTATATTAAAGATGCCCCTTATGAATGTGATTGCTATTTGGGTATGTGTGGATATTACTGAAAAGACCAAAATGTGACCAATCATTCTTTCCACTGAGTGAATGCACGAGGGTTTTTAAAAAACTCAGAATTTGTTGGAAGAACAAAATCCACCCACGTAGCGCCTTGCTGTGTTCTACACCACCCACCCTGTGTAGTGGCAGGCCTGGTGGTTAAAAAAGAAATCAGCCTTTGGATTTCAAACGACAGTTCAACACCAACACGAACCAAGATCAGTAAAGGGTGTTTTGTGGTTAATAACCATTTGTCTTGGTATTATGAATTGTTAAAAGTTGTTAAAATATGGATGGGTAGAAATATAGATGGATAAATACAAGAATGAATGAATAGAAGGATGGATGGATGCACAAGGACAGCTTGGTAGATGTTGAGCTTTTTAAGGGACATAATTAATTTTATTTGTAATTTTCAAAGTAAGCCATCTTGTCCATCCTTTTATCCTTTTTTTTTTTTTTTAATTTTTTTTTTTTTTATTTGAGAGAGAGAGAGAGAAACAGCATGAGAGGGGATAGGGTCAGAGGGAGAAGCAGACTCCCCGCTGAGCAGGGAGCCCGATGCGGGACTCGATCCCAGGACTCCGGGATCATGACCTGAGCCGAAGGCAGTCGCCCAACCAACTGAGCCACCCAGGCGCCCCCATCCTTTTATCCTTTTAAAAATCCACAAGAATTCAATCAGTGCTGGATACCTGGGTAACAATGGGAAAAAATATGTACAAAAGGATATACCAGTGCGGAGCCGGTGGGGGGTCGTTCCAGCAGTACGTCCTTGATACGTTTGCGCTTCGGGAGACCTTCCTAAAAGCAAAGTTTTAAGAAACTAAAAACCTTTCCCAAAATTACAATTAAAATCTACTTTTGCAGTCAATCTCATTGAAATTCCTGATTTAAGGGAAAATGTAGATTTGTAGACCTCCTTAGAAATTATATATACGACTGAATGTATCTTAACTCCTCAGAAGTGCTTATGGCAATTCAATATATGAAAAAATTACTTTGAAGGAAAAAGAAGTTATGCAAATGATATACGTAAAATTCGACTAGACACAAATGAATTCCCAGGTGTTATAATTTTTTCAAGGTATTAATGGATTCAGGCTTATTAATTTTTGTAAAAAGGGTACTTTTTTAGGCTTTGACTTCCATAATTAGAATGTACATTTTTGAATTACCCACATGCAAAAAAAAAAAGTGTGTATACCTGACTTTAACATTAAAATTGGCACTCTCCATAATCTAGCTTGCACAATTTTTTTGACAAACTAAATTTATCCATCCCAAAATGAAAAAACAAAGAAGGTGATAGGCAATACGAAGTTGCAGTATGAGCACCAGGTTGCTTGGGGCCTTCACAGGACACATGACCCTCCCAGTGAGTAAAAGGAAGGATCAGGTCCATAAGATCTCTCAAAATGCAAACTGCTGATCCTAAATGGATCCAATCTAAGAGTGGGTGATTGTCCCTAGGGTCAATATGTCCATACGCATACCACCGTGTGTGAGAGAGGACAGTCCTGGCTCCTTCTTCTGTAGGTCTTAGATTCATAGAGCTCAATGCAACTCCTTAATTTTAATCAATAACATCATGGGTGGAAGTAATAGTAAATAATTCAAATAAACCTGAAAACAGTTTTGTTTTACTTTTTTTGTTCTTATTTGGTTGTTTAAATCAGAGCATGGTTTAGAGTCTCAGTAATAGACAAAAGGGAAAAACAAGATAGGTAATTAAGAATTCTTATGTCTTTGAGCCCCTTCAAGACAAGGATTGTGTCTTTCTTTTACCCCCAAATCCCAAGACACATAATAAGACTTCAAAAATGGTTAAAATGTGGATGGTTGGATGGGTGGTCAGATGAATGGACAGACTGGAAAGTAGGATGGATGGATGGACCAGAAGGTAGTAAGAAGAGGAAAACCTGTAGAGATTGACTGATTCAATGGAATCCTGAAAATGCAAAGGAAATTTGCGTTGAATATAGTCATGTTAGTAGCATTAATGTACTTAGCAATATTTCTCATAACATGACCTACACACTACATTTATCAAAAAAATTCAGACTCTTGTCAAAAATACAGACTACTGGACTCACCTTTAGACCTTTGAAGTGAAAATTGCTAAAGCGGGGCCCAGGAATATGCAGTTTTACAAGTTCCTGTTGCAGAGCAAAGTTGAAGGTCATTCAGAAGTACTGTTATGAAATCAAGGAAATAAGGCAGCTTCTTTTTTTTATTAGTATGTTAGTCAACTTCTACACTTATGAGATAACCAAGAGATGATGAAAAAGGAAAAAAGAAGCCTCTCACTAGGGATGACACCACAGAAGCATGAAGTAAAAACAAATAAAACACACTGTTTCCCCAAGAATGGACTGAACAAGCCACTTTGTGTGACAGCATAGGAAATATGTCTCTTAGCCTAAAGACACTGTGCAATAATTTGAGGATTATATTAGCAATGTCTGACATCTCTATATGGGGTAATAGTGAATAATTTTATAAAATGATACTTTCTCTGACAGAAAATGCACCGTGGATATTTTAATACAATATTAGTGGAAACTGTACAGAAATATCACAGTCCGTTCTCACCAGTCATATCGAGGGCAGTTCATTCTTCCGTAGCGGTGCATACATGTCATGAGATCGGAAATGTATTTCAGTACGAATGCCTGGGGCCTCAGCACATTTTGTACATTTAAATTAAAAAAGACATAGGTGTGTGTTCAATATGAATCACTAGAATTACAGTGTAGCGTATGGATGCTCTGCGTTTCAGAAGAAGATTCCACACAGCTAATGACTTTAATTTAACATCAGCGTATAGGATTCAAGCAATGGTTTAAACATTCATCCTCAGACCATTCATAGGTGCACAATACATTTTCATCATTTACTCTGGGTCATTCTCCCGGAGCCAAGTGCGGTGTCAGGCATGCGCTTAGGAGCCCCTCCATCCACACGGTCTTCATTTCCTCTCCCGCCCAGGCTGAACAGCGGGCAGTCAGGTCAGTGGGGACAACACGGAGGGTCAGATATTATTTCCTTATGTAATGCTGTTGCAGATCGTAAGGCACAGCACATTTTGAAAATGTTATGTCGTTTCTCAAAGCCTGTTAAGATATGGATTGCACACTAAAGATTTCCAAAGATCAGAAGATGGGTGCTTTGACCGTGGGAAATGTTCTATGTGGTACGTCCTCCCAAACATCCAGTGCAGAGACAGTGAAGGAAATTCCATGTCTCCCGACACTGAAGCCCCGTCTTCATAGTTCAAATACATAAAGTTTATTTGGCATAGTATTTCACAGAGAAACAGCAGAAATCCAAGGCTGATTAATCTTTGCCTGGCACTGGCTCCTATGTCCATATCCATTGTCCATTCTGCTTCGCTGACACCCAGAGAGGCCATTAAATATTGGAATATCACCTGGGTCTATCTCAGACAATTGTTTAAACCGAAGGAAATCATTATAACCATTATTTACTGAATGAAACATGTTCAATGTATTGGAGGGCTTCTAAATTAAGTCCTCAAATGATTTTATCATGTCCAATTCACTCGACTTTAGAGATGGGGCAATGGACCCAGGTGTCCAGAAGCAGGTGTGGATGTTTCTGTCGCCGTATCACTCATGCTCTTACTGCTGTGTTCTGTTGTGCCCCAATTTCCGAATCTCAACAATTTCATGGAGCATTCATAAGTAGTTTTCCTCTTTGAACGTCAGGTAAGCCTTCTGCACATCTAGAGTCTGTCTGGCACCAAATGGTGAGAGCAAGAAGCCTTTATAAGCTAGTCCTATGTCCCTGCTTTTGTGAAAAGTTTATCTTCACATTTAAAATGAGTGGCGTGTCATGAGGTCACTAACAAACAACACAGAACTGCAGAAGCGAGCATGATCTGTGCCGTGTTTACGGACGTGGGTCGATCCCTGGTGCTCTCACCCCAGGGTAAGACATGGTCATGGGCAAACCGGACCCTCTCTGAAAGAGAGAAGTGGAGCAGGAGGGAGACTGGAAATGCTGACACAGCGAGCAATCTGAAGTAGGAATATGACCAGCCTGGAGGGGGAGCGGTGTAAGGAGCCCCACACCAGCACATGGGCCTGGAGCCCACCACATGGGAAGGAAATATGACTTATCCTGACGGGGAAGCTGGAGAAGCAGGATTAGGATATACATGGAAGTCACGGTGAGGCAGATTTTGGATTAAAATAAGTTCAAATTTAAAAAGGAAAGACTATTAAGTTGAAGCTTGTGTTTCGTGGCCTAGAGAGTTCTGTCGCTGGCCTTGATTATGTCCAGGCCAAGGAAGTACTTAGCTGGGGCTGCAGAGCACGGTCAAGCCTTTGATCTGTGTTTGGGTTACACGGACTCCCAAACTTGAGATCCGAGGAATCTAAACTGTGAGCAAAGAAAGGTACTAATCTTTTCATCTTGATATCTTACGCTCAAGACTTGTCATCCATTAAACATTTTACATTAACTCATTGAGATTTGGGTGGCCATTTGGAAAGACTCTTAGACATCTCTCCACGGGAGAAAAGCAGCTGCTTGTTCATCCAACAGACAGTTGCTAGCACCTACTATGTGCCATGCATTGCTCTGGTCACTTGGATTCTGTCAATGCACAAAACAGACCAACGCCCCCGTGCGGGAGGGTCTTGCCTTCTCACAGGAGGACAAAGGCAACGCGCAACAGACATCATTATTTGGCGTTAGAAACAAATGGAGGGTTGCCCCGCGTGCTGGGGGTGGGGGGGCGGTTTACCGTGGAGGAGGGCATGCAAGTCAGGTGTGCACACAGAGAGGGTGAGAAGTCCGTGGGTCCCCTTGCAGAGCCCATATCACTTCCATAGCCCCTTGCTGAATGTTAGCTATTCATTTCAACACTGAACTTGTTGGGAGTGGCCCAAGTAAGGAACAAAACGGCCGGGTTGGGATTTAGCGTGTGTTGGCTGTTGCATTTTCTTCCCATGCATTTGTTCTAGGTCAGATGTAGAGACAAGTTTCAGTAGACGGTGGGTGCAGGAGAGAGAGTTGCAGATAAATCACAGATCAAGAGGCTCACTCTGCCTCACGGAGGAGCTGCCCCACAATTTCCTTAGAACCCCAGCCATGGGGCTCGGTTTTCATCAGGGAATGATGAGATATGGTCAGTGTGGAACTTCGGCTGAGCAAACTGGCCCAACACGTTTGGAAGCAATTTGGCACTACATACCCAGCTCCATAAAAAAGAGTTCAGATCCTTTGGCCTTTTAATCTTCACTTTTAAATATTTGCCCTGTTTTTATAACATTCTGAGGAAATGTAAGTAGTTCAAATGATGCAAAAGTAAAAAGTAGACAATGAATCATTTCCATAATTCCCATAGACTCGCAGTTGCAAGGATTTGGTTACATCCTACCTGACTTTTTACCATCCATTTGGAAGCAGACAGGTGTGTTTAATATATGTATGTGTTTGTGTTTCTAACGTAGATAGTGTGCATGTGTACAGCAGTGTACGGATTATATATGATCCTTGGACATACGGGATCTTACTGAAACAGAGAAGGCTCCAAACATGTCCTGTGACTCAGAAATATGTACGGACATGTGTGCGTATATCAATGAAGTACAGACTCACGTCATTTTTATTAACAATGGTATAAAATTCCAGTGTCTGACAACAGTATAATTTATTTACCTAGCCTCTTTCTGATGGATACTTGGATATTTCAAAATTTTCATGTTAAAAAATTCTGCAAGAGATATTTTTAGACACATATGTAATGAAAATCAGACTCCGGGCACACCCTGAGTGCTCTTAGCGATGAATTCCTGTACGTGGAATTACCAAGTCAAAAGGTGAGCATATTTAACAGTTTGATAGATATTGTTAGTTTTCCTCTAAAAAATGTGTCACACCGCAGAATGAGACCTATTATTCACATGTTCATCAAAAAGGTAGTATTAATATTTTAGTCTTTGCCAATCTGATAGGTGAAAATTAATATTCAGCTCTCTTCATT
Source organism: Neomonachus schauinslandi (assembly GCF_002201575.2). NCBI lineage: Eukaryota > Metazoa > Chordata > Mammalia > Carnivora > Phocidae > Neomonachus > Neomonachus schauinslandi. The sequence continues at coordinate 2,727,582 of NC_058416.1, forward strand.
GTGTTTATCAAACCTCAGCACCTTTCATGCATCCATAGAGTGTTTCTGTTTCTAAGGACGAGTTGTTGGTGTGCTCTGCACATTTCTGTCTTCAGTTGCCTTCTCCTTCTTGGCTTTGACCTTTATGTATTAGGAAGATTAATATTTCACCTATTGGATAAGTTACACATTTTTCCCATTCACCATTTATTTTGTGTGATGTCTCTGGCCAAATCAATTATATTTTCCTTTATACTTTTTTGGTCTTGGTCTTACGCTAATACAATAAAACCTTCTCCATCCCAAAATTAAGATAGTCTCCCCTAGTTTATGTTTTTATTTTCTACATATATACATATATTAATCTATCAATACCTCATTTTATGAGTGCGTAAAATAGGCAGCCAACTTTTTTTTTCCCCCTAAAGATAGACAATATCTCTTATTACTTACCGGATAATCAAGTTTGTATCATATAATCCTTAGATTTGTAATATAATCTCTATCACGCAGTTCTAAAATCCCTAAACGGGTGTGAATCTACTTCCATACTCTTTATTTTGTTCCCAAAGCCACTTGTCTCTCTGCCCATTAGAACTATTCCATGATAGCTAGCTGACTGGAGTGGGTCTAAGGCACTCATTCTTCTTTTGCAAATTTCTCTTAGCTACCCCAGGACATTTTCACTTCCAGGTTAACTGCGTATTTTCCAATACAAAAGTGAGATTTGGATTTAACTTAGAGGTTAATCTGGGGGGAATGGACTTCTCTAGCATATTGAATTTCCTCCGTAAGCACACACTAGTCTCCATGTTTCTTAGGCTCTCTTTTTCATTTTCCAATGGAGTCATTTACTTTGACTCGTGTGCAATTTTTATCACGTTAAACATTGGGTGTGATACAATCCTTACTGCTGCTGTGAATCATATGCAGAAGATACAACGTGATGCTATGTGTCCATGTACATGGAAAAAGAGAGTACTTTTTAAATACTGCAGCCACTTTTTTACACATTTCATATTATATTTTGGCAAAAGTTTGGGGCTTTTCTAAGTCTACAACCATGTAATCTACTCACAGAGATAATATTATCTTTTCATTTCCAGTATCTTCATGGTTTTTTGTTTTAACTGAACCCCCAAAGTAGTTGAAGATAATGTTGCCCATGTTGTCTGTTTCTCTCTCAAATCTTCAGTCATTTCCTAGAAATTTATTCATAATTTTGATTAATAAAGATCTTTATCAGGAATGGCTGCAAATTTTTTAATTGTTACTTTAATTGTCTACCTGAAGGAACATAACATTTATACCCTTTAGTTTATATATGGAGTGAGTGACCCTTGCTTTCCAAGAACAAAACCTACTTGGTTATGGTACATTGTCCTTTGTTGTTGTTGTTCTTGTTGTTTTTTAATGTACCACAGATTTACTTGGCTCATATTTTCAATGGAAACTTTTGCATTAATTTTCATAAGGGGTATTGGTCTGAAATGCTCTCTCTCTTTTTTGCTTGTTCATTTTAATCTTTTTTGTTGTTGAAATGTCCTTATACAGTATGTGCCTGTAAAAATGAGTTGTCATGCTCTGAGACTATTTAAATAACCTAGGAATGGCCTGTTCCTTGGGTTTATAGGATTTTCCTTTAAACTAGTAGGTAGATCTTGATATCTTTTTAATTTTGTTATTGCTATTAACAATCTGTGCTATTTATCCTAAAGAAATGATGGGAAAATACACACTGCAAAGATGTTCACCGAAACATTATTTCTCTTAGTGAAGAATTGGAAGTAACCTCGATACCCAACAATAAGGGATGGGGAGGCCAATGGCTCCCTGCGAGCCAGGTGACCGCGCAGCCAGGAAAACCAGATGGCAGGAAAACTACAGTGCAAAACACAGAGTTCAGGACGTAAAAGTGAACGTGGGTTATCATTCCAATCTTGACAATGTGTATGCAGAAAAAGGACAGCTAGGAGGCGATCTTCTGGGATTACAGATAACTTTCTTCCTGTTTTTATTTGCCAAGCTTTCTAGAACACACCGTCAGGACTCCCAGCAAGGACTTGGGAGCCGGCTGCCCGTCTCTTACTCCCGCTCCACCACCTACAGGCGTTACGACCGTGAGCAAGTCCCATAACCACTCCGTGCCTCAGTTTCCTGTTAGTCCGCTGTGAGAATCAAATATCTAATATATAAACACACGAAAGCTTCTGGCACACAGCAAACGCTCTGTTAAACATTTGCAAGTTTTGTTGAAAATATTGAGACAGAACAATGTCCAGTGCATCCCACATCCATCCCATGGTTACTGCTTCAGTAACCATCTTACTGTCCCTCCACTGATGGAAGAAGAAAATTTCTGCAGGAAATGATCGAGCTGGGAGATACGCGCAGATGAGATTTCATCTAAGAAGAGAACCACCTCTTTTTCAAAGAAATGACCTTCTCTAAATCAGAAAATGCTCACGTAAGAGCCGGACCCCTGCAAGATGTGGAAGGGAGAGGATGATCTTTGGTGACGGAGAAAGGGAATGCAGGAAGAGTTGTCTCGATTCCCCTTAAAAGCAAGTAGAAGTACAAAGTCGGAGCGGGGTCCTTGGATCGATCAGTCTCCACGTCCCCACAGCCTCAGCTGTACCATCCCTCCATTTTGTTCCCAAACACGCTGCATCATCTTGCTGGAAACAAATATTCTGTTCCTGGAGCAGGGCGTGAGTATTTCGACAACGAGTGCACAGTTTTATTGCAGCTTTGACCGTTAAATCAAGGGACAGAGCTCCTGAGCATTTTAATTTGGCAACTGCCCAGAATGTTCTGGAGGCTAGCAAGTCAAACGAAAGGTAGGCATGGTCTTTTGCCCCTGTAGGTTGTTGCTGGGTGAACATTCTGATCTTGAGCACAGGGTTGCTGGTCCTTGTGAATCAGAATGTCGGGACAGCTGTGATTAATTCCGTTCCTTCCTCACAAGGCAGAAAGCTCTCTCTCTTTGATGTGAAGGCCTCGCCCTGGACTCTGAAGACCCAAGCTGCCCCATGGTGATGGTGGTGGTTTGTTCTAATCCTCAAGTGGGATTTAACACCAACCAGGCCCCAGACAGCAGCCCTCTACACCCCCAGGGATGCCTCTGTGATGCACGGAATTGCTCTGTCTTGCAACGCATTTCCTGCTTACCTAAGGGGTTTTGCAGGGGAAAAAGCAAAGCTCCATGGGAAAATCCTGATACCTGACTTCCCTTTGCCCGTCCATGCTCCTTATAGCCTTCATGAAGTTAATCCTCAAAACACCTAGGAGAAAAAACAGGCCATGTCCATTTTATAGACAAAGAGAGGAGTACACAAGGGAGAGAGCAAAGTGAAACCCCCCATCATCAGTAGAAGTGTTTATGCAAGCACCTGGTAAGGGACAGTTGTAGCAGGATTTAAAGCAGGATCTTTAACGTCTACAAGCTTTCGATCTGAGTCACTGTGCAGAGCACAGTTGGTGAATCAAACCACAATTAGGAATCAATTCAAGACCTCCAATGGAATTTGGGTGGCAAAGGATTCACCACAGTGGCTGCCGGGGTCATCGGAGGGGACTTGGGACCCTTAGGAGGGTGTGGTCTGCAAGGTGACAGGAGGGTTTGTTTGCTGGCATTTTTAGCAGAGAATGGGGGCAGATTTCTGTTCCTGAAATTAGATGCTCTGGTGGCTCATCTCTCCGCATTGAGTTTGTGATTATTTTAGAGATGAGGTTGACAGGTGAGAAATCACAGTGCGGTTGGGAAAGTGGCTGGAGCTAGAAACAAGCCCAGAGATTATCCATGATGGAGTTCTAAAGCCGGATGGCAAACAAACTCAGAGTGAGTAGATTCAGGGAACCAGGGGGCCCAGTTGGGGAAAAAGGCAGGACCAGATGCGCCTGCTGAGGGGCCTTCGGGAGCTCGTGGGGACCCCCGGGGCTGCCCCCAGCCAGGACCCGAGCAGCAGTGAGCAGGGGCACCGGGCCCAGGACACGATTTCCACTGTGGTGACATGAGGAGTCTGAACTCATTTCTCTATAAAATCCCTCACTGTTGTGAACTCTGAGTCACTGGTGAAAAGCAAACGCTGAGTGCCCTGGCGTCAGGCTCTCGGGGGGGGGGGGGGGGTGAGTCGTGATTGGCGGCTTGGGGCCAAATGTAAAGCCACCACCATCGGCTGACAGTGGCCTGGCAGGGCAGTGAAAACCCAGGCACGATGCTCAGACGGCGGATCCCTCAGCAGTGTGCGGTGTGTGGAGGAGAAACTGAGGCAGGCATCGTGCCCCCCGGTGATGGGTAGGAATGGGTGGGAAGAACAAAGACCCGGGCTTAGGGGAGCCCCGAAGGAGAAGGGTAGCTGTGGACATTGGGAATGGCCACATGTCTTTCTCAGAAGGAGGCAGGAGTCCAGGCACCTTGCATTCTCAGTCTGAGACGATGCACGGGGTGGGGGCGACCACGGAGAGTCTGATGGAGAAGTGGTTTAAACCTAGGTGCGACCGTGGCTTCCCCTGTGGTTCTGCTCTGTGTGGCTCTGGGGGAGGTGGAGAAGCGTTTCAGCCCATGGAAGGCCCAGGGGCTGCAGACATCAGGAGCATCCGGAGCTGACATCTCCTGAGTGCTCAGCAGGTCCCAGACGGCGAGCTCTGTGTTGTTCTCAGTTGAGGTAAGAGTCACACAGCACAGAATGAACTATTTTAAAGTGCACAGTTTGGTGGCATCTGGTGCGTTCCTAATGCTCTTCCACCGTCGCCACGTCCTGCTCCCGGGACTTTCTGGTCACCCCGTCAAAGCACCTGCTACCCACGAAGTAGTCACACCCATCGCCTCCCCGATGCCCCCAAATCTACTCTCTGTCTCTGAGGCTTGGTCTATTCTGAATACAAAACGTTGCCTTCTGTGACGGGTTTCTTCTCACTTGGCACGTTTGTTTGCAAGGCCCGTCCATGCTGTAGCCGGCCTGGTCGGCTACATGTCGGGCCCCTTCCTCCTTACGTGGCAGGGCGCACGCTGTGTCCTGGCGCGGTCTGCCGAGGGAGGTCGGGGCGGCTCCCGGCTGGGGCTGTTGTGCCTGGTGCCCCAGGAGCACTAGTGTGACATGCTGAGTGTTTCACGCGCACCCAGTGCTGCTTTCCGAGGTTCCCGGTAGCACCCTATCCCCCGTGGGGAGGTGGCGTGAGCTGCGCTCGGGGCTGGAATGAGAGTGTGACTCCGGGGCCTGCGCCCTGAGCCGCCAGCAGCCATCTGCTGGACTTGACAGTCATGAGCTGCAGAACGGGAAGTCACCCCGAGCCTCGGGGCACGGAAGCTCTCACCCGTGGGGCTCTTCGGGGGTCGGGACCTTGCCCGTACCCTGGCCCCTGTCGCTAACCCCCCCCACCCAGCATGTGCTGACCCTAGGAGGAGACCTGCTATCTGGGGGGCGGTCACTGAGCCACGGGCCTTGTGAGGGAGCTGGTGACGATGATGGGGACAGCTGAGTGTCCTGGACGCCGTGGCTTCAACGGCATTTAAATTAAATTTAAAGACACATTTTAAAAGAATAAGGGAGAAAACCTCAAAGGTGTGCCATTGTAACAGTGAGTGTTTGGGGGGGTCAGCACAGAGAAATGTGTGCTGTTGGGGGACAGGGGGTCTGCTAGACGTGCCGGCGCTGGGGCTCAGTCCCCCCGACCGCCCGGCAAGCCGCCGGGGAGTCTGAATGCAGACGCGGGGCCCTGGGCTGGGCGACAGCTCGCTGCGCTCCGCTCGGGCCTGCAGTCCCCCTCACGTCCGAGGGAAGCTCTGGGAAGCCTGCTTGTGGGCTCCTGGTTCTTCCGAGCAATGGCGGAGAAGGAATCGGCAGGAGCTTAAGGAAGCTGCCAGGAGTGCAGCTATTTTTAAGGCTGGTTGTTGTGAGTCTCCGTAAGAAGCTCAACAGATTTCTTTTAATAGTTTAGAAAGGAATTAATATGCTTGCAGAGCAAAGGAAAGAAATTCAGGAGGGGGAGCACATACCGGGAAAGTATCCCATGGGCACGGGTCCCATCCACACAATGTGCAAACTCCCAGAGCACTCCAAGGAAGTTTCCTCCTTTCCCGGCTCGCGAACTTTCCCTCACTCGACTCAGCAGGGCCGTCCACCTAACCGCTGCTTTCCTCTTCCTCTCTGAGACAGCCCCTGCCCCGGCGGGACCCTTACACCAACATTTCTTACTTGTTATTGCCTTTAAAAATGGCTCTGTGAGGCCAAGATGAAATCATCCCCAATGGCTTGAGGCCATGCTGAGCTCTTTTCTTCTCTGAACTCCTTAAAGCACGAACAGTCTGTGACACACAGTTAGATCATTACTGTTCTCCTGCTTCGTTCCCCGTTGTTTCCTGTGCGTGTGTGTGTGCATGTCTGCATGTGCGCTCACACATGCGGAGTGTGCATACACGTGTGCGTGTGTGTGTGTGTGTGTGCGTGCGTGTGGTTTCCCTCCACCCCAACCTAAACTATAATATCATAGACTCTTTGAGAGATTAAAGCCACAGTTTCTCATTTCACCATCCGCTCCTATTCTCCACACACAATACCCTAACCCGGTGCCCGCCACAGGTTAAGAAATACATTTTGAGGGGCGCCTGGGTGGCTCAGTTGTTAAGCGTCTGCCTTCGGCTCAGGTCATGGTCCCAGGGTCCTGGGATCGAGCCCCACATCGGGCTCCCTGCTCGGCGGGAAGCCTGCTTCTCCCTCTCCCACTCCCCCTGCTTGTGTTCCCTCTCTTGCTGTGTCTCTCTGTCAAATAAATAAATAAAATCGAAAAAAAAAAGAGAGAGAAAGAAATACATTTTGATTATTAAGTCATTGGGAACAAATTTAATTTCAGGATTTGAAAACAAGGGTGATGAAGTTCAGGGACAAATCACAGAAGATTCTTTGCTTCCTGTGCTCAGTGAAGGAGGGGAGAGGTACAGAAATAGAGTAAAATCAGTTCAGTTTGACACAATTGGCAATTTTAGAAAGACCCACCTCTCAGCTATGGTTTCAAGTATTGTTCTGACTTTCACAGAGTTCACGCGGGCCCTTTGTCACACGCCTTTGGGTCACTTTAAAGGATGTAACTGCATACGAACTTGGAGATGGGGCCAGCTTTGAGAAGGATAGGGAAATCGTTTCAAACCCCGTGGCCAGCTCTGCGCCCATGTCCTCAGGGACACACCGACCTGTCCCTGCCCCGGGGGGGTCGGTGGCAGCCCAGGGACTGGGAGGAGGTGGGGACGCTGAGCCTCACAGGCGTCCCTGAGGTGGGATCCAGGCCGAAGCCACACACACCCCAGTGCCCCTTGCTCTTCTCCCAGGCCAACCCGATGATCAGTCATGGAGACAGCACACGGCCCTGGAGCCGGTCCCCTGACTGAGCTGCCTCTGCTCCGGCCATACAGGCTGTTCCAAGCCCAAGGATCCCTCCCCGAGTTGAGCCTTCTCTGCCCCGGGGGTTCCCACGGCAAGCTCCTAGGGGCAGCTCCTTATCTTGATGGGGAAGGACTTGTGTGTGACAACGCCTCTGAGGAAAAGTGGGGGCTCTCTGAGAAAATCCACAGTGTCCCCAGCTCGGGGTCTCTTTGGATCCTTATCCGTGTGACCCGACCTTGCCGGGCAGGATCTACGGGCACAGATTCCATGAGCGCTCAGCAGTGGGCCGTCCAGGCCCCCGCGCCCTCACGAGACCACAACCCGCTCCCCAAACTTATAGTCTCCCAGAATGGGTGTCAGACACCAGCTGGTTTTTAGAACGGACTCGGGTAATATTTTGGCACAATTTTATAGGTAAAGCATTTTGGTTAGATTTGGAAGGTTTTTTTGGTTTTTGGATTTTGAGGCCTGGTTTTTCTGTTGTTTTTGATAATTCCCTAAGAGCAGCCTGACCTTCTGGGGGCAATGAACCGGCTCTGGGTTTTTCTGAGAGCCTGTTCTTGGACAAGGAAATGCATTAGTGACGGTTCTATTCATTATTCATCAAGTTTCCATGCGCACAAGACGCTTGTGCTGCACATAATTAAAATAAAAACACACACTCAAAGCCCTTATTTCAGAGTCTAAGAAGTGACCTCGCGTATGGCTTCAGCGGCCCCCTAAATGAGGTCATGAGGGGCCCGGTTAAGTTGCCGCTGACACATAAAATCACAATGTGATCATTTTGTTTTCTTCCGGAGAAAACAGACACAGGTAGCTGGCTTGTAACGAAGACGCCGTGCAGACCTATTGTTGTTGAGATTTTAGTTATGCGACCAGGTTTCTCACACGCTTCTTCAGAATTTGTGAAGGTTAATTTTATGTGTCATGTGGCTAGGTTGTGGTGTCCAGTTATTCAGTCAAACACCGGTTAGATGTTACAGTGAAGGTTTGTTTAAGATGTGATTAACATCCAGATCAGTACGCTTTCAGCAAAGTCACCCTCTACGGTGTGGGTGGGCCTAATCGAATCAGTTGAAGGCAAATGGCGGTTTCCCAAAGAAGGAATTCTCAAGACTGCAACACAGACATGCTGCCTGAGTTTCCTGCCCGCCGCCCTGTGGAACTCAGACTCGGGTCTGGATCCACGGTCTCCTGTCTGCCAGCCCACACATTCCAGAATCTTCAGCCCCCACCCTCTTGTGAGCCAATTCCTGAAATCTCACCATCTCTGCCTCTCTCTCTCTTCTGTTTATCTGATACAAATATCATATGGTCAGAAGTTCTTAACTAAGCACTGAGCTTAAAACAGGCAAACAACCCTCCTTCCCAAGTAAGTTGAATTTAGTTAGGATAAAATATATCTTGATGGCTAGAAACAAAGGTTCATGCTGTTCAATACTGTAAGATGGGTACATGTGCAATTTTTTTCATGTACAATTTTAAGAAAAACAGTTTGGAAAATAAAATATTTAGGGAAACCAGAGATAATTAAATGTTATTTTAAACAGCTTCAGAAACATTCACTCAAACCTGTGTGTAAGTACAGTGTCCGTGGTCAAGTATTAATAGTTAACTCACATGAACAGATGCCCCTCCGCCCAAACCCCATGAAACTATATAGTTCAGCAAAGAAAGAAGAGCACTCCTTGTTTGCTAACAGTGAACAGAAAGCTTACAGCTTTGCTGAAGAAATCTGTTTTGTGAACAAGTGGCATTTTTTGATTGGTCTTCGTCCCCCGCCCCCCCACCTGTGTAATGACTTTGTCACCGCCTGGCCAGAAGAGAAGGCTGCTTCAGACCCCAAGCAGGGGCTGACAGATCCTCTGCTCAGAGCGATAAACCAGAGCAGGCCCTTTAATGGCACTGTGAATCCAAATAAGCATGATTGGGGCTAATAGCCTTCGCGTCTATATATAACCTTCCCCAGGACGGCGTCTCTATGGCAGGCCAGAAATGCATCCGCCCCGGATTCCCGGGGATGCGTACACCAGCCCTATGAACCCAACGCTTCCCAAAACCTCCCGGGGTGAGCAGTCACATGCGAGCCCCTATTGTAAACTGAAGTGATTCCCTGTGATTTCAGCATGTGAATCTGCATTTCCCACATAAATAAAATTAAGTCAGATTCTCAGATTTCTCAGGGCGGACTCTAGAAGTAGGAGTTTCTATATACGCTGATATGAAAAAGATGGGATCACACTTTATATTTACACAGTTTGTACAGTTTACAAAGCATGTCCCCCTTGTCACCCCTAACCTCCGTGGTAGGAACATCAGGCGTTCCTATCCCCTGTGAGAAGCAGGACAGTGAGACCCAGAGAATGTACCAGACACAGGCCAGGGTGCAGCCCTTCTCGGCAGAGCTGGGGGAGCCCGGGTTGCCTGGGCCCCCACCCAAAGCTCTTTCTCCCACCTCACAGGTAGGTCACACGGGCACCACGTGACTCCACCGCTTTCATGGCTCTAAGTAGCGGGTGGCCTCCGGAGTCAGGCCAGCGCATGAACAGGGATGGGAAAGCTCACCCGATTTCCCAGGCGGAGGGGCAGTGACCACCTAGGGAGTAAACTCAGCTACTTTTAACAAGAATGAGAAAACATGTCTGTGCAATTACAAAGGTTGTGTTTAGGGAATGCCGACCGCACCCACGGTGTGCGACACCCCATGTCTGTGACCGTGTCTGTGACAGCAGCCCTGTTGGCTTGGCCTCCCAACGCCCACGCTGCCCTGCAAGGTGTCCCCGTGCTGAGTCAGGGCGCGCGGGGGGCTGCGCGGGGGCTGCGGGGCTCCTCGTTCCCGCGGCCAGCCCCGAGGTGCTGTGGTGGTCAGGGGCACGGCAGCCTTGCTCCGTCAGGCCTCCGAGAACCTTCATCAAGTGAAGGGCCTGATGGGAGGTGACTGAGGAACCATGTGTTACCAAGAAGGACCGTGAAACAAATTCATTAGCTTAATTTTCCAAATACAAGTAAAATGTGAGAAGCACAATGTATGCCCGGAGAATGGAAGAAATAGGGGGAGGCTAACCAGAGTTTTTATTTTTTTTATTTTTTTTAAAGATTTATTTATTTATTTATTTGAGAGAGAGAGCACATGAGAGGGGGGAGGGTCAGAGGGAGAAGCAGGCTCCTCGCCGAGCAGGGAGCCCGATGCGGGACTCGATCCAGGGACTCCAGGATCATGACCCGAGCCGAAGGCAGTCGCTTAACCAACTGAGCCACCCAGGCACCCCTAACCAGAGTTTTTAAAGACACACAGCGTGGCCCTGGGAAGGGGAGGTGTTGGTTCGCCATCCAGTCATCCCAGAGGAGCTCCTGTGACCTTCAGCAAAGATGCTCTGGATCCCATGCGTTTGCTTTTCTTAAAGGACAGATTATGATTAGCGAGCAAACTGATTTTGTAAAGACATTTGGTGGCCTTAGAAAATGCAGAGACTCTATGCGGGCATGTAAAACCATAGGCTAGCATCATGAAGGAAGGAAGGAAGGAAGGAAGGGGAAATAGACTTGCATTGTTATAAAGCTAGCAGCAATGTCCACAATAGCCAAACTATGGAAAGAACCCAGGTGTCCACTGACAGATGAATGGATAAAAAAGATGTGGCCTATATATACAATGGAATATTACTCAACCATCAAAAGAATGAAATCTTGCCATTTGCCATGGAACTAGAGGGTATGATGCTAAGCAAAAGAAGCCAGTCAGAGAAAGACAATTATCATATGATTTCACTCATATACGGAATTTTTGAAACAAAACAGATGAACATAGGGGAAGGGAAGGAAAAATAAAATAAGATGAAAATTGAGAGGGAGATAAACCATAAGAGACTTTTAACTCTAAAGGAAACAAACTGAGGGTTGCTGGAGGGTAGGTGGGTAGGTGAGGGGATGGGGTAACTGGGGGTTGGGCATTCAGGAGGGCACATGATATAATGAGCACTGGGTGTTATATGCAACTGATGAATCATTGACCTCTGGAACAAATAAATTAATTACTTAAAAACGGCTTTAGAATAGACATAAACACACTTCCTCCCATGAAATCAAACCCATCTCTACCTTGGGAGTTCCAATTTCTAGTTTTCCTGAGCCCCACATGTTCAACCTGCATGAACATGGAACTAAACATGAAGTGTACCTTCACTCCTAGAGGGGAATCTCAATTTTGTCATCCAAGCGTGTCTCCATCCTCTCTCTGAATTTTGCCCATTGACTTCAGAAACAGTGTCTGCGTGGGGTGCCTGGGTGGCTCAGTCGGTTAAGCGGCTGCCCTCGGCTCAGGTCATGATCCCAGGGTCCTGGGATCGAGCCCCGCGTCGGCCTCCCTGCTCAGTGGAGAGTCTGCTTCTCCCTCTCCCTCTGCCTGCCTCTCTGCCTACTTGTGCTCTCTGTTGAATAAATAAATAAAATCTTAAAAAAAAAAAAAAAAAAGAAACAGTGTCTGCGTTTTCTGCCTTCCGCCCGTTCACTTGGTCATAGTCAGGCCAGACTGGAGACAGAAGCTAAGACGGGCAAGCCCGAACCACCTCACGGCACATGGGTAGAGGCCCTTCTGGGGTCGTGGAGACATCGAGACTCCAGTCAGTGAGATGGTCTCACGCACAAGAAGTTGGACCCTAAATCCTCAGAGCCACCATTTTGGAAAATCAGCAAATAAAAGATGCTCTTGACAGCCTCCTTTACTCTGGGGATAACTCAAGTTCACCCACAATGGCCAGAGAGCATCCAGGGGCCATGGGGGGCACTTCAGATGTCTTAGAATAAGCTTGATCACCCACAGGGTGAAGTCTGGAACTTCCGGGGACCCCATGAGCCTACTGGCTTCCTGGAGACCGTCTTTCACCATTGCCAATATCCCCTGGGGCTCACCAACCATCCCATGAGAATCCACCAGAGCTTACATCTGTAATCCATCAATAGATATTTAGAATTTTGAGAGGGATACATCAATCCAACCATCATATTGATCGAATCCACTATGCACTATATAACGATGGCTATCATCTGCTCTCTTATTTCCCATTCCTGATAACGTCTACCAACATCTCATTAAGCAGATTGTCCTGTTTCCATTGGGTGGGGGAGAGCCTGGGGCTCTTGAGGAAGTCAATCATTTTCTGCTCAGTCCCAGTAAGAGACACAGAGAGGCAGGACTCAAAGCTAAACTCATTCACTTGCTCCTCAAGCACTTACTGAGAACCTGCTACCGTTTTGAATGTAGGTTTATTTCATTACCTCAAAACATTTCTACTCATACTCTCTTCTTTGAAAGATGAGAAAATTGAAGTCCACAAAGTAACTTCCCCAATCAACTGAGCTAGTTACTATCAGAGACAAGAATAGGATACAGGTAACAAATTCCAGTTTACTTACCACTGTTTTCTTAGTGAGCCCATCTGTATTTCTTGTTTGTTTTATACATACATATATAGTGAAAAAATTAGATATGATACTCATGAGTTGTTTTCAGACAACCTTAACAAATTCCTTCTGTCTTAATAAAGAATCCAAGAACACTTCCAAATACTCTTAACAAATAAATACCTGGATGAGTTCACCAACACAGAATATTAACATTAGCATTCTGGTTATCAGAGTGAGTAAAACTGGGGATACTGTCCCATTTACAGAGTTCTGTCTTCATAAAGTTTATGTTCATAGTAATATATATCACACCAGCCATATGGGGGGATAACATCACTGCATGAATAATTTCTGCCCTCAGGGGGCTTGGCTGAGTTGGGAAGAATGATACCACGTGGAAATAGACATACATGAAATGCCTTGAAACTGATTTTCAAGTAGACTCTTATTTCTCCAGACATCCTTGAATGAAAAGGAAAGGTCCTGGATATTCAAGCACTTGAGTCATTAGATGAAGAGCTATTCATTCTACATTTTAGAAAGCTGTGTGAAATTTTTGTGAACTCCCATTTCCATGGATAACCTTTTAAGTGCCAAATACAGAAATCGAGTCCCATACCAGCAAGAAGACAGATGATAAAACTCAGGCCATCCTGGGGCAGGACTAATCTCAGAAGGCTCCCTGCTGGAGCGGAGGGGTGTCCCCAGCTCTGCCTTCAATGCCATCTCTGAACTGGCTTGTGTGCTCTTTATGGAACAAGAAGAAATCACAGCCAGGTTGGGGGACTGCCTCCGGCAACGCATCTCTGTTCTGCTGGTTCCGTTCTGTCTGCAGGTTCACTGAGAGAGGAGAGCACTCAGAGGAAGCAAGAGCAAGAAAAGCAAGAGGAACCACCGGAAGGATCCGATTGAGGAGGAAGAAGGCAAGCAGCTGAACAGTGCAAGACATCTGGCCTGAGGAGTGGGTGTGGCGCTGGGACGACTGGCACCTGCCCCAGCTCCTGCCCAGTCGAGGGTGACTCTGGGCTACTGGGCTGCCAGGTGCAGCTGAGTTAGTTTTCTGAGACTCCATGGAGGGCCTGTTGCACAGGATATGCATTCGAGGAGTCGTGTGTTTCACTGAGCCGTGTGCACCCTCGTTTCTCGGGGCACCCCCATCTTCCACAACCCTGGGTTTTCCAGGAGTCCACATCCTCTTCAGAAGGGGAAATTCCCAGGCTTGGCAGCTCCTTAGCAAATACAAATGACCAGGTAAGCGATCTAGCAAATGCAACGGAGCGTCCGTTTGAAGGACAGAGACAAGGATAGAATGTTTCATCATTTCTGTGGAAGAGGCACTCAGTGTTAATTAAAAAACAAAAGGAGGGGCGCCTGGGTGGCTCCGTCGTTAAGCGTCTGCCTTCGGCTCAGGCATGATCCCGGGGTCCTGGGATCGAGTCCCACATCGGGCTCCCTGCTCAGCTTCCCTGCTTCTGCCTCTCCTACTCCCCCTGCTTGTGTTCCCTCTCTCGCTGTGTCTCTCTCTGTCAGATAAGTAAATAAAATCTTAAAACAAAAAACAAAAGGAGTCAACTCTGCATTGATCTGGCGCAGCGTTTGAGCTGCTCGGACTCCAGTTGGCCCTCCGTGTGCACGAGGGGGTTTCTTACTAACGGAAGAGAGGGGCTGGGAATTGATTTAGCCCCAGTCTCCTGGAGCAGAGGTTGGGGCCCCTTATTCGGCATCCGCTCACTGGTCCCCTGGGGTCCTGGACGTGACCCCGTGAAGGCAGTTCGAGCTCCCAGAGCTCATGTGCTCAAGGGTCCGTCCTCGGGCACAGCCCATGGCCACGAAGCTCCAGAGGACGGTGGAGGACGGGACCTGCCTGGCAGGACTCACTGCCACGTTGGCTCTGCTGCGTCCTTCCCAGGTTCCAGTCCCGCATAGTGTCACCCAGCTGCCCTGCACACGCACGGTTGCTCCCCAGTGCCAGGTGGGGAGCCTTCCAATTCATGAGTGCATGCAAACCGTCACGCCGGTCAATACACAAGCCTGTGCTGGGCCTGCCACAGGCCCTCGACAGGGGCGGTGGGACCGACAGTGTCTGTCCCTTAGTGCAACAAGCTGCCACGCACCACACCCAGCCACGGATCCAGCAACAAACTCCTGAATCCAAAACCTACACTCCAGTCCCATCGGGCTAGCTGGAGGGCCTACCCTGCAAAAATCCCAGTCCCTCTGAAGACGTCCTGGCACCTCTACGGCTCTGTGGGAAGCTCATGGCCCTTGGCAGGGGCCAGCCTGCCTCCTGAAGGACAGAC
Organism: Neomonachus schauinslandi; assembly: GCF_002201575.2. Lineage (NCBI taxonomy): Eukaryota > Metazoa > Chordata > Mammalia > Carnivora > Phocidae > Neomonachus > Neomonachus schauinslandi. The sequence goes on from NC_058416.1 coordinate 2,742,643, forward strand.
AGGGCTGGCATCCACTCTTCCTGGTAACGGGACCCGTCCCGGCGAGACCTCTGCTGTTGAGAGGCTGGCTGTCAGCACCGCAGCTCCCACCTTCAGATTCTCCGTGGATTAACACTCAACTCCCCCAGGAAGATCAATCTGTAGGAATTCCTCAGCAACATCCAGGGAAAAGCTATATAACCTGGTCCACACGGATGAGTAAGGAACTCAGTATCAGTCACTTACACCTTAGTTAAATTAAGCCAAATATTGCCTCTCCTAGGAATACAGTGTCTGTTTAAGCTTTAGTTCTGACCCTGGAAATGCTTTGGTGGTGTTCTCTGCCCTCTGTGGGGGCCGCCGCGGTCTGAGCCCCCATGGCTGGCCGCGCTCCTTCCCTCCCCGGGCGGGACCAGAGAGCGCCACTTTACGCTACTTCTGCTCCGACTGCCTTGTATTTATATCTGGATTTGCAAGTAGGTCTTACCCTCCCAACTAGACTGTAAAGTCTGCGAACAGAGGCACTGCGTCCCGCACGGCCCGGCACACGGAGGCCCGCGCGTGGTAGGAGCGATATGCTGCATTAAAGCAGGATGTACGAATGGCAAGAAAGGGAGAGAGTGGGCTAGAGAAGCCCCGGGGGCTTCCGGAAGGCTTGTTCTCCGTTGTTCACACCGCTGGCACTGGCCGAGCAGCGGGGAGGGTTCGGGCGGGCGTCCAAGGCCCGGCGGCGGCTCTGACCTGCACCTTCTCCGGGGTGCTTCCTGTGCAGGTGGTGGAGCCCGCGGGAGCCTGCGCGCGCAGATGCGGGACTGGTGCACAGAGTCTTCAGGCCCAGAGGGTATGTTAGAACATGACTCGGGCGGATGCCCTCCTGGAGGACAACCAGCAGCTGTCCATTTAAGCACTGGGTGATCAACAGGGGCCCCGGGGCGGGGGTCAGCTCAGACCCAGGGCTTTAGCACCGTCGAGCTCCGCACCCTGGAACCACCGGGTGGGAAGGAGTTCGTGTTCCCCGCTCCAGGAGCAAGTCAGAGGCCGGCCGGGTGGCCCGCGGATGCGATGAGAGCGCCCCGCGTGGCACCGCCAACAGGGCAGTGACATGGGGTCCGAATGACGGGCGATGAGCCCCCTTCAGCCCCAGGCCCGGATGCCTCCTTGGATTCACACAGAGGGATCTATGTCAACGGTAGGAACACAAGCCTCTCAAAGCTGGGGAAACTGAGGACACGCTAACAATTCAATGCCTGAAACATTTGTTACGTGTAAGTTTCTGGAAAGGAAATCTTGGCCCTAAGTCTAAACTGACAGCCTTCAAGGCAGATGACCCGTCCCACCTCTTTAAAAAACCCTTCTGGAGGGGCGTCTGACTGGCTCAGTTGGTTAAGCATCTGCCTTCGGCTCAGGTCATGATCTCAGGGTCCTGGGATGGAGCCCCATGTCGGGCTCCCTGCTCAGCTCAGCAGGGAGTCTGCTTCTCCCTCTCTCTCTGCCTGCATCTCCCCCTGCTTGTGTTCTCTCTCTCTCTGTGTCAAATATATAAATAAAACCTTAAAAAAAAAAAAAAAAACCCTTCTGGAGCAACCTCCCAAAACAAACACGAAAGCTCTATGTTAACCGTCAAGGTCCAGAAAAAGGAAGGGCACCTTTCTGATTTTAGGACAAGGAAATGACGGGGCATTCCTGGTTTCCAACAACCCAGGAACAGAGCAGAAGGCAAACGGTTTTACTGATTCTCTACTCTGAGAAGCTCAGAAGCCAGACATGTTTGCCCTTGGCGCTGTGAATGACCTTGACCCACACCTGTCGAGGTTCCTGCCTTCTAGCTCCTGATGTCCGGTCGCCTCTGGCCCTGAACCAGCCAGACTCTGCTGTCAAGATGGTGGAGCTACGCCATCTCCTTGTTCCCTCCCGTTTCTTGTTTGCTGCATCAGTTATGAGAAACGTGTACTGTGTCTGCCACATCGCCAAACACGGACAGTCGGCACTCTGTTACAGGGCTCTGTGTTTTTCTGGGGGTTCTGGCAAGCAATAGCTCACTTATTCTTATATTCCTAATCACTGGTAAATTACAGAAGTTATAAATTCATTCACTTTTTTAAAAAATAGAATACTGCTGATGAAGTTCCTTTGGCTGCTCTCCTTTCTCCTGTTCCCCAAAGGTAACCCTCTAGCTATCCTTAGGTGGTTTTGTATTTCTACACACATTTTGATGTGTCCTGTTACATTACGTGTGTGTGTACATGGGTGCATTATCACAGTACAAATGTAATTTTGCAACATGATTTTTTTTTTACTTTGTTACTTTTTTAAGTGAGTGAACTTTATTTTTAGGTTCATAGCAAAATTGAATATAAGGTACAGAGATTTCCTATAGACCCCCTCCCCTGACATGTGCATGGCCTCCCCATTACCGGCATCCCCCCCAGAGCCCTGCATTTGTTACAGTTGGTGAACCTACACTGACACATCATAGTGACCCGGAGTTTACATGAGGGTCCCTCTTGGTGGTGTGCTTTCAATTAGTTGCACAAATGTATGATGTCGTGTGTCCACCATGATGACATCACACAGAGTAGTTTCATTGCCCTAAAAATGCCTGTTCATCCCTCCCCCTAACCCAATCCCTGGTAACAATGCATCTTTTTACTCTTTCCATAGTTTTGCCTTTTCCAGAATGTCCTGCAGTTGGAATCATACAGTAGGTGACTTTTTCAGGTTGGCTTCTTTCACTTACTGACATGCATTTAAGGTCCCTCTATGTCTTTTTACAGCCTGATTGCTCATTTCTTTTTAGCTCTGGATAACAATCCATCGTCTGGATGGACCACAGTTTATTTATCCATTCACCTACTGAAGGACATCTTGGTTGCTTCCAAGTTTGGGCAATTATGAATAAAGTTGCTATAAATACCTATGTGAAGGTTTTTGTGTGGACATGAGTTTTCAAATCTTTTCGGTAAATACCAAGGATCATGAATGCTGGATCTCATGGTAAGAGTATGTTTGTGTTTTGTAAGAAACCACCAAAAGTCTTCCAAAATGGCTGCACCATTTTGCATTCCCACCAGCAAAGAATGAGGGTTTCTGTTGCTTCACATCCTCACCAGCATTGTCAGTGTTCTGGATTTCGGCCATTCTGATAGGTGTGTGGTGGTATCTCATTGTGCCTTTAATTTGCATTTCCCTGAGGACATGTGATGTTGAACATCTTTCCTATGCTTACTTGCCAACTCTATATCTTCTTTGGTGAGATGTCTGTTCAGATCTTTTGCTTATATTTCAATTGGGTTGTTCATTTTATTATTGGTGAGTTTTAAAGTTCTGTATACTTTTGGATAACAGTCTTTTAACAGATGTGACTTTTGAAAATATTTTCTCCCAGACTTGCCTTCTAATTCTCCTGACATTGCCTTTCACAGAAGTTTTTCATCTTAACGAGCTCCAGCTTATCAATTTTTTTTATGGATTGTGTCTTTGGTGTTGAATCTAAAAATTCATCTCCAAACCCAAGGTCATCTAGATATTCTCCTCTTATCTTCTAGGAGTTTTATGCATTTTACAGTTAGATTATAGTCCATTTTGAGTTAATTTTTGTGAGAAGTGTAAGGTCTGTGTCTAGATTAATTTTTTGCATATGGATATCTTGCCTCCTTTGTTGAAAAGATTATCTTTGCTCCATTGTATTGCATTTGCTCTTTTCTCAAAGAACAGATGATTATATTTATGAAGGTCTATTTCTGGACTCTCTATTCTACCATTGATCTATTTATCTATTTATCTATTGCCAACACCACACTGTCTTGATTATAGTAGCTTTATAGTAATTACTTGAAGTTGGGTATTGTCAGTTCTCTGATTTGGTTCTTCTCTTTCAATGTTGTGTTGGCTATTCTGGGTTTTTTGCCTCTACATATGGACTTTAGAATCAGTTTGTCAATATCCACAAAAAACCTGCTGGGATTTTAACTGAGATCATATTGAATCTATAGATCAAATTGGGAAGAAACAACATTGACAATATTGAGTCTCCCTATCCATGAACATGGGATATCTCTCCATCTATTTAATTCTTCTTTGCTATCTTCCATCAGTGTTTTGTAGTTTTCCTCGTATAGATCTTGTACATATTTTGTTAGATTTATACCTAAATATTTCATTTTGGAGGGATGCTAATGTAAATGGGAATATGTTTTTAATTTCAAATTCAATTTGTTTTCAATATTTTCCTTGACCTTAGCAGGAAAGATTTGAGTTTCTCACAATTAAGTGACATTAGCTCTAAGTATTTTTGTAGATTTCCCTTTTTTTTTTTAAAGATTTTATTTATTTATTTGAGAGAGAGAATGAGAGAGAGAGAGCAGGAGAGGGGGGAGGGTCAGAGGGAGAAGCAGACTCCCTGCAGACCAGGGAGCCCGATGCGGGACTCGATCCTGGGACTCCAGGATCATGACCTGAGCCGAAGGCAGTCGCTTAACCAACTGAGCCACCCAGGCGCCCCTGTAGATTTCCCTTTTTTTTGGTAGATTTCCTTGATCAATTTGAGGAAATGCCCCTATATTCTTGGTTTGCTGAGAACTTTAATCATGAATGAGTTTTAAATTCTGTCAGATGCTTTTTCTGCATCTATTGATATGATCAAGTGATTTTTCTTCTTTAACCTATTGATATGATGGATTGCATTAACTGATTTTCAAATGTTGAGACTTCATACCTGGGATAAAGCCCACTTGGTTGTGGTGTATAATTGTATGCATTGTTGGATTTAATTTACTAATATTCTTTTGAGGATTTTGGCATCTATTTTTTTTTTTTTTAAGATTTTTATTTATTTATTTGACAGACAGAGAGAGAACACAAGTAGGCAGAGGGAGAGGGAGAAGCAGGCTCCCCGCAGAGCAGGGAGCCCGATGTGGGACTCGATCCCAGGACTCTGGGATCATGACCTGAGCCGAAGGCAGCCGCTTAACCGACTGAGCCACCCAGGCGCCCTTGGCATCTATTTTTATGAAAAATATTGGTCTGTGGGTTTTTTTTTCTTGCAATGTCTTTGCCTGATTTTGATGTTCATCTCTTCATTTTTAAATGACATAACTGCCTCCTAAAAAACAGTCCAAATAAAAATGTGTATCATTTCTATTTTTAATTTTTTTTAAAAAGCCCTCAAAATATGCACGCTATTTTAAACAACAAACGGACATTTTAAAAATCCCTTTTAGCTTATCATCCAGTACTAGTTGCTTAAAATACTTATTCACATTCACAGTAAAACCAGTTGAAGCCAAGTGTGAATGATAATGCCTTATCAACAGCAATGTCTTCCATCCGAAAAGTATTCCATAGTTTTGCACATCTATTGCCTTATTTTATTTTCACAAGTGGGCTGGTATTGCTATAATTTCCCTTTGCAGATCAGGAAACAGGGGTGAATGTCTTCCTTGTGGTGAAATGAAGTAGAGTGTTCTAGCTCCTAATCCTGGTCTTTCCACCAGAAATACAAACTTTCCTCCATGGGCCTTTTTCTTGCCTCCCTCAACCCCAGTTTTTCCCAACATACTCACTGAAGGTCTCTAACTAGAAGCTCAGGCCTAATCCAGCCAACAAAGCAAGAGGTATAGCTTTAACTTCCTTCTGCTCAGCCCCTCCCACCTTCCTAGCTGACCCCCATCCACTAGTTATAGAAGTATCCCCAGACACTAGCTGGGGTGGGCTGCCCAGGAGTCCTACATATGCATGATGCTCCCCCTATTCCTATTCCTTCCATGTCATCCCAGCATGCTGGCCTCAGGCTTCTGCATGACCAGAAATGACACGCTCCCTGTTCTTAACCATGACATAAGGCCTAAAATTACAGCCCAAGAGTCTGTGTGCCTTGACATCTGGCAATACTCGGAGGACGTCAAATGGCCTAAGAGCATGCTCCCCTCCCCACTTGGCTCCAATGGCCATAGTCTCCTCCCAAACAACTCTCCTCATCACGGGCACCAAACACAGTGCCTGTTCATTTCCCAGTAGTGGGATTCACTTCCCAGAAAGCTCACAGAATGATTCAAAGAAGCTAATCATATCTCCCCGGGAATCACCTTCCTAACACTACAGAGCCTCCTCCCACAGCCCCTGCTGACTCACTCTGTTCCTGCGCACAATCACGGCTCCTTTCTCTCCTTACACTTTCCATCTCACTCTGCCCTACTGCTTATAAGCGCACAAGCTGTTATCTAGAGAGACCTGGGCACCAAACATTAACTACCCAGGTGAATGTAGGATGTTTCTCATCCAAGCGCCATCTGATCACTAGGATGTCCCCCACTTTGGGGCATTACCTCTCACAAACTAGCTCCATGCCTTTACTTTTTATTTTAGAATCTTAGCTTTTCCAGAAACTACTTCGCAGTTATTTTAAATGTATGCATTATTTGTAACAAGAGACAGGTTTATATTGGTTGGTTCAGAGAGTGGAGAGAGATGAGGGGCCCCTGGAGCCCATGGCCAACCAGAAAGCCAGAGAGGGGCAGAGAAGACTCCTAAGTGGGGCTCCCCAGGGGCACCAGGAAAAGGACACAAGTCCTTCTAGACCGAGAGACATCTCTCATTAGAGCCACGCACCGGTCTGCAGACACCACGTCAGCCTGCTGCGAATTTGCCTTTGTTCAGGTTCTCCCTCGTAGCCCGGGCAGAGGTGGGCTTCTGTGTGCCTGCAGTTGGCGCCTCGGTGACTAATTATAGGCCGGCCTACACTTAAACGTTCTCAGGCTAGTGGCCCTTTCAGGGACTCCTACAGCCCCCCAAGGAGAACATTCTCCTGCCTTCTTTGCTGGTATTTGGAAACCCCTGATGTCACAAACCACCCTCCCTGTCCTCCCCGACAGGCAGGGAGCCAAGGAAGGCGAGGGCACACAGGCATGGCTCTTGCTCAGAAATCCGTTCGCACCTGGAGGGGAACAACAGATTTTTATTCCTGGCGTGTTCTCATACACGTACATTCTTGAAGGCACACAGAGCAACGAGCCTAGCCAGTCCTTCTGGACTCTTCCACCTGCCTGCTTAGGTGGGTCTGGCACAAAGTAGAATTCCATTTGAGTGTTTTCTTGTAGTTTCTTTACCCCCAAAAGCTTCATTTATACAAATATCAACATGACATTTAAAAAGTCTATGTCTCGCTATTATTCCCAGTTAGAATCTGTGAGTTATTCCCTGTGAATTCTACAGTGTTCAAATCGGGTGCATGTTTGTATAGTGTTCCTGTGGCGATTTACAAGGCCCTCGCTGGGCCTGAGCATTTTTTCCAAGCTTCGGAATGAATCCTTATATAGGATCCATTTTAAACCATAAGCCTGGTTGCACTGCGCGAGCCAACATCTGGAACAGCGGAAGACGATGGGATAACATTGCGAAATATAAAACATGAAACTTATTAACTTTTTCCTGTGTTAAAAATATTTTTAAATAATGGAAGCAATCTGATAGCACATTTGAAAAAAACTTTACTACTCAGAAAATCTAGAAAGAAAAAGAATTCAGTCCTTTTGGGGTTTATTTCATTTCTTTTTGCTTGAGTTGCACTTTTTCCAATTTTAGAACATCATTACCTTTGCAAAAATGGATTTTGCTCCAAAAGCATTCTCACACATTTGCCTTTTTGTAGGTACTAATGTCACATTGAGCCACAGAAAAACAAGCCACACATCAATGTATTAATGAGCAAAGTAAGTCAGCCGTGAGAGGGTTCATTGTCATCCTGGTCCTCCTCAGATGCAACTTCACGCTGGGCAGGGTTTTGTAGTCTTCTGACAGCCTATGCTGTCATGTGAGCGCTGCAGGCATGTGCAAGGTAGCTATCCTCAAGATTGCTCTAGCAGCTGAAGAGCACAAGGAAATCTTAACCAGAGCCCTGACATCCCCCAAAGGCTGTCTTTGACCATTCCTGGCAGGGCTAAAAAGTGGGCGGTGAGATGCAAATGACCTGAGCAGATCCGCCTTGCGACTGGCCGCCGCCTCTCCTCCCACTCTCGGAAACCTGAGTCCCAGCCATAAATATCCCCAAGTCAAACTCAAAGTATAAAACATCTCAGAAATGTTGCCTGCACACAGTTTCTCCCCAAGAAAGGGACTCTCCTAGAAAGTATGGAAAGACAAAGGGACAATGTAGAACAGACACAAACTGACTGCAAACATGCTTTCTTTAATTACGTGATAAGAGATTAAATAAATCTTTAGCACCAACACACTGAAAGTCTGTCTATTCAGCAAACACAGTGAATCAGCAAATTGTTTTTTGTAGCCTTCAAGTTCAGTGAAATTGACCTACCGTTCTAGCCAACGTATCGTATCGTTGACTTCCTAATGTTGCAAAAGATTTGGAAAATTCAGAAGGCAATATTCCAGCCCTTGGAAGGCCAACGCCTCCCTGATGGCTAACATCTAGAAGGGCAAGATGAGAAGCCCATGCAAACACGTCGCTCTAAGTAGCAGAAAATACCAAGATCACAAACCCAGCCCTGGCTGGGCGCCAGACGCCCTGCAGATCCTGTTAGGAGGCTGCCCATAAATAATCTCATCCACTCTCCACAGGAACCTTGCCAAATAGGTATGATGGTGTCGGTTTCATGGATGCAGAAATGGAGGCTCATAGAAGCTAAGTAATTTTCCCAAAATAACAGAGAAAGGAAGAGGCACAGATAAAATGCTAACCCAAGTCTCTTCAAATTCAGCCACTCCCATAACAGTCTTCTCTAAAATGTTAGGTAACTACGTTTTCATGACAAATTGCTTTTTCATTATTCAAGAAATAAACTGCCATGTTTATTTCCACCTTTCAGAAAGAATTAAAAACAATAGACACCGATGCCTGCTCATTCGACCCTCCCTTGTACAGAATGGCACCCAGGGGTGGGTCACGGCGGGTGTGGTAGTGTGTTTACCCAACGGTGCCCTTCGCAGAGCACGGTGCCTACATCTTAGCACTGGCTGTTGTAAGAGTCCTTTCACATTTCAGACAGCGGGTGTGAGTCAGCTGTGAGCAGCTGACCATGAAGCCTCCTTAAAGCAGGTGGCCCCGTCTGCGGACGCGGTGACACTGTCACCCCTGAGTGGGCTTCTCACTCACACACGAGGAGAGCTAACCTTTCCCTGCAGGATAAAGTGTGTTCAGGTATGACTATTCAGCGGCGTTACCGGCGCCAGCGGACTCCGTCTCAGAGCCGTGTCTGGCCGGCACTGGGCAGAGCGAGGCATCCCTGCTTCTCGAGGCACCTACCCGGCCCAGGTGCCTTGCTGACTCCGGAGCACACCTACCCTGTTTCAGTCTGGCACTGCCCACCTCTCCCCGCGGGACAGGATCTGAACCAGATGCTTCACAGAGCTTGGCTCAGCAGAGCGTGGGGGTCGGCTTTTCCAGGGGGCAGGTGGGAGCTGGTGTCCAATGGGAGAATGACCAGCACACAGCAGGCTCTGACGGCCGTAACCGATGCCGTGGAATGGGTGACCTGAGAAACAGCCTGGACGTCTCCCATTCCGGAGCCCGGAAGTCCAAGATCAAGGTGCTGACCGATTGCGTTTCTGGTGAAGCAAGTCCCAACAGATGCAGTACTGTGATGTCAGAAAACTTTCCCCAAAGCCCATATAGCACAGATTTCGTGGCTTCTCGTTTATCTTAATTTCTGACTTCAAAACGTTTAAAGTACCAAGTTTCCACTTAACTGGGAACCTACCTTCAGAGTTTATTATTTTCATGCATTTTATACTACTATTGTAATTGAGAGCTGTAGTGGAGAATCTGAAAACAAGACAGATTCTGAAAACAAAACAAACAATAAAAGCAGCAGGGCATAATAAAGAGGATAAATAACAAGACAGAAAGAGCTGGAGAATGAATTAATGAGCGAAAATATAAGATTAAGGCATTTTCCCAGAAGGCTATAGGAGAGGTTGGAGAGATGGGAAATATCAAAGAAAAGTGTAGGGGAATGACAAAAAAACACCACTATCTGGGGAATAGAAATCCCAGGAGGAGGGATCAATAAAACCAGAGCGGAAAACATATTTGGAAAAACAATGCAGGTGTATTTCCCAGAAAGAAAGAAAGAAAAAGACTCATAGAAGTTTTTAAAAAGAGGGGGAGAATAAGGAAAACCCCACATGTAGACACATTGTAGTGAAATTTAAGACCACCAACACAAGAGATTATTCCAAAAGCATCTGTAAGTAATGAGCAGTTCACCTACAAAGAACAGGACCCAGATTGTCATTAACCTTCTCAACAGCAACACCGACTGCAAGAGAACAATGGAGCAATATTTTTAAATAATTAAAGGAAAATAGATTTGAACCTAGAATATTATTTCTAGAAAAGCTGTCATTCAAATGTGAGGGTATAACAGAGCAATCCCCAAATAGGATCAGAGGGTTTGCCAGACAAAGACCCACTTTTGGTGAGAAAACACTTGGGGGAAAGTACTAAACATAAGAGAACTAGACCCCTAGAGATCGCTATAAAAGACAGGGAGCTCTAAAGAGCCAAGTATTTTGGTGACATTTATTCCTTGAGAGAACCCAGAATCTAACCTGTGGGCAGTATCAACATCGAAGGTTTGGGAGAAGAACACCAAGGGATATGCAAGTGTGGTAATTACTTCCTTTTGAGGAGAAAAACACAGATTCTGATAAGCTTAAGAAGTCAGTAAGGATCAATGGGGCGCCTGGGTGGCTCAGTTGGTGAAGCATCTGCCTGTGGGTCAGATCATGATCCCAGGGTCCTGGGATCGAGTCCCAGGTCAGACTCCCTGCCTAGTGGGGAGTCTGCTGCTCTCTCTCTTTCTTTCTCTCTCTCCCTTTGCCCCTCCCCACTGATTGTTCTCTCTCTCTCAAATAAATGAATACAATCTTAAAAAAAAAAAGAAGTCAGGAAGGATCAATATATATGAGAACTGGCCTTGAGGTAAAGACAACTGTCAAAGCAAAAATGCCCAGGGCTCAAGCCAGCAGAAGAAAATTGGGCCCATACAAGAGAAAGCAGAAACAAAAACTAAAATGAGGAAATAAGAGGTTCGGCAAATTAAAAATACAAGATATGAGAAGTGAGCTTTTCCCTATGAGTAATCATGATAAACGCAAATAGGTTAAATCCACCAATTAAAAGACAGATCTGGGGTTAAAAAGAAGAACATAAAAGAAAAACACTGAGAATAAAAAAACAAAGAAAAGAAAATAGAAGGGTTAAAACCTTATATTAAGCAAATATGAACCGAAAGGAACTTGTGTAGTAATCTGAATTTTCTGACAAAATAGAATATAAGGCCAAAAATACCGTAAGAGCCAAAGGGTGACATTACCGGCTGGTAAAAGACCAGAGAGAACCAGAAGGTAAATCCATAGTAAATGTAAATGTGGCCTCAGCACACGCAAGCAGCAAGTGACTGGAACTCAGGGAGCAGTGGCTAAGTCAACAATCCTCGACGAGACTTTAGCACATCTTTTCCCAAAAGGGACGGAGCAAAAAGATAAAATCTAAGCATAGCTGTCCAAGACCCAAACAATGTCCTCAATCAGCTTGAGTCATTACATAAAAAAGGAACCTGATTCCAAAGGAGATACACAGTACAGTGAAACAGTTACAAAAATAGGCCAAACATGGATCGATGACATTCAGATTTTGTTCCACAACAATATTGGGAATAAAAATAGAAATTGCCAGAGTGCCTGGGTGGCTCAGTCGGTTAAGCGTCTGACTCTTGGTTTCAGCTCAGGTCATGATCTTAGGGTCACGAGATTGAGCCCTACGTTCGGCTCCTTGCCGGGTGTGAAGTCTGCTTAAGATTCTCTCTCTTGGGGCGCCTGGGTGGCTCAGTCGTTAAGCGTCTGCCTTCGGCTCAGGTCGTGATCCCAGGGTCCTGGGATCGAGCCCCACATCGGGCTCCCTGCTCGGCAGGAGGCCTGCTTCTCCCTCTCCCACTCCCCCTGCTTGTGTTCCCTCTCTCATTGTCTCTCTCTGTCAAATAAATAAATAAAATCTTAAAAAAAAAAAAAAAAGATTCTCTCTCTCCCTCTCCCCCTGCCCCTCCCCTGCTCTCTCTCTGTCTCTCTAAAAAAAATAAAGTGTACCATTCAATTGCTTTAGTATATTTACAGTTACGCAAGTTACCATAATCTAATTGTAGAACATTTTTATCTCCTCAGAAGAAGCCATCAGCAGTCACTTCTCATTTCCCTCTCCAACCTCACCTCCCCACCCAAGCCCTAAGCAAACAATAATCTACTTTTTCTCTCTATTGATTTGCCTTTTCTGGACATTTCATGTAAATGGTATTACACAATATGTGGTCCTTTGTGACTGGCTTCTTTCGCTTTGCATGTGTTCAAGATTTGTCTACATTGTAGCATATATCAGCAATTCATCTTTTTATCGCTGCCAAATAATATTCCATCCTATGGATATACTACATTTTGTTCATCCACTCATTAGTTGATGGAAATTGGGTTGTTTTCACTTTGGGGCTATTATGAATAATGCTGCTATGAATATATGTGTACAAGTTTTTGTGTGGACATATGTTTCATTTCTCTTGGGTATATACTCAGGAGTAAAACTGCTGGGCCATATGAAAACCCTATATTTAACATTATTAGAAACTAACAAACTGTTTTTCAAAGTGGTTACATCGTTTTATATTCCCTCCAGCAATGTATGTATGTTCCAGTTTCTCCACATCCTCAACACCTGCTATTGCCTGTCTTTTTGATCATAGCCATTTTGGTGGATGTCAAGTGCTACTTCATCACAGTTTTTATTTGCATTTCTCTGGTGACTAATAATGTTCAGCTTCTTTTCATGCGTGCATTGGTCATTTATATATCTTTTTGCAGAAATGACTATTCAAGTCCTTTGCTCATTTTTAAATTGGGTTATTTGTTTTTTTATTTTTGAGTTGTAAGTGTTATTATATATTTTGGACATAATCCTCTTATCAGTTATATAATTTGCCAATATTTCCTCCCAGCCTGTGTGTTGTCTTTCATTTTCTTGACAATGTCCTTTGAAGCACAAAAGCTTATAATATTGATGACATCCAATTTATCAGTCTCTCTTTGATCACTATGATTTTGATGTTATAGCTAAGAAATCACTGCTTAACTCAACACCACAAAGATTTATTGCTATATTTTTTTTGAAGTGTTTTATAGTTTCAGCACTTATGTTTAGGTCAATGGTCCACTTTGTTGTTGTTGTTGTTGTTTTTAAGATTTTATTTATTTATTTATTTGACAGAGACAGCGATAGAGGGAACACAAGCAGGGGGAGTGGGAGAGGGAGAAGCAGGCTTCCTGCAGAGTGGGGAGCCCAATGCAGAGCTCGATCCCAGGACCCTGGGATCATGACCTGAGCCGAAGGCAGATGCTTAACGACTGAGCCACCCAGTCGCCCCTCAATGATCCACTTTGATTTGAGTTTTCTGTATGGTGTGAGATAGGGGTCTAATTTTATTTTATTTTTTTGCATGTGGATATCCAAATTGGCCAGCACCATTTGTTGAAAAGATGATTCTTTCCCCCATTGAATCGCCTTAACACTTTCATCAAAAATCAATGGACTATAAATATTGGATTTTATTTTTTAAATTCAGTTCTGTTCCACTGACTTAGGTGTCTATCCACACAGCAGTACCACACTGTTTTGATTACTGTAGGTTTGTAATAAGTTTTAAAACCAGGGAACTTGAATCCTCTGACTTTGTTCTTTACCAAGATTGTTTCTGTGATTCTGAGTGCCTTCCATTTCCATTTGAATTTTAAGTGCAGCTTATCAATTTCTGCAAAAAGTCAAGTAGAATTTTATAGTGATTGCATTGAACTGTACATAAATGTAGGGAATATTTTCATTTTAACATCAAATCTCCCTATCCATGGACACAGAATGTCCTTCCATTTATTTTGGTCTTTGATTTTTTTCCAACAATGTTTTGTAGTTTTCAGTGTACATGTCTTACACTTCCACTTTTAAACTTATTCTTAAGTATTTCATCCTTGTTGATGCTATTGTAAGTGGGATTTTTAATTTCACTTTCAGATTGCTTATCCCCTGTTATATAGAAATACAATTGATATTTTTATATTGATCTTGTATCCTATAACCTTGCTGAACTTGTTTATTAATTCTAATACATTTTTAGTTGTATGGTAAACTTTTAAGAAATAGTTAAGTCTTCCTATACAATTCTTGAAAATAGAAGACTAGGATGAATAAAAAGTTGTCCAGCTCATTTTTATGAAGCTTGTATCATCTTGATTCCAAAATCAAATAAAGGTAATATAAGAAAAGAAAATAGAGTTTCAGAAATCCTAAATAAAATATTAGTCAAGGGACGCCTGGGTGGCTCAGTCGTTAGGCTTCTGCCTTCAGCTCAAGTCATGATCCCAGCGTCCTAGGATCGAGCCCTACATCGGGCTTCCTGCTCCACGGGAAGCCTGCTTCTCCCTCTCCCACCCCCTGCTTGTGTTCCCTCTATCGCTGTCTCTCTCTGTCAGATAGATAAATAAAATATTTAATAAATAAATAAAATAAAACATTAGTCAAAAGATTCCAACATTATATTTAAACAATCATAAATTGTGACCAAGAAGGGTTCATTTTAGGAGTTCAAAGATAGTTGGATATCAGAAATTAATGCCTCTCTTCCACTTTGTTTAAAAGGGAAAAGTTATATGATTATTTCACCAAATCAATGATGTATTTGATGACAATACAAAATCTCTCAGCATACTAGATCATAGATTTCCTTAAGGCAAAGGTTACATATCAAAAATCTAAAGCAAATACACATAAAGAGACAACTTTAAATGCATTCTCTTTAAGTTTGGGGGGGGAACAAGAATATTCACTATTGTATCTGTATTTTAAAATAGTAATAGGAACCCTAGCCAATGGTATAAGGAAAGAAAATTAAAACAAGTTAAATTGGAAGGAAAGAGATAAGACCTCATTATTTGCATTTGATATGATTACCTAAAATTGAAAATATAGTAGATATTAAAATAAGTTAGAAGCTTTAATTAGGTTGTTAAATATAAGATAATCCTACAAAACAAAGAAGCATTTCTCTATACTGAAACATCCAACTAGAAAATAAAATTTATAATAAGAGCAAAAATTTAGAAATATGTAGACACCTAACACCTAGCACCAAGATTTGGTTTCTAAATATCATTCTCCAATAAAAAGCACGGGAGTTTCTTGAAGAAGAGGCTAACTCCTGAGCTGGGGCACAGAGAGTACAAGATGAGCTGGAACCTACTGAGTGGGAAGGAAGGAAGTGCTCCAGGAATAATGAGACGCATCCGGAGGACACAGGAGTCATCTTGTATGGCCAAATCTGGAGCAAGTTAAGCAACACAGTAAATAATGGTAGTAATAGATTATTATCCGTACAATAAAATGAATATCCATGACTTCATGCTGATATAAAAAACCATTGAATAGATAAATCAATGGCAGAAAAATGCAGTTTTTTCTTATAGTAGAATCCCAATTAATATAGAGGGAATGACATTGAAAGTCCCATTTTGCAAACACCCCAGTACTAATTGTTGCAGGCAAAAAAAAAAAAAAAAATCATCAATGGATGCTAAAGATAGTGTGCGAAAATGCGGTGAAAATTGGAATATTTGCACAGCCTCAAAGTATCTCTCCACCATATGCTCATTAATTAAAAAGAGAAAAATGATAACTTTGCAGCAGAGAAACCTGACAGACACCACCTTGACCAAGTTACCAACGCTAATGAGAGCTATGAAAATTATGTACCCCTTGATCTAATGCCGTGAGAGGGGCACAGAATCACTTAATGCACATGCTTTCCAGGTTTGACAAATAAAAATACAGAACGCCCAGTAAACCTTGAATTTCAGAAAAAGAATGAAACAGTTTTTAGTATAAGCTTGTCTTGTGCGATATTTGGGTGCTCTGTTTTATATCTCTCAACCACAGTTATATGGTATATATTGATCATGAAGACACCTGAATTTAATCATGAGGAAACATCACACAAACCCAAATAGAGAGATGTTCTACAAACTAGCAGCCCAGTGATTCCTCCTGTAGTCAGTATATCTTTCAGCAGTGTTAAGTTTATGAAAGGCAAGGAAATACCAATAAAGTGTCCTGGAGTGGAGGAGACCAAGGAGGCATGACAATGAAATGTAATGTACGGTCCTGGACTGGATCTTAGGCCAGAAAAAGGACCAGTGTGTGGGACAATTGGTGGAGTTTGAATAAAATCTGTTGATGAGTGAGTAGAATTGTTTTGATATCAGTTTCCTGAGTTTGATCATTGTACTGTCTATGTAAGTTAACATCTGGGGAAGCTGAGTGACAGGCATAGAGAAAACTTTTTTGTGCCCTTTTTGCAACTTGTTTGTAAGTTGGAAATGATTTCAAAATGAAAAATTTTTAAAGAGTAAAGATATAAATAATTTGAATAAATCTCAGCTGGCACAGGATAACATATATAAAAAGCTTTAAATGATCTTCAAATTATTCTATAAACTCAATGCAGTATCAGTCAAAATTCAATTTGGACCCTTTTAAGGAGCTCTAAATTTTATATGACAGAATAAAGGTCCACAAAATAGTAAATCAACCTGAAAGTAGTATGAAGAGGGGAGTTCTCTCTGCCTGACAGTAAGCAAATCCCAAATCCATCCTGGATGGTTATTGGTACTGGTGCAGAAACACACAAATCAAAAAGAACAGAACTGAGGGTGCCGCGGAATTCATGCTTTTCCTCTGACCTGTGGAGCCACGGTCTAAGTTCACTGTGATCCTCTGCTCCGGTAGCGTGAATGCTGCATCCACCCGGCAGGGGCGCCGAGCCCTCCCGACTCATGTGAGCACATGAGTACCCCAACCCAAAAACTTGCTTCCAAAAAAATGTCCTCACATTTCCACAGGGGCTACACCCATGAGAGTGTTAACTGTGCACAAGGATATTTACCCGTTTTTTTGGTAGCGGGAGGTTGGAAGCAATCTGGGTGTCCACCCTGGAAGAATGGCAAGGCAATTCTGGAAGGAACTCGTACCATGGAGTTCTCCCAACCGCTAGAAGCCACGGGGGACTCATAGACATTATCAGAATGGTTGCCAAGGACAGACTCCTTTGTGGACAACACGAGAAGCAGAATAAAATGTGTGATATGATACCATTTATGTTTATTAAAAACACTCCAACAAAAAATGATACACTTTTCAAGAAAACCTACGAACAAAAAAGCATAAGTTTAGCACATGAACGTGCTTGCCGACTGTGGGGTGGTGGTCAGGGGTGGGATGATGATCAGTGGGAATGAGGGAGGATGGACACCAATTCATTACATAGACAAGGAAGAGCCCATGATGACATCGTGCCACTAACTGGGGAGGAAATAGAACCAACTCAGTGCTCTGCATCCAGTGTTGAATACCATACATGAAGGTTTAAATCATCCATTTCTATCGGTCTCTGTTAGAGGATGAGATGTATCAGGGGGTACCCTGCAGATTTCCCAGGCACACAAGGGGCCCTTGCTCTTTGAGAACTGCCATTCCCCACTCAGAGGAGCTGATGGTGCCCAGGGAGTGAGCAGCTCAAGAGAATTCCAGAGAGCTGCGAGGAGGCCCTTCCTAGCCACAGAGTGGTAGGTCTGAGCGGATTGCTGGAGGAGAGTGTGGGGTCCACTCTTGCAAAAGCCTTAAAGATAGGACAGTGGAGAAAAGCCAGCTGACATGAGCCAGCTCCGTGTGCTCAGACGCTCTCCCCGCTCTCCCCGGAGAGCGGTGTTGGGCTGGAAGGCTGAATGCACACACAGCGGGTGGAAGAAAGCAGTAAAAACACGTTACAGTTACTCTTAATCATTTAATTCCCTTCCCGTCCTATGCTTCCTGAATGATGACATCACGCAGGATTTTGCTGAGGTGTATCTTTCTCGGGTTTAGAATTCTGGCCAATCTTTACGTCAAGATTGCATAGTTACACGAGGCTGCTAGAGACTCCAGGGCACAGAGACGGGATAAAATACAATTCTGAGCTACCCAGGCTCCTGATTTCTGCAGCGGCCTTGTCATTATTTCCCTTAAACCTATGTCTTTGCAGCCCTCCTCCCCGGTCAGTGGTTAGGGGAGGGACCGGCGCTGTTAAAGGCAGGCTGTGTGGAAAGCCTCGCAAAACAGGTTGGCCCAAAAAAGCGGAGAAAAGAAAGAATCAGACTGAGAGCGCAGCGTCAAGCGGACACGCAAACAAAAGCAGAGCAGTTGGAGATGCTCCCCACCAGTCCCTGTCCGCCCACCGGAGGTCACTGGCTCTCCCACCTTCGTGTTTCTGTCCCATTAGTCTCGGAAGTCGGAGAGCAAAGACAGAAAGGCGCATTTACTCACGGCTTGCTCGTCGATGCTGGCAAGGAGTAGCCCACGTGTAAGAGAGGGGTGTGAATCCGGAAAGGGGGGCACCCTAATCCTTTCCATCCCTGGTTCCGGACACACTTGCAACAAAGAAAACACGCCTGGCCCGGGCCTGCTGTCTGTCCCTGAAGCCCTCACGTCCCAGATGGAGACGGTGGTAAGACAAAGTCACAAAGGGAGTCACCTGGGCGATTGGGTCTCCGTCCGCCCGCTGTCGTGTGGGGGTGGGGGCCGCCTCCCGTGGGGTACGCGACCCTCTCCAGAGTGACCCCAGACAGTGATCCGGAGCAGAAGGCCGGGGGTCGCTCATTCAGGGCAGCACTGGCGCTGGGGTCGTGGAGGAAAGTTGTCAGCACCGGGGGACGCAGCCCAGCGTCTGGGAGGGTCCCGAGCTGCCGCGGGGACACAGGGAGCCGCGGGGCTAGCTCGTCCGCGCCTAAGGCGGCAGGAGGGGCGCAGCAAACCACACTCGGGCTTTGATTCCAGCTGACCCAACTCCCTGTAGCCCGTGCTGCCAACGAGGCCCTTTGTTAGAAAGAGCTCAGAAGGACTGAGGACGCCAGGCGGCCAGGCGGGAGCTGAGCTGCGCGTTGCGCGTAGTCTTCTGTCCCAACTCTGCCGACGCCGGAGCCGTGCGTCCTGCGTGCGCTGGCGGGGCGGCCACGGGACCCAGCTTGTCCTCTGACTCGGGGTCAAGCTCACGGCCAGAGACAGCCCTGCGGCTCGGACGTTGTGCGGTTGGACTCGAGGGACGCGTGGCAAGGCGACTGGACAGCGACCGCCCCCCCCCCCCATGGTTTCGAGCGGCTCGGCGTTCACACAGGGCTGGGACCACAGGGCCGCCAGAGTCTGCCCTGGGTGGGCTCTCCAGCCTGCTAGGGTGGCTCCACCCGGTCTAATGCTTCGGTGACTTCGTCTCCAGATGCGGGACTCCCTTCAACTCAGGAGTTGTCCCAACATAGTTTATTTCTTTCTCAGAATAGTTTCCACGAGTCACATTTATTCAAAAACACTGTCCCCATGTGGATCATTCCCCGCATATTCGAGGGGCTCGGTCTACACGCACACGCGCACCTCTAGTGCCGGCCGGTGGCTTACCTTGTGTGAACCTGGAGTAGCTTCAGTCGCACTGGGACTTGGCCGGCGCCCGCGGGAAGGGCACTGTCGCCGCGGGACCCACCGGGAGGCGGAGAGCCGAGACAGGAAGCGGTGGCCCGACTGGCTAGCAAGGGAGCTGGGTGTTTGCAGAGCTGCGCCTTCACATTCAGCTGCTTGTCAACACGTCTTGCGAGTTCTGTACACTGGGCCCCGTTAAGACAGTTTGTGGGTAATTTCTTTGAGGAGAAGAAGTGGAAAAGCAAAGGCACATGATGCACATCAGGAGCCCCTTGTCCTTCGGGGTCCTCAGAGACCCCCCCCCCAGAAAGCGGACAGGGGTTTGTTGGAGACCCTTCCCCTCCAAGTTCCTCTGCTCTCCTCCCAGACATCCCTTCCTTACATTTATTTCAGCCCTGAAATCCTTCCTGCCTCCTCCTGCCGGCCCTGCTGGGGAGGCCTGAGTCACAGAGCAAGGGGGGGTAGCCGATAAAGCAGTTCACACGCAGCTGCTAATGGGGGGAATGACTTCAGAGGTCTGGCCCCCTCCACCCCTGCAGGGTGCCACATCTCCAGAGCACATGCCAGGGTCGAGTAACCCTTTCATCCCACTAAGTCATTGTTTAATAACGAATTCCACAAATTGGTGGCAGATGATGCCACTCAATCCATGTTACACAGGGTCCTCGGCCTATTCATAAAAGGTGGTCCTAGTGAGAACACACACGCATATTCATTCATTCATTCCACACATGTTTACCTAAGGCCTTCATGTGGAGGGTGTAGGGTATTCGGCGATACAAGATACATCTCACCTGCCCAGGAGACCCTCCTAGTCGCAAGGATGATCCCAGTGAGCTATATACCAGTAAAAATAGGTTGAGTGCCCTAGTCAATGGAAACGCAGAACGGTGTGTGCCTGGGGAAGCCCGCAAATGACTAAGGGGTTGTCCCTGCTGTGTGTCTGGCTCGGACACCGACCTGCCTCCGAGGCAGACTCTGTGGTATAAAGCCAAGCCCCCCGAGCCTGACGCCATCATGACTTCTGGGATTTCAGCCTCAGGTTTGGGACCCAGGGCCCCATCCTGTGATTTCCTTGGAGGGTTTCTCCAGCTCTGGGTTGTGGTGCGTTCATGAAGGCAACAATATGTCATCACACAAAGAACCAGACAATTCCACGAGAGCCTGGCTTAAG
Source organism: Neomonachus schauinslandi (assembly GCF_002201575.2). NCBI lineage: Eukaryota > Metazoa > Chordata > Mammalia > Carnivora > Phocidae > Neomonachus > Neomonachus schauinslandi. The sequence continues at coordinate 2,763,336 of NC_058416.1, forward strand.
GAGAGCCCAGTGACTTCCGTGCACCTCTCGTTGGGAAGAGGTCTGTCCCTCAACAGCCAAGGGGACAAGCCAGCAGGTTGGTCTTTGCCTGGGGAGTGAGGTGCTCATAATATGGGCTATCTCCCCACAAATGCAAGAATGAGATTGTCGTGTCCTGATTTCGATCAAACAAATATAACATTTCCTGAACGGGGAGGGTCACACCCTCCCCCACAGCCCCATACACCTGTCACACCTGTAGACTGTGTGATAGCATGCTCGCTTTAGAAATAGACAGAGATGCCAAGAGCCCTGATGGATCTTTCCCTCATTTATTTGGTGGTGGGGTGGGGGAGCCATGTCACTTCAGGGCCACGGACAGCAGACCCGGGAAGGGCAAGCAGCCCCCCCTTAGAGGTCAGACAGAGGGGGGTCATCTAAACCCCCTGTGTGAAATGGGTAGGTCCTAACGTGTAAAGAGGGGAGCAACATATCAGTACTTGTTTAATATTTTAATAGCTAATATTTTCATTTAGGTCTTATTTATGCCTCAGCAGAACTGTGATTTCTTATCTTTTTATATGCAAATCTGAAGGAACAGTGGGGCCCTTGTTCATAGGAGCCATTCAATATGCATATTGTAGGAGGGAGGGAGGCCTATGGATGGGGGCAAAGTACTGAATTGGAAATCAGGAAACAGGAATTCCAGTCCTGGGTGTGTGATTAACCTCTTGGAGACTCAATTTCCATATCTTAAAAATGATGTTAGATTAATGATCTCTTAGGTCCTTTTCAGCTCTAAAATGCAATGACATGGAGCATAATTTGACTGTTTAGAATTAGCGTAGGCATCAATAATTATGGCAGCTTTGCATTTATGGCATCATATTAATCATGGACACGTCATTTATTTGACACCAAATTTTTTAAAAGGAATATAACCTCCAACTGAAACATTGCTCATCTCAGAAAAATATGCAACTGCACCACATGAAATTGCTGCTCTTTGGCCATTTTTGACTTACACAAATGGCAATTTCATGTGGTTCAGCTAATATTCTCTCTTAAAAGGATCTACTTTAAGGCATGATTTCTTGATGTAATGAGATTTTTTTTTTTAATTTCACGGACCGACATAATTTTCCACAGAACTAGAACAAATAACACTAATATTTTATGGAATAACAAAAGACCCCAAATAGCTGATGCTTTCCTGAGAAAGAAGAACAAAGCTAGAGGTATCACAATTCCAGATTTCAAGGTATACTACAAAGCTGTAGGAATAAAAACAGTATGGCACTGGCACAAAAACAGACACATAGATCACTGGAACAGAATAGAGAGCTCAGGAATAAACCCACGTTTATATGGTCAATTAATCCATGACAAGGGAGACAATAATATACAGTGGGGAAAAGATAGACTCTTCAATAAACGATGCTGGGAAAACTTGACAGCCACATGCAAAATAATAAGACTTGATCACTTTCGAACACCATCCACAAAATAAGCTCAAGATGGAATAAAGATGTAAATGTGAAACCTGAACCATAAAAAACCTGAATGAGAACACAGACAGAATGTCTCTGACATCAGTTGCACAACGTTTTTCTAGATATGTCTCCCGAAGCAAGGGAAACAAAAGTAAGAATAAACTATTAGAACTACATCAAGATAAAAATCTTCTGCATGGCAAAGGAATCAACCAACAGAACTAAAAGACAATCTGCTGAATGGGAGAAGATATTTGCAAATGACATACCTGATAAAGGGTTGGTATCCAAAATATATAAAGAACTGATAAAACTCAACATGAAAAAAACCCCTGAACAATCTTATTAAAAAACGATCAAAGGACCTGAGTAGATACTTTTCCAAAGTAGACATCCAGATGGCTAACAGACACATGAAAAGATGCTCAGCATCATTCATCATCAGGGAAATGCAAAGCAAACCACAATGAGATATTGCCTTACACCAGTCAGGATGGCTAAAATTAAAAAGACAAGAAATAACAAGTGTTGGTGAGGATGTGGAGAAAAGGGGCCTCTTGTGCCCTGTTGGTGAAATGAGAATTTGTGCAGCCACTGTGAAAAACAGTGTGGAGGTTCCTTGAAGAATTAAAAATGGAAATACCATATGATCCAATAATTCCACCCCTGGGTATTTAACCCTAGAAAACAAAAACACTAATTCAAAAACATATATGCACCCTTATGTTTATTTGTAGCATTATTTATAATAGTCAAGATATAGAAGCAGAGTAAGTGCCCACAATAGAGGAATGGGTAAGGAAGATGTAGTATGTATGTATAAACACAACATGCATACACACACGTACACACACATGTGCACATACAGGAATATTATGCAACCATAAAAAAGATGAGATCTTGCCATTTGCAGCAAAATGGATGGAGCTGGAGGTTTAATGCTAAGTGAAATAGGTCAGACTGAGAAAGACAAATACTATATAATTTCACTCATGTGGAATCTAAGAAGCAAAACAAACAAGCAAACAAAAAAAAAGACAAATAAAAAAAGACTTAAAAAATGACTCTTCAATACAGAGAACAAACTGGTGGTTGCCTGAGGGGAGGTGGGTGGAGGGACGGGTGAAATAGGTCATGGGGATTAAGAACACTCTTAAAGTGATGAGCCCTCAGAAATGCACAGAACGGTTGAATCACTCTGTTGTACACCTGAAAGTAATATAATGCTGGATGTTAATTATCCCTGAATTAAAAATAAATAATAAAATAAATAAATAAAAAATAAAACAAACGAATTAGCAACAAACAAGGAGCAGAATCAGACCCATAAATACAGAGAACAAAGGGGTGGTTGTTAAAGGGGAGCATGGGTGGGGGGATGGGCAGAGTGTGGGAAGGGAAACGGGAGGTTCAGGCTTCCTAGTTATGCAATGGATGAGTCATGGGGGTAAAGGCACAGCGTGGGGAACGTGGTCAAGGGTGTTGTAGTCGTGCTGTATGGTGACGGGTGTAGGTACGCTTGTGAACACGTACAACACATGGAGAAGCTGAATCACTATGTTGTACACTCGAGACTCATGTAACCATGTGTGTCAACGGCACTCAAAACATTTTTGAAAAATTTCATGGAGACCTACAATGAATGCTGAGAAAAGAAAAAGGACACAGAAAACATTCTCACTATGATTTTTCACACTTTCCATTTTCTATCTTAAATAGAATGGGGATTTTCCCTTCCCATATCGTCTACCTATTACACAATCATATGCCACGGGCAAGAGGCGCTGCGTACGCCCGGTCCTTTCCAGCCTGGCCCCGATGTAATGGTGCCCCGATGTCGATGCCCAAGAAGAGCCAAATGGCCAGTTATGGACTCCTTTTACAGGAGGCAGTGATGGTGGCCAGGAAGGGTGTCCACGTGCCTGAACACCCTGAGCGGGCAGACAAGAGTGGACCCAATCTTCACATCATGGGGGCCACACGGCCTCTCAGATCATGAGGCTATGTAAAGGAACCGTGGGCCTGGAGATATTTCTACTGGTACATTGCCAGTGAGGGTGTCCAGTAGCTCTGGGATAACCTCCACCCGCCCCCGAGAATGTGCTGCACGGCAGCTGTCCTGAGACGGGTGGCCTCGGCCCCAAGCCTGCAGGGAGAGCGGCCTCCAGCCCCGCACCAGGGGGGAAGCTGATCTACACCTGTGGACGAAGCACCGTGCCCGCCGGGGCCCCAAGAAGGCTGAGGCTGCGGCTGGGTCGGCAACCGAATCCCCCTTCAGAGGCGGGTTTGGTCCTGGACGTGGTCAGCCACCTCAGTAAAGTTGGAGGACATTGTTTTGTGTTGAGTGAATACCACAGGCAGAGTACGTCATCGTCTAAAGCAGCTCCTACAGGTCACATTCAGTCACCCCTGGGTGTGGTGCCATTCCAAAGTCACCGAGTGGAAACTGAGGCCCGGGAGGTCATCTTCCCCAGACACCCGGGTGCTGTCAGGGTTCAAACCCCAACTGCAGAGCTCCAGAGACCTTGCTCTCCATCCTTCTGCCAGATGCTCAGCAAATAAGGAAGAAGTCACATGTGTCACTTGTTACTAACCTGCTGGAGAAATCGACGGTCCTCATGTACAAGTGAGGGGTGCTGGGATCGAGCCCCGCATCGGGCTCCCTGCGCAGTGGGAACCCTGCTTCTCCTTCTGCCTCTCCCCCTGCTTGTGCTCCCTCTGTCTCTCAAATAAATAAATAAATAAAATTTTTTAAAAGATTTTATTTATTGGGGCGCCTGGGTGGCTCAGTCGTTAAGCGTCTGCCTTTGGCTCAGGTCATGATCCCAGGGTCCTGGGATCGAGCCCCACATCGGGCTCCCTGCTCTGCGGGAAGTCTGCTTCTCTCTCTCCCACTCCCCCTGCTTGTGTTCCCTCTCTCGCTGTGTCTCTCTCTCTGTCAAATAAATAAATAAAATCTTTTAAAAAAAAAGATTTTATTTATTTATTTGACAGAGAGAGAGCACAAGCAGGGGGAAGCAGGAGAGGGAGAAGCAGACTCCCCCTGAGCAGGGAGCCCAATGCAGGACTCCATCCCAGGACCCCGGGACCATGACCCGAGCCAGAGGCAGATGCTCAACCGACTGAGCCACCCAGGCGCCCCAATAAATAAAATCTTAAAACAAAAAAAAAAGGCTTCCTGGAAATGTCTCCATGACACAGATTCTATCAAAGGGACAGTAAATTTCCATCCGAAAAAAAAGTGATAATTTGGCAACCCTCCGACTTTCAGGACACAGGATCCAGTTGATCGAGTTTATTTACCACAAAAGGGAGTGTTCAAGGTAAAGCAACACGATTAATCTCCACAACTATAAAATAGTGAAATTCCAATTCACAAACCAATCCATGTAATTAAAGCTCACACCTAGTGGTCACCTGAGTGACAAGGAAAAAGAAAAGGAATATCCCCAAAAAGCTCTAAGTCAAGTTACAAGAAAGACATTTAATAATCCGTGTGGGGGGCACCTGGGTGGCTCAGTTGGTTAAGAAACTGCCTTCGGCTCAGGTCATGATCCCAGGGTCCTGGGATCGAGTCCCACATCAGGCTCCCCTGCTCTGCGGGGAGCCTGCTTCTCCCTCTGCCTCTGCCTGCCACTCCCCCTGCTTGCGCTCTCTTTCTCTCTCTGTCAAATAAATAAATAAAATCTTAAAAAAAAAAAATCCGTGTGGGGCTCCAGCCCCCCAGAACAGGTGCTGACTTCCCCTCCAGGTTGTGCCCTGGGGGGGCCGTGCCCTGGGGGGGAGGCAGCTGAGCTCAGCAAACAGGACTCCTGGGTAGCTGGGGCACCGTCCCCTAGAGAAGAAACCGAGGGGACCACGACCGGAAGCCAGGACCCACTGTGGCCCCGAGGAAGGTCAGGCCTGCCCAGGCACTGCCTCATCTCTGTCTTCCTCAAGAAAAGCCAAGCATAGGATTTCTCCGGGCAATCCGTGTCTGACTTGACACAGACGAGCGGGGGTGGATCTTTCGGATTTGCTCTGCAAGTGGCAAGAAGCGGACGGGCTGGGGAATTTCCGAGAGGACTTCATTCTGGCTTCTAGGTTTCAGGAATTTGAGTGCGACCTGCCTTGACCACAGTAGACTTCTATCAAAATAAAAACACAGAGGGCCACAGAATACAGACAGTAGATTCTGGAAATGTGGCTTGCTTTTTAAAAAAGATGGAGAGTTTCTTCTGAAAACTCCATTTTAATTAAAAAGATGTTGAGTGATGATTATTTTGAAACAAAATGAGCAAAATTTAAAATTTCACTGTAAAGATCCACTGATGTTAGAAGCCAAGGAAGAATGTTTCGAGTGTCTGTGTATAAACAGATTTATAGAAAATAAAAGATTGAGTGTCTGCCCTTAAAAGTCTGTGATCAAATGTGAGAAACAGAACACACACACATGCTCATGGGAGAAACACATCTGAACATGGTCCTACATGGTAGTGAGGAGACCCAGAGTATGACCAGCAAACATCACGGAAGAAATCCTGTTCACCCACTGACCTTGTCTCCCCAGTGAAAGGCTCAGCCATGCTGGGCAGACCCCGAAGAAGACACAACCATGCCTTCAAATGTCATGTGAGGAACTCGCCGTAACAAGAGAATTAAATAATTGTTTTATCAACGCTTGAAGCAATGTGCTGTGGGTGCAAACTGCGTAGAGAATTCGGTATGACTCAGGTTATGGTTATGGAAACTTGCAGAGCAGAGGTGAGATTGAAGCTTGTTTTGAAGGATAATTTGTAACAAGCAGAGAAAAAAGTGTCAGAGGTACAACGCAGGTCAAGAGAAGCCAGCGGATGCAGGCCTGGGGAGGAAGGACTCGACGTGTCCAAGAACTGCCCCACTGCGTGTGGGTCCTGAAACCCAGAAATAAGAAATGTTAAGAAGATGAGGTTCCAGGCAGAAGTTTGGACTTTATTTGGTTGGAATAGAAAACAACTAGGAGTTTACACAATGTGGAGAGGCATGGATAATTCAGCATTTATTCAGAAAATTTCATTTTTGTGTTCCTTCAGTACTACACTCAGTGGAAAATGTCAAACTGAAATGTCCACGGATCTCATTACTTTCTTCACCCCCTTTACCGATGGGGTTTTTCACTGGACAGACCTGGATCATCTCTTTTCCTCCTTAAAACTTGAATCCGAGATAGAGTTAGGAGCGACAACTTGAATCCGGAAGAAATTTGTTTCAGCATCATGAAGCTCTGCTTTTGTTGGAAAAGCCCAGAAGAGCACACTGTGCCTCAGTCTTGAGCTGAGTTTCAGAAGAACGGGATGGCGTGGCTACTCCATGTCGGCCCACGTGTATTTCCAGGTTTTGGGGGCAATGAGGATTAAATGTTGCATCGCCGAGATAATACTCTTAACAATGGTGCTGATTACAGTAAGCCATGGAGAACCCAGGAAAAGTAAAACCATGAAAACAAATTGTTTGGGCTCCAAGAAAAAAAAAAAAAACCACCTAATTACTTAGTTACTTCGCTTACCCTTATTGCCTGATTATCAGGAAAACCAATAGCAATTATGCATATCATTAAACACATGCCTAATGCGCTTGTTACTTTAAAAATCATTTCAATTTCTTTTGGTAATTTTTATATGGTTATCAACGGCTAACCCAAGCTCACTTGTGATCATCCTTTATAATTTCTGAAATATGTAGCAAGGGCTTCTGGTTAGACCTACAAAATGGAAAGGATCTTTGCTCAGAACCCAGATAGCATCACTAGTCTCCTTGAAAGTAAGAATATTATTTGGGTTTATTTTTTCTAACTATAATTAAATATACCATTTCCTGAGCAATAAATTCTCATTGAAAAAAACACAGAAGAAATCTATTAACTCATAAGTGTGTTAGGTCTTATAAAAAAATGCAAATGCAGAAGTCTTTTAGGTCACAAGCTAGAGCCTCCCCCACCCCCGGCTCCTGCTGGGCTCACTGCATGGCTCATGTCCAGCCGTGGCCCTCAGCTCCCTCTGAGCCAGCGAGTCTCCAAGTGTGATCTGCAGACCAGGAGCACAGGCCTCGCCTGGGAACCTGCTAGAAAAGCAGATTCTGCGGCAGCCCCAAATCTGCTGAGTCGGACGTCCTGGAGGTGGGCCCAGTGACCTGTGGGCCCAGTGCACTACAGGGATTTTAACTGAGTTATGCCTACAAATAAATACACATTCTGAAAAGTGATGGAACCCTCCCCAAACGGCGGCCCGGCAGCCTCTTGTTGTCGCTCCTAACTCTATCTCGGATTCAAGTTTTAAGGAGGAAGAGATGATCCAGGTCTGTCCAGTGAAGAACCCCATGGGTATGGGACAAATAGGGTACTACACAAAGCAGGGAGTTGAGGGAAACTTCCTACATTACTCCACGGTCCTGGGAGACGTCTCACCTACAGAAGGATATGTATGCCAACAGGTGTATGGATATGAAGAATTAAAAAGGCTCCTGGGTCTGCACTCCCCAACGCAGGAAAGAGAGCAGCGCTTGGACTTTATTTGGTTGGAATAGAAAACCACTAGAAGTTTACACAATGTGGAGAGGCATGGATAATTCAGGATTTATTCAGAAAATTTCATTTTTGTGTTCCGCCCACTGCTTCTGCCCTGTCTGCAGCTGCCCCTTCCCACCTCAAGTCCAGAACGCAAGGTTTCTCCAGGTTCAGGAGAGAAGCCAGGCTTCCTTCCCGCCCCTTCCGTGGAATCCGCTAAGACCGTTCCAGACGACACAGAGAGACAGAAGTGCCCTTCGGGGCCTCTGGAGACGGGCTTGCCCCCTCCTGGCATGGGGTGGGGGCTGGGGGCCCGGGATGACAGACTCCTCCAAGCAGGAGGGCCCAGGGCTGCAGGGCCCGGCGGGCTGGAGACAGGACCCTGCGATGTGCCAGCCATCTCTGGGAAGTTGCACACATCCCTCGGACGGGATTCGGACTCCATTTGCTCTACAGACTTGGCAGTCTTATATCAAATCAAATAAAAATAGCACCTCAACAGCTTGACGACTAATGAACCAGAGCTCCGTCTCACGTTCTTTGCTGCTAGGTGTTACTTTCTGTCTGGCTCTCTCCGGAGTGTTTAAAACTTGCTCCAAACTCAGAGAAAACAAAGATACTCGTGCAAATGGAGGTATCTAAGCTGCAGACGACAACCACATTCTGGAGAAGTCTCACTTGCTCATGTCTACACCACTTACTGTGTGACCCAGTAACGCCCATTGCCAAGAGTCTCGCGGAAACTACGAGGTCTACACGAGTAGAAGGCATCATCTTTTGACTGGGTTTTCAAGTAAAATGCTTTTCTCTTCCAGCACAGAATCTGACTTTGCTCTTCCGGCGTTCAGAGCACAAAGATAGCAAAATGGTAAAAAGTCAAACTGTCTATTTCTCTTAAATACACTGAAAATGTCAGATCTATCTATTTTTGGACCTATTTTCCTCACTCACTATTATTTCTTTTAGACACTTAAATTATATGCTATGCAATGTTCTAGTTCCTAGGAAATGGGTGAGATCCAGCAGGAGACTGGGGGCCTAAATTTTGCTCCACATAAAAGTAACACCTTTCGTCGGTGTCCTGTAAACCTGCACTCAGACACGGAGATGCGCGGGGCTCCTGCATGAGGCCACTCGTTGAGATACTCGTCCTGACTTTTCCAACATTTGGCCCAAACTGAAGCTGACCCTGAAATCACATGGAACTTCACACAGAAGCCGGGATAAGGGGGGACACCTGAGTGGCTCGGTCCGTTGAACGTCCGACTCTTGGTTTCGGCTCAGGTCATTATCTCAGGGTCGTGAGATGGAGCCGGGTGTCGGGCTCCACGCTCAGTGTGGAGTCGGCTCGAGATTCGCTCTCTTCTTCTTCTTCTGCTCCTCCCCACGCTTGCGCTCTCTCTAAAATAAATAAATAAATAAAATCTTTAAAAAAAAAAAAAAAGGCACCTGGGTGGCTCAGATGGTTAAGCGTCTGCCTTCGGCTCAGGTCATGATCCCAGGGTCCTGGGATCGAGTCCCACATCGGGCTCCCTGCTCCTTGGGAGCCTGCTTCTCCCTCTGCCTCTCTCTCTCTGTCTCTCATGAATAAATAAATAAAAAATCTTTAAAAACAAACAAACAAAAATGCAGGGCCAAGGGGAGCGTGATTGTATTTCATTATTGGCAGGTGGGGGGCTACAGATAACATGTCAATTTGGGGCTAGTTTACTGCAATTTCAGAATAACCCTAGCTAGCCCTTGGCCATCCGAGGTTTACCTGAAGTATAGAGGGCTGGCTGTTAACTTGGGTCAAGCACTGGCTTGAGGAGAGGCCCCAGGGCACGGGAAGGACAGGGAATGGCCAAGGGCTGGAATAAGGATAGAGAAAGACACAGAACCCAGCTGCTGGAGGCTGCCCCTCCCTGCCCATCAGAGCCCTGCCTCCATCAATCTCTGCTCCCCTGTCACCTCCTCCTCTCGGCCTTCGGTCCCCAGCCAGGGAAACAAGTTCCTTCTGCCGCCCCTCCCCTGCAGGCCAGCCTGGTGTCACCACGGGGACACTTACCCTCGGCACCCATGCCATAATTAGCAGGACCCCCCACGGCCACTCTCCTGAGGAGCCTCCCTGCCTCTCACAGAAGGCACGACCCCTCCGCCTCCTCCCAGCATCACTCACCAAGTTCCCCGTGACCCCAAGTGTGCATCAGATGTCTGCCTCGCCCCCTGAGCAGCCAGCTCTGTGAGAGAGGGACGCTATTCCCGAATACTGGCCCCGGGCCAGGGCCCCACGCTCCGCAGTGCTTGTGGAGTGAGCCCTGGTGCACTCGAGTTTTTCTGGCTGTGGGCATTCTTGTGGAACCTTACAGAGGATCCATTCTAGACCATCCATCTACAAGGCCAATTAGAATACCCACACTGATTGCCTCACAGCAGGACCCTCAATAAGGGGAACCAGTAATCAAAACTGACATCTGTAGCCGATGTGATGACACAGATATTGCGTTAAAAACCTTCATTTTGGGGTGCTTTATATGAAATTTTAATGTTGCTTTTGTGTGGATTTGCAAAGGTCAAAAATGTTCATTTAGATATTTGCATTTTCCTGGGAGATACTATGAATCTTTAATGTTGTAAGCAAATTCAATCAAACACTGTTCCTTGACTCAGCTAAGACTGGGTGGCACTCTTCATTCCGATGTAAAATCTCCATGGCTCCAGCAGCGGCAGTTTGCTGTTAAAGGAACACGCGTCAGGGACACTATCATCCGGGATCAGAAGAAACAGGCTCCGTGCCCTGTCCAGTGTCACATGGACACGTCCTGCTCTCTCCACCAACAGGCACCTGGCCACCACCACTGAGAGAAGGCAGTGCCCTGGGAAGGGCCCCTCCTGGTCCCCCCGGACCCTGGTGTGCGGGCGACCTCCTTCCCAAGTGGGGTGTGGGTGATCTGAGGTTACCTCGTGTTCACCCTCATTACAGAGTCTGTGCTCTGGAGACACACCTCCTTTTCCACTCGGGATGTTGCCTGTTAGCTCCACGGAGTATCGTCCTTCATAGAAACAAACATGGGGCTCAGTGGGTTGAGCATCCGACTCAGGGTCTTAAGATAAGCCTGGGACCTGCTCTGAGCTCAGCAGGGAGTCTGCTTGTCCCTCTCCCTCTGCCCCTCCCCGCTCACGCTCCCGTGCTCTCTCTCTCTAAAACAAATAAATAAAATCTTAAGAGAAACAAATAAACAAAAGCTAGTTATATTTGACCTGCCAGCATCATCAAACACACTTTTCCTTGAGATCTTATCTTCCTATGATCTGCTTACCTCCTTGGCTAACTTTTAAGGGAGCAAATGACCTCTGGGTGCCCACTCTCAGAGGATTACAGCACTTCGAGAAAAGGCCAGAAACACACGGGCATGCTCTCAGGAACTGCATGTTTAGGCCCAGTCTACAGGTAAATAAACTGAAATGGTTTCCTCCATATGACAGATCGAGTTACCGGATCCTTTCCTAATACTTTTCAAGGTGTTTGTCACATATCTTTGCACAAGATGTATTTTATTGAGCCTTCACGGAGCACTTATTTTGTGTTGAGCACTGTTCCAAATACTTCAAAAATTTCAGCTCACTTAAACCTCACACCAGGTGTACGGACTGAGGTACACAGGTGCCCTCGTTATCCTCGTCTTCAGATGGAAACACAGGGCACCGCAGGGTTACTCACGGGCCACGGGCCCACAGCCGGAGAGTGGGCTAGCCGGCATGGAAATAGTCCTGCCCCAGAATACATGATTCCAACCACCACGCCAAGCTGCCTCTAATCAATTAAATGCGAATTTCCATGTTCACATAAAACTAGATCCCAAGCTGTGTCCTTGCATCTTGCAAGGAAAAGGTTCCATCTTAACGAATCTATTCACGTCAGGCTATGAACAGCAGTGTCCCTCAAACCAGAACGAGAGACACTTGGGTGGCCGTTGTCAGCCTCTGCCTGCCACCCCCCTCCCCCCATGCCGGCCTGCTACCGGCCTGACCCGGTGGCCCCACCTGCCTGGGCCCTCCCCCCGAGACAGCCAGGTCTAGCAGCACACAAGAGACCCTTCCTCCTCAAACACGCTCTGCACAGAAAGAAGGAAGGCACAGAAACTTTTCTTGAGATTGAGGGAGATTCAGCCAGGGGGGATGAAACAAAAGCAAAGAATGACTAAAGCCATTTGGGGCCAGAAAGAAGCTGGGAGCTTGGGTCTGTGCTATATCCAGGGACAGACTTGTCCACAGCGCTCAGGACCTGGTCTCAGGCTTAAGAAAGGAGGGAGCCATAGGGCATGTTGGCTCCGGTCCCCGCGGCTGGGGCCAATGGCAGGGCACATAACTGAGGAGGGGCAGGAGACTGGCGCTCCATCCATGTTCTGCCTGCTTATTATTGGCCCTATGTGTCCAGGGGCACCGTCCTGCTCCAGTCCTGAAATAGGGCGAACCAAGGACCATCTGCGAGTTAGACCAGAATAATGTCTGGAACCCCGGAGGCTCCAGGTGGTGGTGAGTTGGAATCCTGCTCCGTGCACTTTAGAAACACAGATGTCCCTGCAGCAAGAGAGGGGCAGGTCCCTGTCCACTGGGTCACTAAGAACAGGGAGGAGGAGACAGCAGGGAAGAGCCTTTCCCTCCCCCGAGAACCCCTTGGGCTCCCCACAAGCCCGGCCCCGGGGGTCAGGAAGCCAGGGCCCCCTGCATCTGCAAGCACTTGACTCACCGCTCTCGGAAAGCAGGTACGCGTGTGGGGGGCTGCCTCCGCTGCTCCCCAGACTCATCCTGAGGCCCGGCTCTATCTGAGCGGCCCGGGGGGTGGGGGGGCTGTCCTCACCATGACCCGCCCCTCAACGCCCGGAGCACAGCCTCTGCTACCTGCGCTTTTGACCAAGTACAGAACTGCAAGAAAGGGATGAGCAGTGGAAAAGACAAAATAGAAAGCTATTAATATTCAGTGACAACAATGAAAAGGAAACATGAAAAAACTCATTGCTGATGTGTTGTGATTGGATTTCGGACGAATGTCATTTATCGAACTTATAATAAGTTGATGGAGTAAATAAAGCAAACAGGGATAAGCATAGATGTCGTTTCATAAAATATTTGTGCGTATGCACAGACATGTGCATATATGGATGCAGCTCTGTCGATCCACACCCATCTATACGACACACATTCACAGACATGTATCCAATTGCACAGCCAGAAATTATGTAGCTCACCCTGTTCTATCCTGCAGAACACGGACCAACGGAAGTTATTGAAAAATGCCAAGTGTGCGCCATGGAAGCGAGGGAAGACCTTGCATTTGGCATTCTGGAATGTGCCCTGGCCGCCAGCCAGCCTGTCGCACCCCAGCGCGGACGCAGGGTGCAGGGGACGCCAGAGCGCCGGCCCGACGCGGAGGGGTGGGGCTGTCAGGCAGGAGGACTCTGCATGAGGTGTGGGCTTTATGGGCATGGGGACACCCATGTCATACACCGGGGGGACAGAATTACCTGCTGAGTCAATTTGCGGTCTAATTTGGCGGCTGCGGTGGAAACTTCTCCTGGCAACTGTGTTTTTGGAAAAGTGGGAAACGGGCCAAGAATATTTGCCAGATTTGTCGCTGGTCAGTCCAGTTCCGCGCTCAGTCTCCAGACCCAGCGAAGCTTGAATCTGAGGGGGGGCACCTGCTCCCCGTGGGTGCCCCAGACGGCCTCCTCCGGACTTCCTTTCTCCCCTCTCTGAGCGGTCCGAGTCTCCGTGCGTCCCCTGCCCTTTGTCCACCGTGGCTGACCCGTCTCGAATTACCCCTCGCTGTGGATGCTTCTCGAGGAACGTCCCTGCCGACAGCAGCCCTCGTGGGAGGGACCCGACCTGCCCCAGGAGCCAGCGCCTGGGTGTGCCACAGCCTGGCTCGCGCTGACCAGCCTCCCCACGGGGCACCACCGCAGCTCCTGCTTCCCAGGCTTCCGTGCACCCCTCCCCGGCGCCACTTCCCGGTCCTCAGAGGTCAGAGAATGTCAGGTGGAACCTTAGGGGTAAGAGTCGCACACAGCCGCACGGCGGGAACCACGCAGGAGTCCATCAGCTGATGACCGGATCGATAAACTCTGGTCTGCCCACACGATGAAGTGCCATTTGGCCATAAAAAGGAATGAAGTCCTGACACGTGCTACAACATGAATGAACCTTAAATATATTGTATGTTCGTGAAGGAGGCGGTCACCAAAGACCACAGGCTGTGAGTCCATGGATACACAGCATCCAAAACAGCCGAACCCCAGAGCCAGAGGGTGGATCTGTGCTTGCCAGGCGCTGGGGAGTGGGGAATGGGCAGTGGTGGCTCGAGGTCCAGAAGGGGTTTCTTCTGGGGGCAATGCAAACGTTCTGGAAGTTGATAGAGGTGGTGGTTGCACCACACTGAGAATGTACCAGATGCCATTTAAGTGTACCCTCTGCATAAAATGGTCAATCTTACATGAATTTACCTCAATTTAAAAAAACCTGAGGTGTAGGGCTCAGAGAGATTTAGGGGTTGGAGGATAAGGCTTCAGGATTCAGAGGGGATTGATTATGAGACTTAGGATTCTAAATATATTTCTGGTGTCACTAGGTCACCAGCGGCCTCCCGGGCTTCCTTGTAGCCCAACCACAGTGAAGAACTCTGTTCTCTGAGGAGAAGCATTCTGAGTCTCAAAGAGCCGAGTCATAAACACACTTTTGGAATAGAGCCTCCTCCTTTACAATTGTTGGGGACTGTCTATAAGTTCGTCTCTTGAATATAGTCAATGCTTGGCTCTTGTTCTGAATTAATCAATAAAAAGACGTCATAGTGGTAATCTTTGGGGAGGCAAAATTCAATTTAATCCATTTTTTCTATTTGTTAGCTCCCTGGTAATTGGTTTGATGGGGAAGAAGTTTGAAGTTATTGGTTAAATAGAGGTTTTTGGATTATCTGTGAATTTCAATTATCCATGCTTCACCTGGCCCCAATTAGCACTAATAATTGAGTTAACTGAATAGAAGTCATTTCCCATCATATCAGTTTTACTCGAGGCTTATTTATTGTTTCACTAATGGAGCCCCCGGAACACAAAGCCCCTTTCTCCAGCCGGCCCTCCCACCCCCATCCCACAATTTGTCAAATCAAGGCTGTTTGAGGGGCTCCGCGTTAACTGCGGAGTAAGGGCGACCAGACATTCCCCAGTGCACTTGGTGATGTCAGCACTAGAGCCAGGAGGTATTACAAAGCATTTCTCAAGTATCCTTGGAAAGCTTAATCAAGGATTCCAACTCATCTGTATTGTCAATTTCAATGAAGACCCTGGCTGTCTTCATTTATCCCCATTTACATGACGCCAGCTTCTCATGCCAGTGAGTGTCACCGGCGTGTCTGCACTCAGACGTGTGGTTTCCACATACGCACCGCCGTCCACATGCCGGGGACGCTTTCAGTTTCTTTTCTTGGACACGTTTGTATTTATATTAAACACAATAAATGTCTCCTGTCCCAACAGCCCCCTTTTGACCTTCTTTGGTCTCCGAATCCCAACTTCCCCTAAGGCCCCAGAGAAAGGAGCTCAGCCCCTCCCGCGGGACGCAGGGCGCGGGGCGCGGGGCGCAGGGCAGGGAGGAGCGCAGGCTTTCTTGGCCTGGGCCCTGCGCCTCTGATTCTCGGACTCTCCAGCATCGTGCTTTCCCATCGCCATGGAGATGCAGCGGGGCAGGCGGGCGCGGGGGATGTTAGGCTCGGTAGGGCGACTGCACAGCGGGTCCCAGTGCGCGGGTGCCCGAGGGGCCCCGAGGCTCCCCTCTGCTCCCCGCGGTGCGGGCTGCAGGTGCGCGCGCGCATGCACTGGAGAGCATTGTGCCTCCCCCCGCAGAGACACAGCAGACATGTTACCCAGCTCTGGGCTCTCAGCACACCCACAGGGAGCTCTTGGGGTGCGAGGGCGCAAGCGTTAGCGCGCCCTTGTGCAAATATTACTGCCCGGACCCCGCATCGCGGGCTTCTCTGGAATCAAGAGCTGGGGAACCGGCGAGAGCCCTGCTCAACAGCTTGCTCCTGGTCCTCTGGTGTGGAGCGCAGCCACTGGCTGGGGCAATTTCCTTCCAGAATGAACACGTTAACCAAATCACGGTTCTTCAGTACGGTTTCTAAAATAATAAAACTGCCCATGCAACCATCTGAGGATCAGATCCACAGACAGCTTCTAAGTTTTGCTTTTCTCAGTATCATGTGTGTCTTTTATTTTTATTTCTTTGTCATGATGTTTTTGATTTTGGTTAAAGGGCCACTGATCCGTTCTAAGGGACATAAAAAAACTGGAAGACGTAAATATTTGATAAGGAGGTAAATGGACCTTTAAAGACATCAGTAACTTTTTTTCAGATTGGCAGGCTACGAAGATTTCTAAAAGCAAAATTAATATTTGTGAGAGCTAAGTATGAATTTATTTTGTTGCTTTGGGAAATAGAGTCTGATCACGGCTGACATCCGAGGCCAGTTGGGAAGTGAAACCTGTCTTCCCCGCGCGGTATTTGGGACACGTCTCCGTCACTCTTCTTGCAGAGCGTAAGTGACTTCGGTGTGGACTGTCACTCCCCTGCCATGGGTGTGCGTCCTGCTGTGCTCTCATCAACTCCTAGTTCTATTTGGTTTGAGGTTCGAAAACCCCAAGGCTGTCCCGCGTCAACAGCCACCGGTGGGAAAGGGTCAGGTGCCTGACATCAGGCGTTTCCATGACTTTTAAAAAAATGATTTGCCAGTTAATCTTGACAATTGCTGAGTATTTTTTGGTATTTAGTCAATTGAACTATAGATGTTAGAGATTTTTTGAAGACAGCAATTCTTCTCATGCATGCCTGCAGATAGTTTTTATCCCACTTTTCCACTTACATTTTGAAGAACTTAAGTGTTCTTAACTTCCCTTAGAAGTTGTTTCCAGGTAGCAGAAAACAGTTAAAAAAATGCTAAAGTCAACTTAAATTTTCTTTTCTAAGAAATGCTTTCTTAAAATATTGCCTTCCCCCAAATCATTTCAGGGCTTTTGCTGGCTCAAAGTTGTCAGGCCTGGAGAACTATTTATAAGAGAAAGGAAATCTCTAGAAACTTCTCAGCATGGCCTTGATGACAGATCATAATACTAGGGCTGGTGATCATCATCAGCGGGGGTTTTGGAGAGGGGGAGATGCAGAAGGGGTAGTTGAAATTTCTGGGTTTTGACAAATAGTCATCTTCACAATTTAATCACGTGTTTCCTAGCAACCAGGAAAGCCCACCCCTAGTTTCAGTTTTCTGGTGTATTACAGAAAATAAAAATACATACTAAGAAAACAGACTATCTTCACCAGGTTCTGTCCTTCTGGCCCTTCTGCAATAATTATTTGCATTACTGTCAATACTATAATTTTTAAGTGATCTCAATAACATTAAGAAGGATTCCTGGCAAGCACGTATTTGTGATGTGGCCTCCAGGACTCGGTCTATCGTATTGGTGTTCACCGGCGGCGGCGGGTTCTAGGAATGGCGCGCTTTGCTTGCTTTCCAAACAGTGGAAAAAGCAGCTTACAAGCCTCCCCAGGCACCAGACCAGGAGCTCTTACCTGCTGCTGTGCCTGAATACAATTTCCACTTAGGTCGGAAGCACTTCTGTGAGTGGAAGGCATCTTGATTCAACATGAAAGGCTGTAGGCCCCCAACACTGAAAAGAAAGGCGGCCTTTTATACACCACGGGGCTCACCAACCCCTTTGCTGACCAGGTCTGCTTTCTCCCACTTCCCCCAAAGTCCCCTGGCCCATTAACTGGCTCACAGGGAACTCCGGCTGAATGTTCATTACAAATAGAGTTTAGTCTTTGTTCAGGAACTCCCTCGGGTTCTCACTGGTTAAAATCAAGGATGTTGTTTAAAGCTCACACGTGTATTAGTGTTAATAACCTCATGTCACTCAGGGAATGCCACGTGAATTTAAAAACATGCTTCTATGAAACCTCTGCCTCCCGGGGTCCTGTATCTAAATGTCCTGAAAAGAGCTAAGATTCATTTACATGTGGCTTATGTCTCTCAAAGACTATGAACAACATATTGCTTCAAAGTCTCCAAAATCTCCATTGCATCCATTTAAATTGGCGTTGTTATTGAAATATCAAAAGAAATGGCCTGGAAGCCATTCAGAAGCACTTTGTTATGGCCACAGTTCCCAGTAGTTTAATTGTATTTGTTATGGCCACAGTTCCCAGTAGTTTAATTGTATTTCTGTGAGCCTGGAGGCCTTGATCTAAAGAGTGACCCCCAAACTTTGTTGGTTGCAAACGTGGTGGGGTGTACTCCTGATGCAGCGTGCGGTTCCCGGTTGCCCCCCACCCTTGTGAGTGGGAGAGCTGGGTGTGCCCCTGGGTGCGGCCAGTGAAGATTCCTCGGCAACCTGCTCCTGGCATGGGGCATGCATGCGCCCAGTAAACCCATGTTCTGAGACCAGAGAAATCCTTTCAAACCACTTGGCGATGAAAAAGAAAGCCTTGCCAATCCAATGTGTACATTATAACAAACTGGCCAAAGAAACCTAGAACCCGCCGAAATGGCAGGAAGGAGATGGTTTGAAAATAGCAAATAATCTTTTTTTTTTTTTTCCAAGAAAGAAAGGGACTTTATTTAGGAGGAGAAGTGTCAGCCGTGAAGCTCGTCATTGCAATGCAAATACCCTTCATGAAATAAATGTCCCCTCTTGTGGCAGACACAATAGATACACAGATCTTTTGAGCACTGTGGTTTAAAATGTTTTCTCCACTTAAAAAAATATACGATAGTTTTTAACCATATAATTTAGTGTATATAACTAGCCTCTTAATAGGTCGCCATGAGTGAAGACTATTATGTAATTGTTAAGATCCACCGACAAAGAATGTTATTAAGGGCTTAAGGGAAGCAGGCAACTACGCTGAGGTTTTCAGGGAAAAGCATCTTGTCCAGTTTTACTCAGAACAAGGGGAGATAATCTTTTACAGAACACGGAAGCCGTAGATTTGCCCTCTGCTCCCACTTTAGGTGGCTGGGGCCCAACAGCGAGGAGGGACTCCCCGTGCTTGGTCAGCTCTTGTCCTTTGGGGGCTGAGATTTGGGCCTTGCAGTTTTTAAAGTTAATCATTAACTTCTCTGAGATCTTGCTGGCATTTCAGTGGAGCTACAAATATACCATTTTTCCAAATAGTCTTTCTTGTAATTTCCCATTTCACTCCCAAAATCTAGTTAGAAGTTCATTGATCTGAGTTGGTTTAGGTGGAGACTGGACCTGTACTTCTTATTTCAACAGAGCATGTGGGTCAAATAAAACTGGTTAAAGGAAAGGCGAGTACCCTTATACTGAATACTTAATTTGCACATTAAAAGCTGATCATTAATCCTATATTTTAACACTACAAATGTCAGAAGCTATTATTTCCTGGGGAGTCTGACAGTTCTATGGATAGATGGCCCTGTTGCAAAGCCCATGAATAAACCTACAGATTCTGTATCCAACCTAAAGACCATTAAATAATAATTGAAGAATCAATTTGTTACCACATTAAGAGTA
This sequence comes from Neomonachus schauinslandi, assembly GCF_002201575.2. Classification (NCBI taxonomy): domain Eukaryota; kingdom Metazoa; phylum Chordata; class Mammalia; order Carnivora; family Phocidae; genus Neomonachus; species Neomonachus schauinslandi. The sequence goes on from NC_058416.1 coordinate 2,782,892, forward strand.
AGGTTAGGACTCTTAGAACAAATTGTAACGGAAGTAGAATCACAGCTGGAACATAACTGTTATTAAAATCTAATTATAATTGTAAATATAATATCTACACATACATATGTATACATACGTAGTGTTACAATGTGTGTCTGTAGTTTCATGTTATGGAAATAAAATAAAGATAAGGCTTCAAGTGGCCAAAAGACCATGGGTTTGTTCTTTTCGATGTTTGAGGAAACCTAGAAACAGCTTGCCAATGTTTTCAAGCAATTCTAATATAAATCAATATGGCCAGTAACCATTTACCTAGTTCTGAGAAATCGCAAATCAAATAAATAAAAAAGCTGTCTTTGGACCAAATTGTAGTTTCTAACAAGACTGCCTACTGAGCATTATGTGCCCGATCATTAAGCTTTTAAAGCCGGGATTCGCTAATGCCACTTGAAAGGGGTGGGCAATGCGCAGTCCAAGGACGGGACAATGCTCTCCCTAAGCTTATTAAGTTCAAGTTTCGGACAAATAGCTATTTAAAATGATTTGTTCATAAATGTGCACATGGCTTTCAAAATAACAATCTTCACACACTGGAACCAAAAAAAGTAAAGGGAAAATAAAGCTGAACCAGTGGCAAGAAATTAGGTTGTTACCGATTTTGTTTTGAAATAGTACATTTGCATCTCTTTCTCAAATCTTCAAATGACTTTTAACATGTCATAGGTCTTGAATACAATTTGTGAGCAGACTAATTACACGCTAAATGCAAATTGTCAGCCTGAAAATGTGATAGCAAAATGTGGCAAATTTCCTCCCCAAACATTTGATTTTATTTTCTTTTAAACTTCATCAGAATGTGGTGATCTTTCTAGGAGGAACTTTAAAGATAGGTTTTAGTCATTTGCTGAAGCTTATGTACATTCTCTGTGTTCAAGGAGGAGACACAGTCCTTCCTCGTGCCTGAGCTGGTTGCAGGGGTAAAGCGTCGTGGGGACTAAAGCTGCAGCTCCTTTGAAAGCAGAAAAGGGAACCTGTCTTCTTAGCCCAGTGGACGTGGGGGGCGAGCAGGGAGCTCATTCTGCATCTTGCAGTTCAGAGCTCAGAAACTACTGGAAAACCTCAAACTCCCCCACTTCCTATTCTCAGTTCAAGGTTTCACTTGGGACAATTATGAGAGCTGCTTCACTATCTTAGGAATTGAGAGTATCATTTAAAATGTTGTGTGTCAATAAAATGAATAACATTCATAATCCACCCCCCCAACACCATTTGACTGCATTTCATCTAGTGTATCTCATTAACACACCGGAGTTGAGAAACAAGATTCCATAGGTGTTCCTCACTGGTTTTAGACTCGAACCCAAAATTCTCATATACTCCTCATTTAGGAAAATGCGTAGATCTCCAAAATCGTACACCCCAAGTTCAACCAGGTACATTTAAATGGGAAACAAAAGGAGTCAATAAGACTCAGACCAGGGGTCTTCTGCCTCTAACCCTGAAAGAGGAAGGAGCCCTTCTCAACATGTCTCTGAGCAATTGGATGGCATGAGCTGCAGAGGAGCTTTGTGGCGGGGGCGGGGGGTGACCACGGAGGTCCCTTTCCTTGCACGCCCGGGGATTGTGCGGGGCAGGAAACCCCAGCAGAGGTGGGGCACACAGTGCACTCCGTGTTGCTCCCTTACTCCACGTCTCCCTCTCTCACCTCTGAAGACAGATTTCAGCGTTTCCGAAGAAACACAAATAAAGCACAAAGCTAAGTAATTCAAGTCTGCTCTTACGGGCCCGAGCTGCAATTATTAACCGGACGATATGAGCGCAGTACTGTCAAAGCTTCTTTTGAAATATTGAAAATGTTTTTCCCAGGGAAAAGGTAGTAGTTTTTTGCAGTTTCAAGAAACTAAATATGTATCTATTCCCAAAACCCGAGGCACCGCCGCTTATCTGAAACTCGACCCTGCTGTTGCAGTTTTGTATAACTCACTTCCTGTCTTTATACTTACACAACAGGATATTTAAATACCAAAGACAATGAAGAAGCCAGGCAAAACCGAGGTGCTCCTGACATCACGTGTGCACGCCTTCATTTCCTGATCCCATCTCTAGGATTCCCGGTCGCAGAAACAATCAGCAAACACAAGGACCGTGCAGGGTCGTGACTGCCTGTAACTGCCAGACCTTAACAGGTACGAGAATGTTCCTCCTGGACCTCTCCCTGTTGCACGGGGCTGTTTGTCTCCCAGAGGAGAAACCGTCTGTGGTCCCCTTGCTCGGGGCGTGCTGAGGTCCCCTTTGACCTCTGTATCAGCTGGCCAATCATAAGAAGCCAACACGGGGCGGCACCTGTGGGCAGGTGTTTGATGTCCTCCCAAATCCGCCATGACACTTGCTGTATTTCACAATATTTAGATCTTTAACTGTAGTTTGTTTCAAGCTCAAAGAGGTATGTCATTTCAAATGTCCACACTAAAAATACTTCAGTCGAAGAAAACCCTTTCCATTGAATTAAAGGGTTCTCTGCCTAATGTAGATCACAGTTTCCTGGTTTGGAAATCTGAACTAAAAGGTCTTTGCTGTTTTATTACTTCCTTCATCGGCACATAACGGCATGTATATTATAAAGTATTTTACCACAGCTTTCATCTTGTCGTTAGTGCAGACCTATTGTAAGGAACCAAGTTTTCATAAGAAACTATCAGATTAAGTATTTTTCTGACTCCTCCCTTTTATTGGGAAAGATGAGTTTGAGGCCCCCTCTCTCCCTGGTGTCTGTAAATTAAGTTAGCACAGGCACATACATTACGAGAATCAAAGATATGTGCCAAGGACTATATTCAATTTAAAAACCAAGAACGCGTTTAAACAAAGAGAACTTAATTCTGTATAAAAGAATTCCAACTTCAAAAACGCCAAGGGGTTTCAAATATCTCCCCTCGTCACTGCAAAATTACAAATGTCTTGCATCTATATTTATAGACTTAACAGACTTGTATTTCAATCAAGTTATCACACTTCAATCTGTGCAATACAAAGCTTTTTGAAAAAATATTTTCTTCCAGCATAATATTAAATAAGCTTGTGTAAAGAAGAATTGAGAAGCCGACATGAGTAAAAGGTAAACACTAATCACCCATCATACAAGTCAGCCATGATTCACATTTTGTTACATATTTTATTTTATTTTTTATTTTTATAATTAAAAAAATTCTTTTTAGAGAGGGGGGAGTGGCAGAGGGAGAAGGAGGGAGAGAATCTTTTTTTTTTTTTAAGATTTTATTTATTTATTTGAGAGAGAGAGAATGAGAGAGAGCACATGAGAAGGGGGAGGGTCAGAGGGAGAAGCAGACTCCCTGCCGAGCAGGGAGCCCGATGCGGGACTCGATCCAGGGACTCCAGGATCATGACCTGAGCTGAAGGCAGTCGCTTAACCAACTGAGCCACCCAGGCACCCGAGGGAGAGAATCTTAAGCAGGCTTCACGTCCAACCAACATGGAGCCCGACACAGGGCTGATCCCAGGACTCCACGATCATGACCCGAGTGGAAGGCAGACACTTAACCTGCTGAGCCACCCGGGCCCCCTCAAGAGTCAGACATTTAACCAACTAAGGCACCCAGACACCCTGATTATTTTACATACCTTAAAAAATTAGTAAATACAATATGTTTTGCTTTCATAATTATGTTTATCTTTACATATGCCATTTTAAACCTGAATCATAAAATTCTAATGTAGGAGGATCTGTTTAGTTTTGGCCTCTCATTTTTCAGGTGAGCTGGCTAAAGCCCAGAGAAGTTCAGTGACCTGACAAAGGTCACACAACTAGTCATAGCAAAATCAGGGCAAGAAGCCGTTCTTTCCGTCCCTCTCCTCCACGTGCCAGGCCATTACTCTTCACAACTGTGACGCTGGCCTTTCTTTAAGTGACCAGAAGACCAGGGAAGTTGGGAACACCCGAGAAAAAAATAACTTGTACTATAACATGAGATCTAGGAAGATGCGTTGTCTTTCAGGTGATTAAATCCCCTCTTGAGGCACCTGGGTGGCTCAGTCGGTTAAGCGTCTGCCTTCAGCTCAGGTCATGATTCTGGGGTCCTGGGATCGAGTCCCTCAGCGGTCTCCCTGCTCAGCAAGGAGCCTGTTTCTCCCTCTGCCTCCCCCTGCTCGTGTGCTCTTTTGCTCTCTCTCTCTCTCTCTCATAAATAAATTAATAAAATCTTTAATAGATAAGTAAATAAATCCGCTCTTTGTGCATAACAGATAAGAACATTGGTATCAACCCTGTCATTTTTATAAATGACAGCCTTATTGAAATATGAATCACATACCGTACAACTCCTGTATTTAAACTACAATTCCAGGGGCGCCTGGGTGGCTCAGTCGTTAAGCGTCTGCCTTCGGCTCAGGTCATGATCCCGGGGTCCTGGGATCGAGCCCCGCTTCGGGCTCCCTGCTCCGCGGGAAGCCTGCTTCTCCCTCTCCCACTCCCGCTGCTTGTGTTCCCTCTCTCGCTGTATCTCTCTCTGTCAAATAAATAAAATCTTTAAAATAAATAAATAAATAAATAAATAAAAATAAACTGCAATTCCACAGCGTTTAGCACACTCGCTGTATCTCTCTCTGTCAAATAAATAAAATCTTTAAAAAAAAAAATAAATAAAAATAAATAAACTGCAATTCCACAGCGTTTAGCACACACGCAGTATTGTGCAACCATCGACCTCCATCTATCTGGGACGAAAACATCTTCATCACCCCATACCCCATCAGCAGTCACCCCCACGTCCCCCCCCCCCCCGCCCCCCAGCCCCTGGCACCTTCTCTGTTCTGGACATTCCGTGTGATGGCATCATACCGTATGTGGCCTTCTGTGCTTGGCTTCCTTCCCTGTTCTCCGAGGTTCATCCGTGTTGTAGCGTGTGAGAGGACTTCATATGGTTTCATGGCTGAGTAGTGTTCCAGTATGTGCATAAATCACAGTTTGTTTATCCGTTCATCAGTAGGTGGACATTGGTTGTTTCCACTTTTTGGCTGTTATGAATAATGGAGCTGTGCACATTCATGTGTAAGTTTTTGCGTGCGTGCATTCTTCCAGTTCTTTTGATCATATGCCCAGGAGTGGAGTTGCTGTGTCATGTGGTAACTCTGTGTTTTACCTCCTGAGGAACTGCCTGTTTCCCAAGTGCCTGCACCATCTTCCCCCCCCACCAGCAGTGTGCAAGGATATCCCCACACCCTTGCCAACACTTGCTAGTATCTGTCTTCTGATGCGGGCCATCCTAGTGGGTAGGACACCCTCATTATGGTTTTGGTTTGCATTTCCCTAAGCTCCAGTGATGTCGATTATCTTTTCATGTGCTTATTGGTCATTTGCATATCTTCTTTGGAGAACTATCTAGTCAGATCCTTGGCCCATTTTTATATTGGGTTATTTATCTTTAAATTACTGAGTCATCAGAGTTCCTTGTATATACCAGATTATAGGTCCCTCATCAGATATGATACATGACTTCCTAGTATTTTCTCCCATTCGGGAAGCTCTTTTCATTTTCTTGAGAATGTCCTTTGAAGCCACAAAAGCTTTTCACTTTGAGTGGGTCTAACTTATCTGTTTTCTTTTGTGCTTTCAGTGTTATACCTAAGAACACTTTGCCTACCCCAAGTTCATGATGATTTTCTCCTTATTTCCTTCTAAGAGTTTTACAGTTTTAGGACTTGCATTTAGGTCTTTGATCCATTTTGAGTTAATTTGGGGGTATATGATGAAGAAGGGGTCCAACTTCATTCTTTTGAATGTGCGTGCCCAATTGTCCCACCATCACTTGTTGGAAAGACCCCACCTTTTTAAATAGAAGCAAAGAAGCATGACTTTTAGATGATCCTAATGAAATGTTAAAGGAAGAGGATGTGGATCTGAAGTAAGAACCAGACTACAGTTGTCATATACTCGACATCCCTCGTGATAAATCTGGATATGGTAAAAACAATGTAAAAAACTTTACACGAATTAGCCAGTCTCTTCTTTGGTCTCAACCTTTGCATTTCTAGACCCCGTGACTATACTATTTATGGACCCCTCCAGTTGAAGAAGGGAGATCTTGGATTCAGGCTGCCTTTCCATGTGTGTTATCTCTGTTCTCCACACCGCGTCCTTCCAGGAAACTGCCTCCTTCTTTTCCGTAGGTTTGCCCACAGCCTCATAAAGTGACCCTGGCTCATCAAGATACGGATTGACAGTCAGTAAGTACGGTCACTTCAGGGAATGACGTGGGGGAACCTGGAGCACCCAGAAGGATTAAATGAACACAGCCTACAGCTGAACTTGTGGTGAGAGAACGTGGCGAACTCCCCTCGACAGGAAGTGTGGGTCTGTCCTGATGCTCGTCTAACACGGTTGGCAAGTCCTTGTACAGAAAAAACCTGTTTTTTATATTCATCTGTTTTTCATATGGTCAGGCTAATCTCGACCCTGAAAGCTTATACTTCAAACCTCAGTTTTCGTAATTATTCAATTACGCTGGCGCTGACGATTTCCTCAGTGCTGGTGGAACACTAGCCGGAGAAGCTTGTTCTCTTGTTTCACGTGAAGATTCCCCCACCCCGCCCCCTGTTAGGGTGGAAGGTGTTTCTCCAGGGTGTTGAAATATTGTCTATAGATGTTTATTTCTTTGAAGCAAGGGACAGCTGACCCTAGGTATTCTGCAATATATTATGGTACATTTGAATACTGTGCATCTGTTACATTTGCATATGGAATGATACACAAGTGAATATGCAAGGTGGAAGTGAAAAAGTAAGCTGTAGACCGATGTGTGCCCTCAAGATCTCCTTTTTGTAAACTGAACGTGTTGTATGCATATGTTGGCCTATTCGTAGTAAGAGGTCTGCAGATAACAGGTTACTCCTGGGCATTCAGATTTGGATAAAGGACACAGTGAGGAGATGCTCTTCTTACTGTATATTCTTACATATGTTTGACTATTTTATTTAAAATGAGCATGTTTTACTTCTATAATTAAAAAATAAATTTTTTAAATGACCCAACTCCATAAAATCTCTGATGTAGTGTCATTTTAAATCAAAGCTCTAGACGTCTTTTCAAACTTTTCTGCCATTATTTGTGTATTTAAGGTAACTACTTATTCTTTAAGCCATTTTTGTAATTCATATTCCTTAAAAATATTTAGGAAAAATATTTCCTTTGGATTAAGTTCATTGATATAAATGCATTATTCCTTTATAATAAAAAATATTTTCATGTCATTTGCTCCTAACTGTTGATTTTGTGTATCCTCTTTCTGTCTCTTGATTAGAACCGGAAAAGTTTATCTGATTATTGGTTTTTTTAGTGTTAGTATTCAACTCAATTACTGATGATGATTTTTTATCTATTTCATGTATTGTGTTTGACTTTCACTGTTTTCTTCTATTTTCTTTGGATTGATTTCATTTCATTTTTCTTTTTGATAGCTTTCTGAGTTGAAACCTTGGCTCGTGAATCTTATAATAAACATATTCCTACTTAAATTTGCTTCCCTGTTGGCTTCATCATACTTTGACAAGATCTCATGTATTTGCTATGTAGACCCCTCATTTCTTTTTAATCTCAATAGTAATTTCCAATTGGTTTTTCCCTTAAGATCTTTAAATTTGTACTTACATAAGATATTTTAAAATTTAGGATATTTTCCATTTTTACTCAATTTTTGATTATTTTTTTCCAGTAGGTGGTTGACTATCTCTGTATTGTTAATTTCTAGTTGTTTGCACTGTGACTCAGAATAACACCTTGATGATTTCTGCACTTGGAATTTATCAGTAGTTCCTTGTGGCTTTTGTTCGTTTGTTTTCTCCTTTTGTTTTTACAAAGACTATTTCCAGAGAGACTCTATTCTGTCTTCTATAGTATTCCATATTTTGTTAGCTCAACTTTATTGAATGTGTTAGTCACAACTATTTTTATTTACTTTAACCCATGATTTCTGATAGATGTATGTTAAATCCCTTGTTAGAACTGATGATTTGTCTGTTTTCTTGATATTTCTCTTGTTCTCTTTCTGTATTTTGAAGCTACATTGTTGGGTTCATAAATGTCCACAACGAATCTTCTTGTAACTTTTATCGGTTCGAAATTTCCTTTGTATTTCTTTTCCTTGTGACTTCTATTTTTGCCTGTTGTTTCTATCGTTACATTGTATTTATTTTTATTAATTTTTGCCTGATGTCCATCCTTTTATATTTAATCTTGCCATTTGTTTTCAGGCTGTCTCTTGTGAGAGACATGTAACTGGACGTGAAACACAGCCTTAGATCTTCCTTTTTCACTTGTTTTTATTCTGACTGTGTGCTAAGTTGCCCTGCATATTGTGTGTTCTCTGTTTCTCATCCTTTCTCTGGGTTTTTTTACCATTTAGGTTTTAACCCATTTTTTTCTGATTTCTTTTCTAGTTTCTACTTCTAAATTTTGAACACACATAATGAATCTTTTTTCTGTCAATATCCAGTATTAATAAACTTTTTTCCACCCAACACAAATAAAACCTTACCATGATTTTTTCTACGTCCTTTGGTCTTGGGATTTGGGAGGATTATTATTCCAGATAATTACTGCTACATGTCTTGTAACCAACATTTATTATGTGTAATGATACATTCTCCTGGCTTCTTTACTCATCCGTGCTTCTACCCTTGGTCTTTTTAAAATTTATTTCTTTTTTGCTTCCACTTTTCTTTAGTCTGGGTTTCAGAAGAGTTCCAGCCCTGAGGTTGTCAAAACTTGGTGAGAGGAAAATATAAAGTGCCAATTCTGCATTTGGAGGGGATTTTCATCAGTGAGGCGGCAGATGTGAAGTGATAGCCGATATCTAGAAGGGGCTTCAAGATGGGCCTTGGGCCTGGAGGATAGGACTGGTCCCAACAACAGAGCAAAGGCTGGTGATTCCTAACATCCACAGCACTCAGCAGAGGCCTTTCAACAAGCGGTCCCCTAAATACTCTTGCTCCGAGCAGGGGAGCCTAGCTTGCACGTGCATGGGCTCGTAGTCCCTGAGTGTTCGAGGACCCGAGCGTTAACCCCTTTGTAGGTTGTGGCCAGTCACGGCGCTCCATCGGCCAGGAGCAGACAGAGGTCTGGCTGCCTCGGCGGTATGTCTTCATTCTCCAGGTCTGTCTGCATGTCTTCGGACACCTATGCATCCGTGTTAAACATGCTCATTCCTCTCCCACCTTCACACACAGAACGAGGATAGAAAGACCTCTGCCTCAACCCCAAGGCCCTTCCAAGTGGGGACTGCCCGCAGCCTCATCTCTCCACCAGCTTTCCTGGCCCCCGCATCAGGCTGCTGTCCTGGTGTCCCTCGGAAGCTTCTCTCCTGAGGTCCCTGCACAGCCGGTTGCTGGATCCAGCGACATGCTGCGGGATCCTATCCCTCGGCCACTTCATCCTTCTTTGCGTGGGCTTCTCCCCTCCACGACAGCACTCCCCTCTGCCTCTCTGTGCTCCTTCTCAGTCTCCTTCAGGGATCTCCCTGCCTCTGCCCAGATGGGAGATATTCAGAGTTTTAATCTTCAGGTTCAGTGGTATCTGACCTCTTAATTCTCCTCCCTGAGGCCAAGCAACCTCTAAGGACGAATCTGATCGTGTCCTTCTCCTGTTGAAAATGCTCTCGGTGACCCCTGACGGCGGTCCACTTCCATCCACAGCCCCTGCAGTGCTCTGACCCGGGCCTGTGCTCTGCCACTCACAGGCTCACAGATAGGGAGGGAAGCTGCAGAGCCAAGAGCTACTTCAGAAGCCAACTGAGGTTGCTTTCCACTCAGAGAAACAGAAATCCCTGGCTTGAATGGCTACAGCAGAGAGCAGGAGTTACCAAGCTAGGGCATCTGCTCCCAGCTGTGGCATCCTGCTCTTCCAGGGCGGGAGATGGTCGCTGGTCTTGCTGCCCCCAGGCTACCGGGGCTCCAGGTGACGGCCCTCCAGGACAAGGAGGAGAGCCATGTCTCCAGCTCAGATTCCTTTTCTCCGCGAGAAGACCCTTGGTGAGAAGGGCACAGAGGTGCCAAAGCCTGGGCATCACCTTGCAGCCTAAGGCATGTCCTCATGGTGAAGACTCAGGGCCTAGCTCAGTACCTCACAACAAATATGAATTCAGTACACATCTGTTGAATGAGGGAAGGACTCTATCTCTGCTCATCTTCTGTGTTTATTATTATAGTTGTGATAGCGTCAAATGCCGTGACATAAATCAAAAATTAACATGCTAGGTTTTACGACTTGCATCTGGTTCTACTGAGACTAGGTGCTCTTAAAGCCAGATGTCCCTTGTGTTCCGATAAATATTGCTTAATATCATTCATTTTTTGGAAGATGGTTAAGGTTGTGATCGTATTTGCTATTGATATTGGTTGATAAAGGTGAGTCTATCCGGGAACTATCCCAAATTTGCAGTTAATCATTGACTGCTACATTTTGTAAGACAATCTTGGCTAGAAAGAATCATCATTCTTCCTAAAATTTCTCAGGGTCCACATACCAGGGAATGTAGGAGTTATATGGAATGGAGCAATGACACTGTTCTGCCTTAAAATCTTATGATGGAGCCGTGTGAGACTCACACAACCACAAGGGAAAGACCTTCTTGTAGGGTGAGGGGCAAATGTATTTTAAGAACTAGCCTCTTGGACACATGGTTCTTAAAAACATGACATGAATTCCAAATGCTTCTGCTTCTAACCAACTGCCCCACGTAGGAAGCATACCAGCTTTGCTATGAATTTTAAACTTCTTTTTAATTTTATTTTTAAAGTTTATTCATTTACTTTTCTGGTAATCTCTGCACCTAACATGGGCCTCGAACTCACGACCTTGACATCAAGAGTTGCATGCTCTTCTGACGGAGCCAGCTAGGTGCCCCCTGAGTTTTAAACTTTTAAATGGAGTTAATTCTGAGCAATTTCACCTTGCTTTTGTGAGCAGAATTAAAACAAGTGAAGGAGAGAGTACCTCAAAATACACTATGTGTTAAGTATTAGAATTCCACAGAACACACCTCTCCTCGTATTTCAGAGGGAATATGATGGTCGTCTGTTCTGACCACAGCTAGCGTGGGAACGCCCAGACCCCCCCACACAACGGTGCTTTGGCCCCTGGAAAGTTAGATGTTTCATAATTAATGCATTCGTTTGGTTGTTTAGTTTGTGACTTGTAAATAATCACCTAGAACTCACAGAACTTCCTCCATATCTGTGGCGTTCTCTACACAGTATCTTCGAGTTGGGAAATAAGCATCTCTACACACAGAAAAGTAGTTATGTCTTTATGGCTTTTATGCTCCATCCTAATGTGCACAGGACCCATCCAGACGAAGCTCCCGCCACATTTTGGAAATGATTGTTCTGTGAATATTCGCCAAACAAAATGTTTTTTACATGGTTTCTGTCTTTTTTCTTATAGTGTTAGAGAAGCAAATTTTCACATTCCCCTTATGCACATACTCTGTTTTTCCTCCCTGTTCAATTAAGCAGGACAAGAGTGGCCCTGAAATGAACAGGATATTTGCACCATTAACCTCCCTGTGATTCTGCACAGCAAGGACGGTGGAGTAATGTTGCACAATGGTGCCTGGGAGGGGGGACAGAAAGACAGGAGTCAACGGAAGTAATATTGTTAGAGGTTCTTCTGGAGCAGAGTTTAGTTTCTGTAATCCTTTTTGTATTGTAGGTAATCGAAAGAAGGTCTCATGAAAATTTTCAATAGGGGGGTAAATGTGAGCACATCGTTGTGTTTAAAAATAAGATGAAATTCTGTAAAAGTAAGAGCAATTTAACAGCTATCTCTGTAATACTTCACAAATACGTCTTTTTTAAATTTGGCCTTTGTATTGTTCCAAAGAAATGTTTTCTCCTATTAGAAACATTAGTGAACTCGTGTTTTATTACTTCCTAAAGAATACAAGATCTACAACTGAAGTTTATTATCAGTTTGCCTAAAAGTTACTTTTCTGCTTCATCTGGGTGAAATCCCAATGTAAACAATGGATAAGCTCAATTGCAACTAAAAAAAAAGGGAGATGTGGGAGAGGGGTGGGAATGTGGAATATGGGTTTTCCATCCTGGAAGTGTGGGGTAATTTATTTTCTGAAAAAAAGGAACATACAGAAAATGACTTCATTTTAAGGATTTCTTTATTTTTACCAATACCCTCAATTTACTGAGGTATTACAACTCGGAAGCAAACCAGATGAAAAAGAAGAACCGGCCCGCTCCTTGCGCTGGGCCACTTTGCTCGCAGCCCGCACGACAGGGAGACGGGGGCTGAGTGGCGGCCCTGCCCTTTGAATTTCCTCGCTTTTGTAAATTTGTCAGTCCAGCCATGAACTTTGTTTGAACAGAGTTTGGTACTTAATGGAGGATTGTATTGTATTGTAACTCACAGTGTAACACATCTTTCCTGTATTTATTTTAAATAAAGGCTTTCTAGAAGCCAAAGGGCTTAAGCCGTAGGAAATAAAGAAGTAAAGTGTGTGTCCAGACCCTGCGAACGATTCATGTCCACACCCTAGAAGTTTCTGCAAGCCCAGAACTGCCGGAGGTCTCACTGGCTGTACGAGGCGAGGGCCGGTGAGCCGCGGAGTCTGTCGCGGGAAGCCAAGTCCGGCACCGGGAAGATCAGGGGCCCCACCGGCAACCTGACCCTTGTCCTGGGAGGAAGGGAGCAGGCAGGGGCTGGGGGGAGGGAGAGGGCGAGCAGAACCCCAGCCCCCCTTTCGCGTCGTGGTTGGGAATATCTACATAAGATCCTGAATGGAAACAGTTCTTAGACATCTGTGATTGCGGGTGTGCATCCAAGCAAGATTCGGCCAGGCTTGACCATACCAACGACATCCTATGCAAACAAACAAAATAGTAAAAATCAGTGAAGAAAAGTCGAGGGGTTTTAGACATGGCCCATATTTCAAGAGAACGAACAGAACTCGGGATAACATTTCCGATGCCTTCCGATAGTTGAAAGCAATGTGATTGCATCGTGTTGATTCTATCAGCAAGTACATGGTGAGGGAGACCCTGTCTATTAGGAAAAGGACGGACATGTGTCCCCACTAATATACTGTTCAACAATCGTGGGTGATTTCACGTTCTCGTTCTTCTGATCTGCGATAATGCGATTCTTGGTTTGTAGATAAGGTCGCTAACGTAAATTCTTACTATATTGTAGGTTGATAGTTTTGCCGGCAAACTGTGAGGAACGCTGTCTGAATATTTTCTTGGTAAAAATAATGTTGGGAATGTAGTCTATTCCATTCCATCATCACTTCTTTCTAGAAAGTGTAGGAGAAATTTCAGTTAGGCACCAGAATTAGGACATACTGTTTTTCTATGGAAACATGTGCTTCCCGTTTTACAGGTTGTGCAAATCTTGTAAAAGTTTAGTGCTTCCCTCTTTGTTTTGGATGCTAGGAAGCTCAGAGGAAAATTCTGCCTCCTCCAACAACACATAGGATCAACGTTAGCGTATCTTAAGCCTGGTGAGCTCCTCTGGACCCTGATTGCATTTCTTTCTAATCTTATTTTTCCTGACCTAATTCCTCAATTACTTATGCTATCCTTCTGTATTTTATATACTGAAAACAACAACAACAGTTCAAATCCTTTGAGAAACTAAGACGGATTTCCATAGAGATTCTCCAACCACCAGTGTGTAGGTATTCCTGCACAAATATGGAACGTACATCACATGGACGGAAGACCGACAACGTCCCTTGGTGAGTGACAAGTGCCACCTTGGGTGACGCAGACGGCCTGGGGGGTGTGATGTAACGTACACAGGGGCCCACTGCTGATGAACAGAGGAGAACTGGAGACCGGAGGTCATGACATGTTCCTAGAAGGACTAAGAGAAAGACAGGTTTGGCTTTGTCCACCTGTAGAAGGATTTTGAGAACAGCTGAGGCCATGGTCGTCTGGCTGTGGGCCGATTGACATTAGGGTTGGTGGCGCCGGCCAGGGTGGCCCTCAGGGCTGCTGGCTTCACACCCACCCCCCCAGGCCCGAGCCAGCTCTGCAGGCTTGGTGGGGTCGTGCACGCCAGGCTGGTCCCATGGGACCCTCCCGGGATTATTGTGAGGATAAAGGGAGATAAAATGTAAGCCGCATGACGGTTTCCTACACAATAAGCATGTAAGAAATATTCCTGCTAAAAGTAGCACTTACTCTGAGGCCTGGGGTAGAGTGTGCATGGTGGGATGAGTGGGTGATTGAGGGGGAAGCCCTGAACGCACAGGTGTGAACGCTGAGGATTTAAAAGCTCCTGAACCATTGTCATCATGTGCTTTATTGATTTATTTTTAAAGATTTTATTTGTAAGTAATCTCTATACCCAAATGGGGCTCGAACCCACACCCTGGAGATAAAGAGCTGCATGCTTGACCAACGGAGCCAGCCAGGCGTCCCCTGTCATCTTGTACTTTAAATCCTGCCTGCTTACCTCTTTTTAACATGCAAAATATTTTAAAATTGTTCATCGTATAAAATGCTTCAGCAACCTAATATTGTCCCCCCCTTCATGCTATTAGCATCTGGAGCTGTGCAAAACGAGAGCACACAAAAGTGTACTTTTCGGTGACTCAGTACAATTTAGCGACTCAATAAGAGATCCAACTTTTTGTCTCTTTCCAAAATTCCATTTTGCCCCCCCAAGTTTAATTTAATGCCATTGATTTAGTATCTGTTTGGGGTACACAAAAACACCTCAATCCATTCTAAACCCAAACGCCTACTCACAGCCTGGCAGTGAGGCCCAGAATCGCACTTTGTTCTATAGTTCTCACCCGCATTCATGGACCCACCTCAGGTGCCCGATCTATAAACTTCCGTCTTCCTTTTGTTGGTTTCAAATTTTCCTTTTATGTGCTTCCTTCATTTTTTGGGCAAGTAGTCTCGTTGTAAGTCATGAATAAGCCATGAGGATACTAACCCCGAGAGTGTTTGACTCAAATTTGGCCTCAGGTTCGCTCCACGTAGCTTTAGCGGTATTGGTTTCCATTTGGGAAGAAGAGGGGGCTTTCTTTCATATTTCTCCTGAAGCTTACAAGGAGGCAAAGACAAGCAAAGACAGCCGGAGAGATCGTTTTAGGGAAGAGAAGAAAAATGTTTGAGAATTGTTTTTGTTGAGACTATACTCACTTTGTTAACCGGTTTATTTGGTAAAGTTCCTGCCTCCATTTATATATAAGCTCTGCATCTTTTCTGAAGAAGACAAAGTACTACCTAGTCACAGCACGGATGGACCTTGAGGACATCACGCTGGGTGAAAAAGCCTGACCCAAATGGAACAAACACGTATGACCCCACTTACCTGAGGCCCCTGGCGGAGTGGCGTTCACAGAGACAGAAAGAAGGATGGTCTCCTGGGGGCAGGGGGAGGGGGTTGTTTCATGGGCATGCGGTCTAGTTTTGCAAGGTGGAAAGAGTTCTGGAGATGCGTGGTGGTGATAGTTGCACAAGATTGGAGACGTGCTGAACACTGGGCTGAATTACACACTTAAAGTTGTACACTCAAAATACACTTAAAATGTACACTTAAACTTTATGTTATGTGTATTTTACCACAACAGTCACCCCCTAAAATGTCCCTAGCCTCCCTCATCAACAAAACATCCTGACTTCTGCATTCTGACAAAGACTCATCCACATCCTGACCTCTTCTTTCCATATTGTTCTGTTTCTAACTCCACCGAACCCCTAAATGCCAAATTCTTTCCTTCAAACGGTCTTGTGGGGCAAGGCACTTGGGATCTCGGGCAAAGCCTCTGACCACGTCTTCCTCCTCGCTTCATGAAGCGTGTGTCTGGCCTGCCCGCAGTCAGGGAGGTCTTGCTGGTTGCCTTGTTTTATTTTGGTTCTCTCAGCAAACTTTGCATAAACATGCACGTATAATCAGTTACGCATGGGGAAACATAATGAGATTGCGGGGCAGAAAAAGTCCATGGTTTTGCTATTGTAAGACAGGGTGGTGTTAATAGGTTATAACTTCTCTGTTAAGTAATTAACAGACTGTAGGGATTATGAGAAAACGTAGTAAGAACAACAGTCCCTCTGCTAACATGGGAAATCGTTCACAAGAGGAATGCTTCTTGAGTTTGTCTTGCCTTAAATGAATTCTGCCCCATGGACTCCTTCCTTTTCTTCTTCAAACCATTAAGAACCACATCTGTGGAATTCCGTATCAGCTGTCCGGCAGCCAGCTGTTGCCAAAAGTCTTTTACTTACCTTGAAATTAAGAACAGATCTGAGGGCCCTCTACCTGCTGGGAAGTCCTGATGTAGTTACTCCACCTTGCACATGGTAACAGAATGTGACTGTGACCCCTTGAATTGTTGGTGCATTTTCCACAACACTCTCGCCACACCTGTGAATCTGCACGAACTCTATGACCCAACATCATTAACGACACCTTGGTCGTTGACCAAAATGTAGGCACGACAATCAGCAAATCAGTGTCGCAGTAAGACTGGTGTCACGGGTCACCCTGGAGCTTGCCTCTGAGCAGATGACGGGCAGGTTGTGAAGAATGCGGGTTCCTTGGGAGATGGGGGAAGATGGGCCAGGCAGTGTCTGTATGGGTGCATTTTGCAGAGAATCTTGGAGAGGTGCTTGGCTGATTATTAAACTATCTGAAAATTCAGGTACCGCTTCATGTTTGAAAGCACCTTCAGACTTGGATACGGCGAGAGGTGAAGAAGAGACCTTCCCAAAAGTCTTCCAACCACGTGCAGGTCTCCACCATGGCTAAGGAAACCTAAAGCACAGCTGGTCTGGGGCACCTGGGTGGTGCAGTCGGTCCTGATTTCCACTCAGGCCCTGATCTCAGGGTTTGGGGGTCAAGCCCCGTGGGCTCTGTGTTCAGCAGGGAGTCTGCTGGAGATTCTCTCTCTCCCTCTGGCCACCCCCCAAATAAATAAATCTTGAAAACAAACAAACAAACAATAAAACACTGCCAGTTTGACTCCAAATTGTCCTGAACGTAAAAGATCGAACAAGAGAAACAACTTGGTGAGAAGTTATACTAAACATGGGAGGATTTGGGCATAGATCACTTAGAGGTAGGGGTGTGTGTGTGTGTGTGTGTGTGTGTGTGTGTGTGTGTGTGTAAGAAATGAATATTATCTATTTCATTACTACAGTTCATCACCTCCAAGGGAATAAACCTTAAAAAACAGAGCTGGGGGGGGCGGAGCAAGATGGCGGAGGAGTAGGAGCCCTGGATTTCGTCTGGTCCCAGGAATTCAGCTGGATAGGGATCAAACCATTCTGAACACCTACAAACTCAACAGGAGGTCGAAGAAAAGAAGAGCAACAACTCTCTCATCAGAAAAGCGACCACTTTCTGGAAGGTAGGACGTGCGGAGAAGTGAATCCGAGGCGATATTCGGGAGGATAGACGGCGGGGGAGGGGCCTCCGGCGGCCGCTTCTGGCAAGTGATAGAGCCGCGGGGCACAAAATCGGAACTTTTAAAAGTCTGCTCCGCCAAGGGACGTCACTCTGGTGGCTAAGCGGGGGGTGGAACCCTCCGGGACAGTGTGGTCTCAGGACCCTCGGGGTCACAGAAAGACTGGGGGTGCCTGAGTGTGGCAGAGCTCCCAGGTATCGGAGCAGGGAAG